>NW_023494803.1:37697264-38297264 GCF_904425465.1 Colossoma macropomum
CCAAGGCTGTCTGGGTGATTCAGTACAAAGGTTGTGAATTTTTTAACCCTTAAAAGTTGAGTTATTTCTGTCACTTTGCTACGTTTTACATTAACTTCCAATCAAAATGGCAATCAAATAGAAGTTGTTTATCTTCCAGCAGCAGAAAATGAATCTTTAACAGAATAGCTAAATTTAATATCAAGTGTCTCAGTATTTAGTGTGTCCACGCTTTTTCTTTATTACGGCTTCTGTTCTTTTTGGGAGTTTTACTTTGTTTTCCAAAGAAATCTGCAGGGATATTTTTCCACAGCTCCAAAGTTCAGTCTTAGAAGTTGGTTGCATTTTTTGCTTCTAATGATCCAGGTAATCCCAAACACATTCAGTGATGAGGTCTGGACTCTGGGGTGGTCAGTCCATTGTCCAGCTTCTTTGTTTGATGTCTCCTTTTCTCAGTGAGGCTTCTTTACGGCTACACATCCTTTCAGACCCATAGCGCTGAGTTGTCTTCTCTCAGTGGAAGGATGGACAGAAACACCTGTGGATGTTTTCAGATCTGAAGAAGCTTAATTTTCTCCTCTCTCTCAAAGATGAAAGCTTTCAGTGCTGTTTATCTGATGGGGGCAGTTTTGGTGTCGACCAGGTCTTCCAGGTGGGTGTTAGGAGCCCCGTTTTCTCTGTAGCTTGTAAACATTTTTTTTGGACTTCAGTTTTGGCAACTCTGGTTTTTCAACGTATTTAACTTGGACCTTCTCCTTTCTTATGTAGGTGGATTATGTAATATCTGATCTCCTCAGAAAAATGCAAATAACTAACTTGTACTTAATGGCCATTTTGACTAGAAGTTAAATAAAAGGGTTTCTGACTTTTGAACAGTACTATATTTTTCATCTTTGTATTGATGTGATGAGCATCAACCTGCACCGGCTGCATGGATGTTTTTGCTGTTTATCTCATGGGGACAGATTTTTTTTCTCTAAGAGTTCCTCTATTTTCTCTATATCTCTTAATATTTTTCAGTATCTCAGTTTTGGAAACTCACATTTTTTCACTCTGATTTTCCTTTTCGTTATGCATTATCAAATTTTTTCAGATATCTACTGAAAAAATCAATAGCTTGTTTGTAATATCTGTTTTGACTGGAAGTGAAATAAATGAAAGGTGGTCTCTGATTTTGCAGAGCGCTGTATGTAGTGCATTTGAGCCATGATCTTTCTGAGAGGAGGGACATGAAGTATTTGTCCTGGATGTCTTAAAGAGTATGACATCACTGGAAGAAGGCAGTGGTTGTGGTCAGAGATCAGTTGCAACTTTCAAGTTTCCAATGAAAGATGCTTTTGGAAATGTGGGCGAATTCTTTGAAGCCGCATTGAATATACGCTTTACTGCACACTGTATTCCAACACGTCCATAATTCTGTTTTACATCATAGTTGTTGCAGGCATGTGAGGATTAGAGGCACATCTTTAGTTGAGGCATTGTGTGCGACTGTATATGTGCATCCATTGTAGAATAACACTGCAGCAAGGAGAAGTGTTTTAGTTGTATTCCTGATCGGGCTGTAAACAATGCTCCTTTTGTAGAAAGGAGCATCTCTCCAAGATGAAAGCTTGAAGTGCTGTTTGTCTGTTGGGGACCTTTTTAGGTGGTCTACCAGGGCTGCGTTCAGCTTCGAGAAAACATAGCAAAAATTTATTTGAATGGAAACTTGGAAATTTGAATGGAGCATTGAACACTGTTGTGTTTCGCAAGCGTTGCAACTATGACAGCTGAGAAGGCCATTCCTGCTGTCCTCCCAGCATATTCTATTAAAAAAATTAAAATAAAATACAGTACAGTACAATAAAAAAATGACAAACTTATCTTCTAACGTCTTGTTGCGTACACCAAGCAGCAGTGGCCCCATTTGTAGAGGCCTTTATTAGAATCCATTGTGTGCACTGCCTTTTAATACAGCAGGGTTTATATACACGTCACTGCTGAAGGTAGCACCTCTGACACGCCCATCAAACCAGAGAAAACATACCTCAAAGTTTGTTGCTCACCGTGTCACACCATTCAACGAAAAATGTCATTCAACTCAGAAGCTGTAGCTTTTGAGATTGAACGTGGAGTATTTTATATCTAATCTTCTTGGAAATATCTCTTCAAAAATTAATAACTTCTACATGTCTGTTTTGACTGGGAATGAAAGTATTGCAACTAATTGCAAATAAATTGACAAGTTTGACAGATTTTATTCTACGTTTATGGCAAGAAAACAGGGCAAAAATGTAAAGAATTGTATTTGTTCTTGAACACTCAACAATAACTTTTTATTAAATCTTAAGATATCCTGGCATTACAAAGACACAGCTGGTATGGATTGGTAAAGTTTAAAACTTTTTGTGCTATTTTTAAGAGGAGCTCTGAGTAAGAAATGATTAATATGGATTTATAACATGCTTTCACTACCATATCTAAGAGTTCATAGGCAGCCTGCCTTCATCTGAATTCTGTTTCTCAACCTCAGTCTGTTTGTCATAATATCCACCACATTAGCAGCGATCACATGACGTTGGAAGTGACATAACCATCGTGCGTCCAGTGGTCAAAGTCCTCATACAGTAATCCTTTCTTTATGGTAATCTTTCCGCTCAACCCTTTCAATACAAAGCAATGTTTACGCAAGCTGTGGAGTTTTTTTCTGATTGTTCTGGCCTCTAGCTTGGGCTCTGTCCAGCCTGATTACAAGTACCACTCACAGCCAGCTACTACTTTAATACGCTCAGTCACCGCTTCTTGGAGAGGCCCTTTGCTCTCAGCTTAGACCCAACAAATGATCAGCGGGAGGAATACAAACACAGAGCTGCAAGTGGGTCACAGCTCTGATACAATAAGACAAGACAGAGAGAGACATCCTCCAAGGCCGTCCCACATCCCCCTGTCGCTCCAATTAAGTCAAGCCCACTCAGACACAAGAGCAGCAGCGCTAGCATGAATGCAGTTCTGTTATGACCATGTTTTCTCTACCTTTTGTGAAGTGTTGGCTCTGCCATAAATGAAATTTACATCATTTTCCCCTTTACATTTCCCCAAATGTAAACAATCAGCTAAAATGTGTTTGTTGTCTGACGTTTGCTTCTTTACCTTGCGCTGGAGCTAGAAGGCTAATGTAGCTAACAAGTAAAGGAACCCATTAGCGTTATGCAAACTCTGTGCCTAAATCAGGGGTCAGCAACAGGCGGCTCTTTTACTGCCCTGTTGCAGCTCCACAGCAGAATCAGATTTGTAGGTAAAAATAAAATAATCCTCCTTTACAGTAAAATAAAGCTCTGCTGATCGTTCAACACAGTTTAACAATAAATGGTCTTAAACACTGGAGTTAATATATAACTGCTAATTCACCCTTTAACCCTGAAGGTTGGCATGCAGACTGCGGGTCACCATAGCACATAACACCATAACAGTCTCGCCTAGCTAATAGCTAACGAGACAAAAAAGAAAAAGAGAAATATTTAAGACGAGCATCAGTGAGTTGCAGACAAATGAACTTATTTGCATTTATAATCACTCCAGCTGGTTTCCTGATATGTTTAATATGCAATGAGAAACTGTCAAACACTAAAAGTCATGAAGCTGCAGTCAGTTTCTCGTTCAGATTTTCCCGTTCCACCTTACATGGTGCAGCAGTTACATTCTGGTGCCTCAGGCACCATTTAAGGTGGAATGGAGAAATTCAAAAAAGTAGCTGGCGAATGAGATGCTGCCTTCAGCCTCGTAAAAAATCAAACTTTGAGAGACATTTAATAAGAAACTGTTCTACTTTTGCGGAAAAGTTTCCTGCCGGAGATGCAAGAAAAACGGCTATTGCTGAGCTAAAGCTTAAAGCAGAGCAAAGTAAGCCTGCATTTTCGTTTATATTATATTTTTCAGCCCATGCTAGAACATCAGCACATACTGAGACATATTTATAGCCAAGATGGTAAAATGGACATAAATTGTTTTTGCTCCCAGGGTGGTTTGACTTTTGTTGAAAGGACAAAATGGCTCTTCTTAACATTTGGGTTGCTGACTGCTGGCCTAAATCATCACCCACTTGCCAAAAACTGCCTCAAACCCAAAATAATTCAATTAATAGAAATTACAACAAATCTCATGCCATCTCATAGAATACACAGAAATTATAATGAAGAAATTTAATTAGATTTTATGCAGATGAATCTGTAAGAAAAGCTACAACCTCTAAACCTGCCCCTAACCCTAGCCTTAACTGTCTGTAGCATTATATACAATCCTTGCGGTGCTAATTCTCCTCAAACCACATCAAGTTGTTAAGTAACTTGAAGTTGACGTTCATATGTGGTTTCCAACACTTGATGACATACTTTTATCTATTAAAATGTACAAAAGCATGGGCAAAATTCAGATCTCAGGAAGCTGCTACTACTGTTTTTAGCTATGCTAATGTCCTAGTTGTATGGATACAGTATGTCATACATTGGACACGTCTGTTTGAGGAAACATAACATGGTGTGGTTTGAGGCAATAATTTAGGCATGTGTAAAATAGATTATTTTTTTGGCTTGACAGTCGCTTTAAGCTAGATTAGCAGGGTTTTCCACTCTCATGACTGCAGATTCAAAAGAATTAGCACAACCTGATTTGTATGAAATGCTATGGACAGTTAAGGCTGGGGCTGCAGGGGAGGATTTGGAGGTTCTTATAGCTTCATTTGTTTGGAATTCAGTGGAATTGCTTTGCGATTGAGTTGCGATGTCTAAAATTCAGATTTTATTTACTATTCAAATTAAACACTTAACCTACATATGTCTTCTTAGTTGATAATGATAAAATAGTAGTAAAACTGAAAAAACCCTCTTAGTAAAAAAGGGTTCTATGTAGTACCAAATAAGGTCAGCGGAAAACTAAAAAACAATTTTGACTATTTCTGTAGTGGAGCATTTTACATTAAACCACTTTGAATGACTTTGTTTACATCTTACTAATTTAATTATACAGATATTTTGAAAATTCAGTGTAATTTTCTTCAATGTTAATGTATGTTAATATATATGAATTTAAGTAATTTTGACCATTTCTATTGGTCCAGTCATTATGAATTGTTCACAGTGCTGATGATTGGATGAGGATGAAGCTGATGGAGCAAAGCTAAGTGCTGCACAGTTTGACTGAGGGAGGGTCCGGCTCACGACTGCAGCCCTGCCTCTAATACTAATTAGACCAATCCAGAGGGTCAGCTCATGCCACCTGCCCCAAACACTCTCTCGCTCTTTCTTTGTATATGTGCATGTTGTGTTTGTCTGTGTGTACAGATACTCAGGGCTTAAGGCAAGTTGTTCCTTTGGTAATCCTCTCAGTTTCCCATTCCTAACAATAGAACAGCCCACTTTACAGCCACTGCAGAATTGACCACCTAGATATAAACTGTCCAGACAAAATCTAGACATCATTTCTAGTTTGGACATTTCTGGCACAGGCATTCAGTTGAGCATAATGTTTATAGAAAAGCATTTACTAAAAGAGTGTGATGCTCTAGAGCAGAGGTAGAGTTGGGCGGTATAATGGTAATAAGATATACTCGTTATTTAAAAAAAAAAAAAAGATGCCAGCGCTTTAAAATTATGATGTCATATTTCTATTCCAATGACTAAATAAACACATTTCACCCATTTATATTTAGAGAAGTCACTGATTGGTGTGTGAGCTCACTGATATAGAGGGTTTGTGCAGATGTGTGGCACATCTGACCTGCTAACTAAGTTATAGTTTGGTTGGCCATAATGCTATGAGCCCAAACACTGCGGAACAGATTTGATTGTGACTTTCTGTCAGTCCAACACCTGTCACTTAACTTTTGCTCTCTCTGACATCAGTTTTTATCATCTACACTTGTTTCAGCAGAGCAGCAGTTAGTCAGAATCAAGCCTGTACTGTGTGTGGCACTGTTTGGGTCTGTAGCCTCCTTGCTAAGCTAATGTTAAGATAACCAGTCGAGCTACAGATCCAAACACCATGGAACAGATTTAGTTTCGCTTTCTGTCCCTTTAAAGCCAGTTACCTGACTTCACTCCATCAGATTTGAATGATTATCATCAAAACATTTGCCAGTATTTTAGTTAGCCAGAGTATTGTGTAGTGAGCAGAGCTGTTTTCATGCTGGCTAAGCTAATGCTAACCAGTGCCTTTCTCCTAGTTAGCAGCCTTGCTAGAAAAGCCAGCATAGACCAGCATAACTGGTCACCAGCAAAACCAACATTGGTTGTATTTTGGATGCTGGTATACTGGTCAACCATGCTTGATCAGCTAAACCAACAGGGGAGAACTGTGTAACATTTAGTAATTGTTAGATAGGTGGTTTGACAATTATTTATTGCATTGAAAATGGTGACCATGTAAGCGATAAGACAGCAAAAAACGTCATAAATGCTCACTTACATGATGATAACCCCCCCCACTAAAATCATAAAGCCCCCAGCACTGGCCTGTGGAGCAGCGGAACTGCGTTCTCTACAGTGATACCTTTAGGATGAGTTAGAAAGATCCAGAAGTGATCATCCAACATCAGTACCTGACCTCACGAATGTTCTTGTGTCTGAATGCAGTCAAATCCTCACAGCAATGTTCCAACATCTGGTGTAAAGTAGAGGCTGTTACTGCAGTAAGGGAGGACAAACTCCCTATTAATACCCTTGATTTCAGAAGATACATTTACCCAACACAACCCCACACTGTGGAGAAGCGACAGAACCCTGAATGTTCTGCAGCTTCTACTGCATTGCAGCCCTGCGGAGATGGAAGACCACTCCAGTGATAAATGCAAGAAGAAGTGGTGTTCCTCCCTCCCTCTCTCTCTCTCTCTCTCTCTCTCTCTCTCTCTCTCTCTCTCTCTCTCTCGCTCGCTCTCTCGCTCCCCCCCCACCTCCACATACCACTAAGCAATTAATTCTAGTAGTGATAACGTTGGAAAAGACAGTATACTAGTATTGCAGTTATTTTGCTGCATATTGCAATTGCAGTGCACCTTGCAGTACAGTAAAAATGCCTTAGTGAATCAATAATATGACATGGTTAGACTGTCCTGCATTATTTTGACCAAAAAATTGCTCCTGTGGGTGTTTTGACGAATCTAGGTGTTCATGTGATCCAACAAAAGGAATTTTTTTGGTCAAAATAATGCAAGATGGCACATAATAAAATACATTGTAACTGGTTAGATAGCTCATTTGCATATTGTTGCCTTCTTTGATATCAGCATTGTAAAGGCCAAAATGATGATAAAGATTAGTAATAATTCATATGTTATCAGGTTTAAACAGCCACCTTAATAATATGAATTAATATGTTTATGTACTGTTTTGTACCTTTTACTGTAGATTTTTGCAGGGCATTAATAAGCCAGTATCTCTGCTGGGAAAACTTGTCTGAAATTATGAAAATATAATATTTCATGGTTTTCCAAAGGCATTTGAAGCTGAATTCCCAGCATGAAAAACACTATTTTTGTTAAATGGATGGATTTGAAACTCACTCACTTGTACATGTTTAGCATTCTGAAGTTTCTCCACAAGAGGGAGCTACAAGTATGCTTTTGTGAACACCATTTAATGAGAAAAAACAGTCATGGACCCACACCAGCAGGAGCACAAAAGCAGCAATTGCATGTGTTTTAGGTCACAGCTTTCAAATGAAGAACAAAATTAAATATTATATTAGATTTGATTAGATTATTAGATTAAATTAAAAAAGGTTACTAAATATTATATTAAAATAGAAGTGGGCGATATGATGAAATTTTATCATGACTGTCTTGCTTTTTTTTAATAAACAGTATGCTTTTCTGATCATATCACATATTCTAATATGCATATTCTGATCAGGACTGACCATCTGCATGCTTTACTACACTGTTAGAAATAAAGGTTCTGTGCAGGTACATTTTTGGTTCATCGAGTTGCAAAAAAATGTAAATGTTACCTCAAAGCTGCAACAGTGGTTTTAAGGTCCCATTGTGTACCTAAAATATGTTTTTCCAGCTGAAAACTACATATTTGTACATTTTCATAACCGAATGTTTTAAAACAGAGCAATAAAATAAAAAGCCTGGAGACGAGACGGGGTGTGTGGAGTCAACACAAATTAGAAAATATAATTTCAAAGGATTATGGTACAATTATGTTCCCTGACTAAAGGTACCGAGATGTACCCCATTGACAAGAGGGGTTCTGCTTCAGTGTCGGCTTATTTTTCTGATTTTGTTTGCCGTTTTTAAATGAGGCACTACTAGTGCATTGTGTCTGTACTAAAATATTGTGGTACTTAGCGTTCATTGTGTAAATGCAGTATTATAACGTGGTATTTTACTATATTGTCCACCACTACATTATATGTGATTTTCATCGAAGATTTTCATTAAATCAGTTCATGCAAAAAGAATAATAAAGATAGGTAGATAGGTGGGTCCAGGGTGCCGGGATATTTGTAGATATCGCCCAGGCCTAGATTCATATTTAGAGACATTATTTTAATTGTTGTTATTAGTAAACAATACATTGTGCAACCCTAGTGTGCATGTAAACGCACCCCCCCCCACCACCACCCCCCCGCTCTGTCTCTCTCTGATTTGTGGCCCTCTCTAATCGGCTTGTGTGCTGGCTGTGGGTCAGGTGATCAGATGTACTGTAGTTAGATTAGAGGGTCACAAGGAAGGCAAAGAGGATTAACCAAGGGAAGCCTCTGCTGTCCACTCCACCCCGCCGCAGTTTTACTACTCAAACAGCCCAGCCGTGCGTCTGGAGCAGTTATTTAACAGCGATGATCATCTGTGCCGCTATCTTCCACGTGTGTTTTTTTCCATTGAGAGATGTAAAATGCATCTCTGAGTTATTTTCCTGTGATAATGGTGTCCTTAAGCATGTGAGGTACATATGCAAGGCAGTACTGACACCTGGTGGTGGCTGAGGATGTTGATAATCAGTCCAGTTCTGTGATGAGACAGTACAAAATGGCGTCAGCAGCCTTGCCTGGTTTTACATGCAAAGGATAAAGACTGAATGACACACCTTGTTTTATTGGTCACGGAGTCAAAAGGGCAAAGTAGCTGAACTCTTTAAAGCAGAGCGCATTTTCCGCTCCTTAGCCGAGGTCTCCGCAGGACGCATATCACTGTAATGGGTTTGTTACGCTGGGTAAGAACGAGAGTGAGTGCAGGAGCAGGTCTGAAAACTCAGGTTTACAGCAGAAAAGAAGAGCAGGAACAACTAGTAATGAGAGAGAGAGAGGGAGAGGGAGAGGTTGAGAGAGAGATAATGGAGAGAGGGGATGGACAGAGAGAGATGAAGTGTGAGAGATTGAGAGAAAGAGAATAAAGAAGGAAGAGAGAGAGATAGATAGATAGAGACATAGAGAGACAGAGAGAGAGAGATAGATTAGTAGAGAAGGAGGAGTGACAGAGATTGGAGAGAGGAGACAGAGAAAGAGGTGATGTGAGAAAGATATTGAGAGAAGGAGAGAAAAAGATTAGAGAGTGAAGAAGGAAGAGAGGGTGAGAGATTGAGTGAGTGAGTGAGAGTAAGGGAGAAAGAGAGAATGAGGGAGAGAAAGACAGAAAAAGTGAGACAGTGAGAGAGATAATGGAGAGAGGGGATGGACAGAGAGAGATGAAGTGTGAGAGAGATTGAAAGAGGGAGAGAAAGAGATTGGAGAGAAAGAGGAGTGAAGAAGAGAGAGATAGAGAATGAGAGAGAGACATAGAGAGATAGAAAGATTGAGAGAGAGAGACAGATGCAGAGAGAGAGATAATTGAGAGAGGATGGACAGAGATAAAATGTAAGAGATTGAGTGAGGGAGACAGGAAAAAAGATGAAGAGAGAGAGAGGATAGAGAGAGAGATAGTGGATAGAGGAGATGGACAGAGAGAAAGTGTGAGAGAGACTGAGTGAGAGACAGAAAGAGATAAAAGTGAGAAAGATATTGAGAGACGGAGAAAGAGATTACAGAGTGAAGAAGAGGGAGAGATGGAAAGAGAGAGATGAATGTGATAGAGATTGAGTGAGAGAGACAGAGAAAGAGATGAAGTGAGATAGCTATTGAGAGAGGGAGAGAAAGAGATTGCAGAGTGAAGAAGGAAGAAAGGGAGAGTGATTGAGTGAGAGAAAGGGAGAAAGAGAAATGAGAGAGAGAGAGAGAGAGAGAGAGAGAGAGAATGGGTGGAGGTCTGTGTGTGTGGTAGAATACAGCAGAAGCAGTTTGGGGATGAGTCACGCTGCTGCTGCCCCCCCAGATTTCTAAAGTTTCACTGTCATTCTGCTTCAGTATGTAAATGTGGTTATATAATTACATTACTAATTACACAGGCTGAGTCTCGGATAGCTCCCTACTCTTACTGCACTACTTGACTGTAGTTAAATGTACTATATAGAGAACAAAGAACCATAGTTCTGTAATTATTTACATTTACATAATCTTAGTCAACACGTTTGAGTCTGCACTTCTAAAAATGACCAAATTGTGAAAAAAAAACAGTTTTTCTTTTTGTAAAACAAGACTGTACCCTCATTGGTCAGTTTATCAAATTCAAACCATAATAAAATATCTCCTCTTCTACTTTTTACTTTTCCTATTGTGCTGCGAGTGACAAATAATTGTCAAATCACAATGCATTTACATTTTTTACAATGTGTAACAAATACTAATAATCAAATAACTGTAAGGATTAAATAGCTGTTCTCTATGCAACATTTAAGCGCCTAGATTTCTAGGCTCGGTTATTGTTATATACAACATTTTCATTGAATTATTGACTTTAGGTGTCTCCAGATGAACAGTAGCCTATAAACAGTGCGCTGCCTCTATATTCTTCATCCCTGATTCAGCATGCATGCTCTTAATTTTAAGCATTTCTTCCAAAAATTATGGAGAAGGACTCCAGTCTCCTTTAAGGCTGCCTGTATGAAGTATAGAGGGGGAGATTTAGGAGGAGTGAGCGTGAAATGTGGTGTGGAGCACTCTCTCTGTAGGCTTTCCTGGCCTGTGGATTCTCCATTACTTCCAGATAGTGAGGTCAGGACATCTATGCAGAGAATGCAGCCCAGAACACATGGCTGGACGCATCCACACCCTTCTTTTACATCTCCTAGACACAGCTCCCTTAACGATTCTTTAGCTTCGCCGGCTTTACACCAGTGCACTGTGAATTTGAGGTATTTTAGTGCCTGTGATTCTTATTAAGTCTTCAAAAAAAGTATGAAAGTTTAGAATCACCATTTAAAAGTTTGCAAGTACTGTTCTCCTGAATATAAAGGCAGTTAATAGGAAGCTGTGTAAAAAATAAAGAAGTGGTAAATAAACAGTGATAAAGCTGTAGATGATTTTTAATTGAGAAAGCTGTATATTGAGAATTAAGGCAGTAAAATTATCAAGAAACTACTATAAATAGCTAATTACAGTGTATAATTAATCATTTAATAAGTTCTTAATATTCCCAAAAACTTTTTATTAAATATTATTTAATACAGAACGCAATTTAAAGTCATTTTCATTATTTTCCTAGGGTTCCTTATGTTTTAGGTTTGAAATTTCTTTTTTCCCCCTTTCTTTTTATCAGTGTTTTTATCTGTTTCTTCTCTTATGCTGTCTTTCATTTGCCTTCCTCTTTGGAAAGTACTTTAAGCTGCATTTTATTGATTTACACCATATAAATAGTTATATCGAGGTACTATAAATGCATCTATATAAAAAGGTATTATAAATAACTTCTGCTGTTCAGTTTATAGTATTGTTGAATAAAATAACAGCAATAATTAAAGAGCCCGTATCATTGAAAACCATATTTTCCTCACTTTGCAAATATTAATAAACTTTGAAAATGTACTGTTATATACAGAATGATATAACTAATGTCACAATTTGTGACAACTGATGTCACAAAAAACAGTACATTTTCATATGTCCTCTTATTCAGGCTACAGCAGCACTACAGCATTCATGCTGAAGTTATAAGGAGTGTGTCAGCTGGGCTGCTTTCTGAATGGGGCCGTATACAGAGCGGCCAGTCAGACCAAGGCTCATCCTCATAAATCATTTTTAAGGTCACAGCAACAAACACAGCCAGTTTATTTCCAAAGGATGAAGAGAGGTTGGAAAATGGCCATGTAAAAAATGAATTATGACTGTTTTTGGCACATTGAACGACAGAGAGTTATAAGTGGGGGAAAATGTTACAAAAGGAAAAAAAAAAAGTACAAGAAAAATGTTAGATATGGGCTCAGCACCAAAAACAGTTATTCAAAATAAGCTGTTTCTGCTGCTTAGTTTTCCTCTATGGACAGTATGAACTGTGAACATTATGCTTAGACGTAAACATTGTTTACACACTACATCAAAAAGGTTTATTTACAAAATAAACGTTTGTTCATAGTATTGGCCCTTTAAAGTAAGCAACAGCCTTAGTCTGTCAACATGTTATTCAAAGTTCAATAAAACATACATTGTAATGGATCCAGGTTAACTTAAAACTTCAAATGAATCCTTTTTTACAGTATGTTGCAAAAAATATCTAGCTGTCCGTCACTTTACACTTTACAAAGGTACAAAAAGTGTGAGTTGTTTGTCCAGTTAAGACGTCTGAGGGAAACAGAATGTCTCCTTTGTGTTCATATGTGTTTAAAGTACAAGCTTTTCTGCTGTTTGGGTTTCAGGTTTAGCTAAATATTTCTCCCACTCAGGAATTCTTTTGCTTTGACAGATGTCTTTTATTCGATGCTGTGCAGGTGCAGTGCTTTTGGAACACAACACTGTGTATCAGTGCCTAAACAGAACACAATTTAAGGATGACCGAGATATACGGACCACCATAAAACTGTTTCTTAGCTATGTTGGGAAAGAGATGCTAATCTTCTAAATGTGGGGGGGGACGTTAGGAGGGTCTGTGACAGTTATTGTCATTGCCCACCCCTAATTCTTTGGTGATATGAAGCTGAAGTCAACTATTTGCCAGCTTCTTCTTCGAATTCTCCTGTTCCACCTTAAATAGTGCAGCAGTTACATTCTGGCGCTTCAGGTATTAGTACTGCTGGACTATTTAAGGTGGAACGGGAAATTTATCGAGCTAGTTACCAAGACATGAGCTTACTATAAGCGATGCTTGTTATAAAGGAAAGAACCATAATACACTGAAACGACCAAAAAAAGGCAATACAATGGTTATCATAAACTTTTAACAGAGAAATTACTCACATTTGTGGGTTTCTTTGGCCTCTAGTGCAGCCATCTTTCATGTTTTTGTTTTTTTCTCATAACAATCCGTTTGAAGTGTGTCTCTGAAAAACCATGTAGCCCTAACACTTCGCCCTACCCCTCTATCGCAACAAAAATCAGGACACCCTACACCCAGATGTGAACGCGCAAAATGGAGGGCTGTGGGTTAAGTGGTAGGGACGAGGGGTGAAATGGGATTGGGCCAAAGTGTCTTGGATTATGTTGTTGTATTTTGGATAATCATTTGCTTTGTTTCTGACTTTTCTAGACTCGTCAAACTACATCCGTCAGCTGGAGACAAAAGTCCGGATATTAGAGGACGACAACAAGCAGGTGTTATCCCAGGTAAGAGACACCCTCATAAGCTTTCTTAATAAAGATCGTTCAGTTCATTAAAGCACCTCACTCTCAGAAATAAAGGGGCAGTACCCCTCTTGTCACTGGGGTGGTTCCCTCAAGGGTACATCTCGGTACCTTTAGTCAGGGAACATAACTGAACCATAATCCACTGAAATGATATTTTCTAAGCTGTACTGACTCCACACACCCCGTCTCGTCTCCAGGACTTTATTTTATTGTTCTGTTTTAAAACATTCAGTTATGACAAGGTACAAATATGAACTTTTCACCTGGAAAAAACTATTTAAGGTTCACAATCAGACCTTAAAACCACTGTTGTACCTTTGAGGGAACATTTACATTGTTTGTACCTTGATGAACAAAAAATGTACCTGAACAGAAGACACCATGAATCACTACAATCATGTGGACCGTCCTCATGCTGATTGCTAGATTATTGAACGTTAATGTTAATAAACCAGCAAATCTTCAATTCAATTAATATGTATTGTCCTTATGCACAGTACAGTTTAGGGCTGTATCGAGTGTGTCAGTAATTAAGTGATGCACTATGATGGTTTTAAAAAGGCCAAACAATTAAAATGGGCTGTTCACTGGAGACAGTTTACTGAAGAAAAGATAACGTAAGAATTCTTTCAAAAGATTATACAAAAATGTAAACACAATGTTGTGAGGAGCAGGTAACCAAAATAATTTTTATTGCTTTAAATATCCTCCTTTTTAGGAGCTCGTGATCCTTTTTCCATCAGCGACCTTGTTTGACCAAACCGTTTGTTCAATAAAGTCAAAGGTGGAATGTCCTTTTTACAAGACTGTTGAAAAGGGGTTCATGTTAATACAAGACAATGTTCAGAAATGTGATCAGTCATGTTCTCTTGTCAGGTTGAATGGTAGTATTTTAAACTGGATATTAAATGCTACACATGCTTTGATGTGCCAGTATAACACATAATGTATTACAGCACTGCCTCCCTACATGGTAATATAATGCAATACGATGGTTCTGAGAAAAGGAGTTACAGGAACGAATTTGCCAAAAAACACTCACATGCAGTCAAATTCAACCTGTTTTGTGTGCTTAGTAAAATATATTCATATAAACTTTGGTAAAATACATGTGGGTAGAATGGAAATAACACATTTTGCACAGTTTGTAACTTATTTATCAATGTGACGAAAGCAGCTTCCTTTCCACAAGAGCAGCGATTTAAAGCATTATTCATCCTTTTATTTTTATACAAAGAAGGGAACACCAGCTGAGAGCTGGAGCGGTTGAGTCACGTCTGCTCGACAGAACTTTCATCAGTTCTAGGAAACGGTCAGGCGTTTTCCTGGAGATGGATAGCACAGTGTGTGACTAAGACCAAATGAAGAGCAGCCAATAATAATAGGAAGTTAAGAATGAGATCGCAAAGCTCAGGTGGGGATGTGGCTGTCTTCCCGTTTACAGTACAGAGACACCAGCTGGATAACAAACAAAGGTACTTGCATGTAATAATGTCCTCTGTGCCTTATATGTTGGGACACAATACAACATAGCATACTGTGTCGTTGTATCGTGTCTAGCACATTAGCTTTAAAGTATTAGCCAGAGCATTAGATCAGGCAAAATCACTACATAACTGCTGTTTCAAATATTGTACTTTTAAGTCGAGTGCTCTATTAAATTATTATATAGAAATATTAACATAAGGCTCGTCTTCAGCCACTCCTTATTTTTGCTGTACTGAAAAAGGTATCAAATCGAGGCAGCGCTGTATCATAATGAACTGAATAATGACTTCTGTGATTTGTTACACTTGTTATACTTATGCTATGTTTAATTCTCCGTCTTTCTTTCTAATCAGGTATCAGGTCTGGCTTTTGTTTCTCGCAGTGTCTGAGCGCAAGAGTAGTTTGGACTCTAAACTGTTCATACTAGCTAGGATACAGTCTCTGAGTGGACAACAAAGCACTTTTCTAAGTTGCTGTGGATAAGAGCTTTTGTTAATGTTAACCGCTATAGATGTAAATATAAATATCTATATGCATTAAGTGTTTTCTATTATTAATTATTAACTATTTTGTTAGTCCGAAGTTCTATTTTTGGTGGTTTTCTGGATATTCTTGGCCTGAAAATGTACAAAAACAAACACTAACTATACATGCACATGTGCACACATAAACAATCTCTTTTTTTAGAAAAAGGACATATCCTCACGTAAGCTCCAGTAATGCTTCCGAGTGGAAACCTATGAGCTGTTGTTAGTTGGTCATAGACTTCTGTGATTTGTTACGCCCCTAATACAAATGTAAATACTAGGGATGAGCATTCTGACTAATTTTGATATCCGAGTCCCCCTAAGGACGCGATATCAGGTTAACTGTGGAGAGAGAGCCGAGGGAAAATGGTAGGTAACATAATGGAGGCTGCGTCGGATGAGCTAATGAGCTAAAACTACAGCTAACCAGTAACACTGATTGCTGCTGGTGCCAACATGTTAGTCTGAGAAATGTATTTTAACTGTTTCTGTACCTGATAACATACAAATATGAGCAAAACTTACCCCTTTACAGTTCTGTCAAAACATAAAATCTGCATTTCGCTGAATTGTTAGACTGTATATTTTTTCATCTTCCCACAATGAAATGCTGTAAATATTGTCTTACAAATATTGTTTTACATCTTCCGTTCCTTTGTTTACACATGCTTTGATGTGCCAGTATAACGCATACTGTATTACAGCACTGCCTCCCCATATGGTCATATAATGCAATACAATGGTTCTGAGAAAAGGAGTTATAGGAACGAATTTGCCAAAAACACTCGCATGCAGTCAAATTCGACCTGTTTTGTGTGCTTAGTAAAATATATTCATATAAACTTTGGTAAAATATATACGAGTAGAATGGAAATAACATTTATCCTTTTATTTTTATACAAAGAGGAGAACACCAGCTGAGAGCTGGAGCGGTTGAGTCATTGTTTTACATCTTCTGTTCCTTTGTTTATTTAATTAACTGTGTTTTTAATTTATTTTATCCTTGATCTTTGATCCTTTGATCTGCTATTTATCAAATTATTAGATTGTTGCAATTTTAATGGTTTTATTAATTTTTTTTTGTACTCTTAAATGTTCTATTATGATTATTATTACTTTTTTTTAGCATTTGATATGTTTTTACAATCCAATTTTTTAAATCCCTGCTCTCTGTATTGGCTTGGCTACATTGGAAATGAGGGTCTCCCTCAATGTGCTCTGAGTTTAAATATGGGTTAATTTATTGATTGAAATACCCGAATAGTGATTTTCAGTATTTGAATATTGGCACCTCAAGCATTTGACTGAATACTCAAGTACTCGTGCACATCTTTAGTAAATAACACAGTCTTCAAATGCGAACTGAAGGACCATCTTTTGGTAAAGCACTTAAGTGAGTACGAATCTAAGTACTTAGTGAAATGCACTGTATTGCACTTATGCTATGTTTAATTCTGTATCAGGTCTGGCTTTCGTTTCTCGCAGTGTCTGAGCTCAAGAGTAGTTTGAACTGTTCGTACTAGCTAGGATACTTTCTCTGAGTGGACAACAAAGCACTTTTCTAAGTTGCTGTGGATAAGAGCTTTTTAATGTTAACCGCTGAAGATGTAAATATAAATATCTATATGCAGTAAGTGTTTTCTATTATTAATTATTAACTATTTTGTTAGTCCGAAGTTCTATTTTTGGTGGTTTTCTGGATATTCTTGGCCTGAAAATGTACAAAAACAAACACCAACTATACATGCACATGTGCACACATAAACAATCTCTTTTTTTAGAAAAAGGACATATCCTCACGTAAGCTCCAGTAATCCTTCCGAGTGGAAACCTATGAGCTGTTGGCACACAAGCAGCAATCAGCACACAAAGTGCAGGTCTGGGGAAAAGAAAGACCAGGACAGGATTATCATAAACACACATTATTACTGCCACGAGCCATTCCGTAAAGGAGAAGGCCTGCGTGTCCGGATCATCCAGATCCCAGACTGAGAGAATTCCATTAGATAGATAACATCAAGTGCGGAATTGACTCTAGATCAGAGATGAAGCTTGTACGCAGATCCTCAGGACACGGTCCACACCCAAACAGATTAGCAGCGTGCCAAGTTCTTCGGCCAGGTGCAGCCGGACTACATCTCAGAGTTTCAGACAGTATTTATGAAGTGTGACGGGGAAACGTTCCTCATGTTTTTTCCTGCTTTTATTATGTTCTAATTTTTTTCAAGCTCTATTTATTTATTTGTTTACAGTCATATCATATATGTAATGAGACCTAAATTGTGTCCTGAGCAACAGTTATTTATATTTTATATTTTATGTTTTATGTGCCATATTTAGGTGTGTTCTTTGCAGTGGATGTGTTAACATTTACAAATCAACAAAATGTAATTTGTCCGGGGTGCCCAAAGTTTTGCATAGGGCTGTATATGGAACACTCTACCAAATTAGTTTAAACTGCGGTCCCACAAAAATAAATAAATAAATAAATAAATAAATAAATAAAAAACAATTAAGTATTCAGACCAACTTTGTTGCAATGACTGTTATAATCTATTTAAACTCAAGGCATTAATAAAGATAGTAATAAGCTAAATATATACCAAATCTTCATTTATAGGGCACCTCCTATTGGGAGGTGTCTGTCCCAAACCCTAACCCCTAAATTTACAGTGAAAATATGACTTCCATTCTTTCTAACTTTGTTAAAAAAATACTGTCCCACCTTTTCATGTGACTACCAAAAAATAGTTTTGTATGTGGGTGGAGCCTTATTGAAGCCACACCCCTGCATTTTAGAGGAGGAAGTGAGACTGCATCCCTGTCCCACATGGTGTGCAGTTTGATCCCATTGATTTGAAGCATCTATAAGTCTGAAAATCAGAATCGAGTATTAAGAATTGTCACACATTTTCTGCAGTTAAGTATCTGTTTTTGTGTTTAAATTAAAAAAATAAGGATTTTATGTGTGTAAAACTGTTCAAAGCTGTGTTTGCTAATTATGTACTAAACGTTTTTGAGTTTTGCTCAGAATCAGCTAAAATTTGCTAAAGTTTCGGTTCTGTTGTGATAGTTTTGTTGGTGACAAAATGGGATGTTTAATCATTTACATTTACACAAAAACGTAGTTAATGTATAGGATCACTCAAGGCAGAAAGAGTAGTCTGAAGTTTTTCAGATAAAAGTTCACAATGTGTTTTCATCTCTGGCTTTGAACCAATTTCAGTACATGATCCATATATATTAGTTTTAGTATTAAATTTTGAAGTGGTTAAATCTCTCCCTCTGGGTGTGGCACACTGGGGTTCAGCCTATCAGGACCTTTTTAGACACAGCTCCTAATGCTACATTCCCACCAATCTAATTACATCGCTTCCTTAAACTCATATCGTGATTGTGATAAAAATATAAATTAATCGTACAGCCCTACACTCGCAGTACCCTTCTTGTCACTGTGGTGGGACCCTCAAGGGCACATTTCAGTACCTTTTAGTCAGGGAACATAACTGAACCATAATCCACTGAAATGATATTCTCTAAGCTGTACTGACTCCACACACCCCGTCTCGTCTCCAGGCTTTTATTTTACTGTTCTGTTTTAAAACATTCAGTTATGAAAAGGTACAAATACAAACTTTTCACCTGGAAAAACCTATTTAAGGTACAAAACTGGACCTTAAAACCACTGTTGTACCTTTGAGGTAACATTTACACTGTTTGTACCTCGATGAACAAAGAACCTTTATTTCTAACAGTGTAGCTGAAGCTAAAAGAATGAGACTTTCAAACTGTAATAATCTTTTCCACATGAAATTGAATTTATTTTCTCTGGACAGAACAATAGAACAGTCAGAAGACTTTTACACTATTTGGAAAGACTTGTGGTCTCTTTTCTTTTGTTTGGAAGCTTGTCTGGGTCAGTGCTGGAGTCCCAGAGCTGATGGTCAGATTTCTGCTGCAGCTGCGTCTAAACACTGGGGATGTGTTTCCTCTGTGTTAGTCCCTCTGCAGCACTCCAGTCCAGCCTGTCTTCCAGAAAGCTGGATTAAGCAAGTGTCTGGAAGCAGACTGAGCTCGGACACGCAGCGCCCTTCTGGCACGCGCTCAGTCATAACAACCACAATTCATCAAAAATAATTCAGATTGCTGATGGAGGAGACTGTGTTCTTAATGGCTGCTGCCTGAAGAGACCTGGAGGGCAGTTTGTTGACTCTTCCTCCTCTAATCAAATATATAATACAGTGATGAGTCAGACGAGCTGTGACCCTCCTTCATGACAGAAGAACTCGTCCAGCTCGTTGTTCAGTGACCGATTCCTAGGCGTGAAGTGTAGACCAGAAAAAAAATTGACTGATGAAATTATTATCCCCAACAACTGTAATCAAGCAGTTTGAAACCAAAAGTCTGCAAAATATCAGCCATACATTACACGCTGGTAGTCTTTTGGAGGACACTGCACATTTAGCATGGTCAGTATGGATGAAGTCACTCTAGATTTGTTGACATTTGTGAAAATGCCTGGGGGAAAATGCATTGCCATTTTAATAGCATTACGCTGAGGGGTTTGCCTGGTTTCAGAGCAGGGGATGCTGTTCCAGCTCATAATCAGATGTGTTTTTCTCTCTGTTACTGTTCACTGTGCTGTTAATTGATGTTTCAGCCACACAGAGTGTTAAAGGAAATGGATGGTATCATTTGCAGATTAGCACTCAGTCTCTGTATTACAGAATGGCTCCAATTTCTACATTTTTCTCTTGTTGTTTATTTTGTTTTTCTCCTTATAATGTTTGTGCACCAAAAGCTGTCACAGTTCATTCCGAGATGACCATTCTTTACCCCTTTAGAATTAAATGGACTGTTTTTATTACTTTAAAAAGGCTGGGAAACATACAGAACAGACCCTTAGGTTTGGGGTAAATTTCAGCTGCTCCTTTCGGATGGCAGTAATAATCCATTTGCTTCCCGACAGCCAGGAACAGCACAACGTTTAATCAGTTTCCCTCATCTTCCCCTCCAGTAACTCTGCTACAGACTGTCTGCAGGAACACCAATCTGCATCACTTCACTGTGAATGAGTGGGGCTAATCGGATATAGGCTGAATGGGCGGTGCTAAGCAAATATGCAATATGTCCATATATGTCTTTGCATTATGTCCATATAAGGACTGAGTATACTAAGGCGTAAATGGTACATATTGAATCTTTTACGATGTTTACATCCAGTCTAGAAAAGTCTTTCGAAAAAACAAGACAAATTTGCTTTTCAGTGATACGGCCCCTCTAGCAGCTCTCCACTGTTTTCCTCTAATGCACATCCAGCAACAGGGGGTTCTTTTTTGTTCTCCTGTTCACTTTTCAGCAATAATCCACCTTGATATAAATGTACTCGTGTTTTCTTCGTCTGCAGGGAAGCATTGGGGATCTGAAGACGCTGAGGAAAGGATTATCTCTGTATCACTCCGAGTCCCAGCTCTCCTCTCTGTCGAAGTACCAGGACACCTTGCAAAATGTATGTATGTGCTACATGTGATGCTGTCTCACCCACCATCCCTGACCTGACCTCTTAATCTACCACAGCATTAAACTTCAATTGCTGTCAAGTCTTAAACGATTTATCAGTTTGACACATTTGAAACAGTGTTTCACTGGGGGAAACCAGGAATTTGTAACAAGTTAAATGTTTTAGTGATAATAATAATAATAATAATAATAATATCTATTTCCAAATTAAAAACACCATATACAAGCTCAAGACCACCATACACATACATACATACATACATACATACATCATCTAAACCGCTTATCCTTCTGGGTCGCGGTGGGGTGCTGGAGCCTATCCCAGCTGTCATTGGGCGGAAGGCAGGATACACCCTGGACAGGTCGCCAGTCCATCGCAGGGCAACCACCATACACAGAATATGAAATCAAAATATCAAAATACATAAGACAAATAAAACTTTTGACAGTATATTGCTATTAAGATAATTCATCCTGATCAATCACTTTATTTTGTGTAGTTAATCAAGCATTTGCCTTATTTGCTCATAAGACATTTACGCACTGGCACATTTACTTAGTGTTGATTAAAGCTTTGGGCTACACTGCATAACTTTTAAGGTCTTAACAGATTATAAAAAGCCTGGGCATCTCACACTATACGACTGTGTTTTGCAGATTTTTTTGGGCGACTGAAATATTGGGGATCACACACTACACAACTTTTAAGCTGTTGCTGAACTGAACGGACCTCACTGAACTCGCGCAAACTTGCGCAAACTCTTGCGTTCTCCCGTTACTAGGAGACCCAAATAAACACACATGAAGCTGCTGCTGATGTTTTCTCTGCTGTTTGCACTGACACAGTAAAGAAGCAGCAGGTAAACATGTTTAAGTGAGAGTCATGGATTTAAAAATGTGATCAGTGTGGAGTTTTAAACACGCATAAACTCAGTTGTGCTCAGCTCATTAAAAAGCTTTCGCTCCACACGTGAGAGACTTTTCTTTGTTTGCTTGCTGTATTTTCTTTTCTCGTGCTCTCGTTTTCATTGGTTGTTGCAGGAGTCATTCAGATTGAGTCATTGATCAGTTTACACTAGATTACACTCAGAGTCATATTTGATAAACTCTGACTGGTCTGAAATGTGATCAGGAGGCCAAAAATCTGAGTCTGCACCTTTCAAACACCACTTGATTTCTCTCTCCAACTGTCGACTCCGACTGACCCAAAAATCTGCAGACTAGAGCCGACCAGCACAGATTTAGCCAGACTGAGAACCGGGGCTAAAATCGGAGGAAAAGTCGTGTAGCGCAACCCCGGCTTAATGTGCATTGTCTCTGATAAATAGATAAATAAGCTCCTTTTGTATTGATTTGTATTGTAGCCTCTCACTCTCATTCATACAGCTTGTGGATTCTTGTTACAGTGCAGGATCTCCAGGAGAACTGGAGCTCCACTTTGCTGTTGCTTTTGTTAGTTTGATGCTTGTTGATTTATTCATGGATCTCCTGCGGGTGCGGTCTGTGCAGTCTGCTGAAGGTACCACTTTAAAAGCTGTATTTGAACGAAAACGGCTTCAGCCTGCACTACTACAGATGGAGTAAGTCAAACTAAAAAAAAACAGGAAAATGCAATAAATGAGTAATGTTAATCATTAATCACTGGTGACACACACATATATATATATATATATATATATATATATGCCCTGCGATGGACTGGCGACCTGTCCAGGGTGTATCCTGCCTTCCGCCCAATGACAGCTGGGATAGGCTCCAGCACCCCACCGCGACCCAGAAGGATAAGTGGTTTAGATGATGTATGTATGTATGTATGTATGTGTGTATATATATATATATATATATATATATATATATATATATATATATGAAACAGAGAAAAAAGAATTAAGCAGTAAAGTATCCAGCTTTTTCTCCAAAAAAAACTTTAGTGATGGTTTGTTCTGGAAGATCTCTCACATCAGCCACCAGAGCTGTTTATTTAAAATGTCTCTGAAAAAAAAGGGAGAAAATACAGAGGAGAGCCGTGTGGCTTTTGAGATGATTTCCTGCATGCTTGTAGGGGGTTGTGTTGCGCTGTGATCCCTGCAGGAGACATACTGTCTCACTATAGTGCTTAAAGGATTCCTGCTAACCTAGAAATGACCTGAGAAAAAACGTTTCTCAAATTAATTCAGACCGTGAAAGTCTGTCGTCCAACATATTTCAAAGTTCATGTGAATACTTTTATATTCACAGCAGCAGGTTTTCATTTCTCGCCTTGCTTTACCTCAGAGGCAAGCTGGTTTAAAGGGCTCATACTGAATGCTTTTGAAGTCACGCTCTTTTATTGTAGCATGAATTCCGCTTCTTCAAACTCAGCGATTTTGACAGTCCAAACCCAACACATACTTGCTGGTCCTCTGGAAGTGGGAGACAATAACCTGAACCACTGTGTAAACATCTCTCAGACTTCAGCAATAACACAGGGCAATAAAATAGGCCTGTATGACTGGGCTTCATATGAGACTTTGCATTGCTCTGTGTTTATTTAGCTTCTCGTGCTTAGCTGAGCCAGCGTAGCAGCCCCTCTCTGCCCGGTTCTCACTGCTTACCGCCTGCATCTGCTGCTCCACTGCTGGATGTATCAATGAAAGGATGCATTAAAGGAATACTTCAGTGCTTTTTATCCTAATATTTGATTAACACTGACAATAAATTTGACTCTTTTTGTTGTACTTCGAAAAGAACGGAAAACTAAACATGCTTATGATAGAAGCCAGTGGGCAGTTGTTGAATTTCCTCACTAAAAGTCATTAAAGATGTGAAACACAATTTTTGTGTAACACTTACATTTATGCTGGCATATATGCTAGAAACTTTTATCCAGAGCTCCTTAAAAAAGAGCTTAACTGTCAATTCAGGGACATTTTTTAGGTAGCGCACATAGGGTTAGGGTACAATTAGTCCAGTAGAGTCCAGACTTGAGCTAAGACATGGCCAGAAATAAGAGTCAGTGCTGATACCTTTAAAGAAAGATACAAAATACAGAATTAAGACACAGTACAAATGCAATTCAAGACATTTCCATAAATGCTAGATTAGTGTTCATTTAAATGCTACACTTAGGTGTTATTCTCTCTTTCCATTGGTGGCCGGTGGCTATTAAGCACTATAGTAATGACAAAATATGTGAAGTGTGTGGGAAGTCATTAGACCCATCAAATATATATAGAGAAAAATGTTATAAATGTGTTACGATCATGAAATAAATTAAGTTTTGATGTCTTTTCCCAATTTTATTCATAAGCAGTGCTTAATTGCTTAAATGAAAGAGCTGCCCTGGGACTGAAATGGGACTTAAATTCTGCCCTCTGGAAATCTGTTATAATCTGTGCAGATGGAGGCTTCACAAGTGCCACCTGATCACCATGGATACCACACAACCTTAGGAAAAGTGAAAGTAACCAGATTTGCTCTTTAACTGTGTCACTGTATTTGGAATTTGGATAAAACTTCATTTGGTAAGACTTTCTCTCTCTCTGTCTCATCCTAACGCCCATATTGGAGCTTTAATCAGGCCTGAAATTTTTATTCGAACCCGTATACAAGTTGAGAAACATTCTGTCCGAGCTTGACTTGAACTGACACACACTATCGTGTTTAGAATCCACACCCAACCTGAGCCACATCATCATGTTTTAAGGCCCAAAGCTGACCCAAGTATAGCAAAATGCTGTCTGGAACTGACCAGAACCATCACCCAAAGTGCACAGGATAGCACTGGTTACCATGTAGTGACAATAAGCTGTCATTAGATCACAGAACAATGAAATAAAATAATAATAGAGAATAATACACTATAATCTTTTGATCCTGCTTTAAGAAATGTTTTCGTCAGATAATGCTTTTGAACAGCATCTCAAACAGTTTCAGGCCTGGATAGACTTTCCATACTGCACTGTTGTCACGCTGTGTGGTGCTAATATGGCGAGATGTACTGTTTAATACTAAAACTGAATTTCTGCACATAGAACATGTTCAGTATGTATATAACATAAAATATCATTGGCCTAACAAATTAGAAGTCCTTTTTGCGCTTAACTAAACTGCACTTCCCAAACTGATTCACTGTTTATGTCCCGTTTTCTCGTGAAAGGGGGTGATACCAGTGTGCCAAATTACATAAGTGAAAGTAGTGAAGTGTAGAGCAAGGAGAGAAACTAAAGCATGGAGAAATGCAGGGTGAAATCTGTGAGGCAGGCTGTGAGAAACCCAGCAAGAAATCTGAACCCGAGACATATTTGTGAAATGACGTCCGAAAAAGTCGAAACCCGACTGCTCACGTATGGAATAGTTATCGTTTTAAAATAGCATTACATTTATATACATAATTCAGAAAGTGCCCGTTGGCCCCAGTGTGTTCTGAGCCATAGAAACGTATCAAAATGATGATGTACATGGTATTCAGTGCTGTGATACAGATGCAGCAGGTAGAGATTAAATTGAAAAACGCCGAGCGTTCCTTTAAGTGAGCACGTCTGCATTTAGAGAATGTTCTTCTTCCTCTCTTCTTCATCACCGCCCACTTAATTTCTGTCTCTTTCTCTCTCTTTCTCTCTCGCTGTTTTGCTCTCGCACTCCCTGAGGTAGCGATCTTTCTCCTCCGCCTCCTCTCCTCAGAAAAGGTCATGAGCAGCCCTGAGGATGGCGAAGCCCCCGCTTTAGCTAATCACAGTGCTCATGGGCCGTGACAGACTAAAACTGCATGCTCGGCCCACTTTCTGTATGCCGGGCAGCTTCCACAGGAAGGAGAAATCAATTAGAGTGTGCCGCGGGTTTCATCCAGAGAGACGACAGGGCTTATTTTAAACTCCTGTTTCTTTTTTTTGTTTTTTTGTCTTTTTTTCCGAGAATGTGCTGTGCAGAGAGACAGAAGAGACCCTGTCTCTGTGCTCAGTGCTTCATTAGCATGGCTTTGAACTTTCACTTCAAACACAGTGGGATGATGATAGCTCTAAATAATGCAGGGGGCGTGCTGCTGAAACAGTAATCAGGGCTGCGGGTGAGGCGGGGCGGTTGTTGGGGTTACCTGAGGAACAAGAGTATCGGAGAAGAACAAACACAAACACGCTGACCTCATGCTGATCCTTACTCTTCTGGGATTCACTCAGGAAAGTTAGAAAATCCTTCTCTTTGCCGCTGAAGCACCACTGGAGCTGGATTCATTTGACCAGTTTGACTGGACTGGGGGTTCAGGATAAATATCTGTGTGATTTCCACAAATTCTGACAGCCTGCATTGGAGGGTCGTAGCCTGGATGTTCACGCCAGCATGGTGCCATGAGACTCTCTTAATCACAGTAACAACCCGACAGCATGGCTGTGTCTTTTCCGTGGATTTGAGCAGGACTACTGTTACTGAGTAGGCGGTTAACTGTACAATTATTACTGTCACTGTAAAAACTACATTTATACCGGATTAAAGTTGCTCCACAACTATTATTGTCAGACTGTAGAAACTACATACACTGCAGATTCATACTGGATTAAAATCGCTCCACAATTATTACCGTGAGACTGTAAAACTACACACACTGCAGATTCATACTGGATTAAAATCACTCCACAATTATTACTGTCAGACTGTAAAACTACACACACTGCAGATTCATACTGGATTAAAATCACTCTACAGTTATTAATGTGAGACTATAAAAGTACACAATGCAGATTCATACTGGATTTTAAAAAAATCACTTAAATTTTAGGACCACGTCTGGTCCAACTAATCCAGCTCTGATAGGGATTCAGTTGTAGCAGCTGTTGGCAAACGCAGTTATTAGTCCTTAGGTTTTGTTATATTATAATACATTTACATCTTTTGAGTTCAACAAACGTTTCCTGTTTTTAAGATGTCAACAAGTCATCACTTTCCAAGTATAATGAAGCGCTCACAGACCTGCAAGTCAAATCATATCTCAAGTCATTGTGATATGTGATGACTTGTGACTCGATTCCTCAGCTCTGCTGAATGTCAGTGCTCTTTTTCATGTTAACAGTCTGTGGACTAAAGTCAACACTGCTATGGATTAAGTCTAATTTAAACTGAATCAAATGTGACACTTCTGGAGTGAATTTACCTGTCTGTGCAGTTCACGTCTGCCTGTATAGTTAATTTAACACTTTTTTTTTTGTGTAGTTCAGCCTCTAATCTAATGTGGCGTTAGAGCTGAGGATGCTGATGGGTGTAACACAGCGTTATGCTTATGACTCATGACTCTGTAGATTACATAGATGACAGATTTGTAATTAGAGCTTAGAGATGAATTTGTAAGCCTCTTTTCACATCCTCTGGTTGATTGTATGAACTTGTCCATGCTGTCTGCAGTCTGAATTGGGGCACAACTGATGTGAAAATTTTGTGACGGGATTTTAAGTAATAAAAATTCTGATAATCAGCCCACATCATTTTATATTTATATTTTATACTTTATACTAGTTTTAGTTAAATAGTGTCTGATGTGATTGTCAGTTGTTAGCAGTCATGTTTCCTAAACTCAAATAAACAACAGAAAACTACAGTTTTAAATAATGTAAAAATTGTAGCTCTGGGGGTGGAGTTACACAAAACGTCTTGTATTTTTCTTATTTTTCATAGTGTTTTGTGTTATAACATGTTATGCTTAAGGTCTCAATACATTTTCCATGTTTTTGGTATCTATTTTGTATTAACATTTACCAATTCGGCATGTATTGCTGTCAGGTTGTAGAAGGGGTGCTTTATATTGGGTTTCACCATCGTCAGGAGACTGTAAGGTTGAATGATGCCACAGATTAGCCACGTTTACTTGCAGCTTAATAATTTGTTAATAGTCCGACTAATAGCTCAATCGGACTACAATTCACCCATGCATACACCTCCGTCGGGCTAGACTAGTCCGATTGAGGCCATTCGGAATACAATTTCTATCCAATTGAATGAGCTGGATAATCCTGTAAATAAGCAATAAGTAGAAGAATAATATCCGTGTAAACGCCTGTATCTGATTACGTTCCCAATTGGAATATTTAAGTATGTTCTGCGCATGTTTGTTCATGTCATAGTGCAAGTTTATAATGTTCAACATGGCGGGAGCAGAAACTGGTCTGCAGAGGAGACGAAGTTTATGCTTTGAGCTGTAAAAGACGGCGGTGGGACGGACGTCCAGCTTATGTGTCTCAGAACACGACGTCTTCCTCTCGGCCTTCTTTAATAAGGACATGTGAAGGACGTTTTCCTGAGTCTGGCGTCATTTTAAAGCGACTGAAAACACAAGCACTGCTCACTGCTGCTCATCTCACTCTGACCGGACTCACGTGATGCACATTGTCATGGTAACGTCTACACTAAGTGGTTCTCTACACGTGCGTATTTGTGGATTGGATTACCTGTAGTGAGCATGTAAATTGAGTTTTTACGTCAGATTGTTGAGTAGAGTGAGCATAAACACCTTAGTCTTAATCTATAATCAGAATGTATTTAATCGGATTGGCAAAAATCATGGGTCATCAGTATCAACTGATGTCATTGGCCATTCAGATGTTGTTTAAAATTCATCCTTAAAAATGAAACCTCAGCTGAGAAAAGGGGGTGTATTGGCAGAAAATGTCAAACAATAAATGCCGTTCTCAGTTTTAAAGTCTTACTTTCAGTGCTTTGTGAGTTCTACACAAGAATAAAACATGTCAAAGCAGCAGAGGGACAAGTCATTTTGATTGGACTGACCCGAATCCTATACATGAAGCCAAATATGTGATTGTCTCGCTCGTTTCTCCCATCACTCTCTGTATCTGTGGTATCTGTATCCATCCATCGCCTCCTCTATCATCCTCTCGAGGCAGACCAAGTATTTGGTTGACGGCAGGAAATTTTTATTTATTGCCTATGAGGCTTAGTCAGTCTTAATGGATTTATTGTGTAGGGCCTTTTTGTCTTTCTTAACGGTGGGTAATAGCCTCTGATGGCTTTTTTATTGCTCTATAAGCCTGTCGAAGGCAGAGGGTGGCCTGAGGTCAAGCTCTTCTGAGTTTGTCTGGCACTCTAAGAACTGCCCAGTTGTCTTCGGTCTGTTTGTTTTTTCGAAGCTTTACCCACGCTCAGCCCCTAAGCCTGTGTTCTCAGCTGTGTGGGCTAGCATCTCGCTAGCCAGCATTCGAGCGGCTTTGGGCCGCTTAGCGCATCATCAGGGGCTTCACGCCTCTAAAGTCAAGCCTGGCTGGGAGGCTGTCCAAAGTAAATGGAGGCTTTCAGATGCTCCTCAAATGAATGATTAGGATCCAGTCCAGGCAGAATGATGGTAATCCCCTGCTACAGTGGTGCGGGGACGAAGATGGTAATGTCCTGCTGCTTGCTAGGCTGCAGGTAGCCCACAGGATCAAGGGGAGGATGCTGTTCCCAGAGGATTTTAGCTGGCCAACAGCTCATAGAAGACTAATGTTGTGTAATTAGGGGCCCCCTCTGAGCCGATCACACAGATGTTCACTGTGGCAGGGCTCCAGAAATGGGCACAGCAACATGGGTTTGATTGCTTCCTCGTCTCTCCATCAGCATGTATTTGTGTAATGTCACTGAAACATGCTCTCACACTCGTTTCCTAGGGATTTCAGTGGGATGGTCACAATGATAATAACATACTAATATACCTTGCTTGGAATTTGCATTGAAAATATGCATAATGCTGGTAAAATTACATAATAAGAAAGTGCATAATTCTCTTTTTGGTGTGACAATAAATTTAAGTAGGTTGTTAATGTGATGTATGGCCTCCACTCAGAGGCCTAATGATTTCTGGAAAATAAAGAATAAACTACATATTTGTAATTTATAGTTCGTTTTTATATCATATAATCATCATGCGAGGAGTCAAATCTGAAACAGGCAGCAAAAAATTATGCAGTAAGGATTTCTTTTCTCTGTGGTATCTAGGTAGATACAGCCAAGCAAGCTCTCCGATTGGTAAGGACTTCAGGAGCTGGACTGAAGTCCTAAGATTAACCACTATTATGGCTCAAGTCAAGTCAAGTCAAGAGGCTTTTATTGTCATGCCATCTATGTACAAGTACAAAGTCCAAGGAACATGGTGCAACTTGAAACAAAATAGACAGTACAAAGTGCAACGTGCAGACATAAGTGTGCAAAAAGAATTAGACTGCAAACAATACAATACGATAAATAAAACAGACGTTAGACACGGTAAACAGACAGGACAGTACAGCGCCGACACAGCACTCATTTCTGAGCAGTGACAATGGAATCAACCAATGATGTTTAGATGTCCAGTGGGCAGGAACGATTTTGTGAGAAAAATCTTCACTTTAGGCCTAGATACATAACTGACTGTGAGCATGAGCGGTAGCCTGGCCAATGTGTTTGTCAGTTGTTAGAAAAGAAAACAGCTTCAGCTCTATACCAGGGCTCTTTACTGAACTGCTACAAGGTAATCTACTATAAGATTCCAATAAAACATGGATTGTCTTTTAAAAACTTTAAATGTCAGTGTTTAATCCCAAAATGGCCAAAAACGTTCATGTGAATCGCTGTTAGCTTAGCACTAACTACTAGAATCCCATGAGGATGCTAGCAGAAACTAGCATGATCTTAGAGGTGCTTTTTTCCTTGTTTTTGACCGCGGTTTGACAATTATGGCCCACTGAGAGGGCCTTGTGTCATGGGACTGGCCCCTCTTCTGTGGATGCACAGTTGGATTCAGCTATTTTGTGAATCGGTAGATTTTTTGCTTAAAACATGAAATTAGCAACTGGCAAATGTATTGTTTTTATTTTGACAGACCAGTCGCAATTTTGTGGCATGAATAACATGAGCGAGGTCAGTACCTCTTACTTTTGATGTAGTGCTTTTTTCATGTTATCTAAATAGGCAACTGATTTAAAACTGAAAAAACAATTAAATACCAGTTTGAGCAAGTAAAGAGCAAATAATGTTGTTTATATTGCGAGTTTGGCTAATAGAAAGTTCTGGAAATGTGCTGGTCTTTTTTTATGTGCTCACACTGTAAACCTCGTATTAAAAAAAAAATGAGGCTAATAAAAATCACCCAAAAAATCTGCTATTGGCCAATTTGGCTGCAGACAAATTGGTACTGGCCATAAAAATTCATGATCGTTGCATCTCTACCCTGTGCAGTTCATTCTGACCATAGCCTGTGAGCCGGTGTGGACCCATACCAGATCTAGCAGTAAACGTTAGGCTTTACCATCTTACACTATGATTTTGGCAACAATTATGTAGACACTTCAGATGGTACTATGGTATGGATTTGATGTGATTAGAGGTGGGCAATGTGAGATTATGTTATCATTATCATGATAAATTAGGTCACAATTCATTTTTTTCATGGATTTTATCAGTAATCCTAGAACAACAGCACGTTTCATAAACAGGCCAGATTAGACCGATTAGTCAGAGCCTGGAAACAACATATAGTAATTATACTATTAAGTATACTAGTTTTGACCTGTGTCCTGTGACAGTTAATGGTGTTACTGCAGTAAACAGGAAGGGCTTACTGAGGTCACAGTGTTTGGTTGCGGCAGGCAGATATTAAGCTTGTACAATGCTGTGGCCACCTATGCTATAGTGTACCTTTATTAGGACATCGTCAGACCACAGCATCAGGTTTCAAGACGTCAGACAAAACGGTCTCGGGCAGCAAAGCTAGTTGATTTTACTTGATTACAGTTCTGTGGCCAAATTAAAAATAAAAATGTACTACAACAACAACATTTACTGATTATGTTTTTGAATTATTATTTATTTAGTTTGTCTTTTATTAGACAAAGATTAAGCTTGAACTCACTGTGTGAATGTGGCACTGTTGTTTTGCTGCTGCATTTTGTCTATTTGAATTTGTTCGCAAATGAAATGAAACATATTGTACATTATGAAATGTCTTCAAGCATCATGATGATATATTTGGATATATCACTCACTTTTTGGTGGTATAATTCAATTAAAAGTAATAAGCATATGTCAGCTTTGACCTCAGAAAACAGAAAAAAACTGCTATGAAAAAAGTTTCATGGTACAGATTGATATACGTGCAGTAAATTCATAACACCATGTACCTTTATAAGAATTAATGCATCAAGCAGAATCGATGTATTGTTACACCCTGATCAGTACTGGATGTGATGCGCTCAGGCCCAGCCCACAGTGATCCCACTGGTAGCTGGAAATGAGCAGCGCAGGCCGAGTGTGAGCGGCTGCTCCTCTCGCTCGGCGCTCTGCTCCCGGCCCCACTGCTGGAATGCCGGCTCAATTGTTGTGGATTTAACGCTAGACTGGAACTCAAAGGGCTGTGTCTAAACAGGGCTGCGCGAGGCCGTGCCCATTCAAAGAGCTCTTTGTTGATGCACTCTGCGCTCCGTACCCACGGGGGGGACACTAGCAGAGATGAGTCCTAATGAGATGATTTAACCCATGTTGTGCCTGGGTTAACCCCGAAAAACAGGCCCAACCTGTTCCAACAACTTACACGTCTGCTTCTGAAATCACTGTAACTTAAGCTGTCTCCTTAGCGACTGATGAATGATTTGAGTTTATTTGTTTTGTGCGATGATTCAACACTCAACGTGAGTTTTTCCTCCACAGGGTTCCGCCCGGCTCCCCAGTGGAGATTTGCCGTCCCCCATCACCAGCTACCTGCCATCGGCTCAGAAACCTGAGGCTGTGGTTCATGCCATGAAGGTACAGCTATTTGTTATAGTCTCAACAGTGGTTGATTCATAAGCACCACAAAAACGTTACATTTGGTTCTGCGGTTCTTTGTTTGCATTGACAGAAATCCCACCAATAATGTCTCATGAAATCTCATTTACATTGTATTAGAACGTCCTCCACGTTCACATCGTTCTAGAATGCCCACCTCTATTCACACTCCTCTAGAACATCCTCCCCTCCACACTGTTCTAAAATGTCCTCTACCACGCACACTGTTCTGGAATGTTCTCCCCATTTTCATCATTCTAGAACCCATGTGTCAAACACAAGGCCCGTGGGCCAAATCAGGCCTGCGACACAAACCTGTCTGGCCTGCAAAAGAATTGTAATTTTCTATTAATATTAGCCTGTTTCACAGTGCGCTGCACTACAGTCCCCAGCATGCACTGCAACGTAATATGTGCTCTGACTCTCCTACCCCAACAGCAGTCTATGGGACAGCAGTTATACCTCAGTTCTACACAGTTCCACACCAGTCATATCACCAAACACACTAACTTCATTTACACCTAATGTAGCTCAGCAGCTCAGAAATTCAGCCCAAGTCTTCATAAACTTGCAGCAAAGAAAGGATGTCAGGTGTCCAGTTCAAGCAAATTGATAGGTTTAACAGACTGAGCTCCTCGGGACATTTAAATATTAAATATTTCAAATATTCATGTAATATTTCAAGGTTTACTACAAGTGTCTGTATTTTACTGCTGACGTTTTTGTGTATTTTGAAGAAACAGTGGCCAGTTTGGGTTACAGCAGAAGATTAATTGAAAATGAAATAAAAACAAAAGCGTTGTTTGGCCCACAGATTTGTTGAGATTTTTTAATATGTCTCTTTTAGTGGTTGAGTTTGACACCCTTTATCTAGAATATCCATCCACATTCATACTCTTCTAGAACGTCTACCTCCATTTACACTCTTCTAAAATTCGCTCCCTCATTCACATAGTTAGAATATCCACTGTTCACACTGTTCAAGAATAGGTATAGGAATAGGCTGGTATAGTGTAGAATAGAAAATAGAAGAATAGAATTGGTTGATATAGCGTAGTGTGGTTGGTATAGCATAGTGGCCTCTGCCTTCTTTGCTGTTGACTGGGGTTCAATCCCCACCTGGGCAAGGACCCTACACTATACCAATAAGAGTCCTTGGGCAAGACTCCTAACACTACCGTTACCTACCTGTGTAAAATGATCAAATTGTAAGTCGCTCTGGATAAGAGCATCTGCCAAATGTCATAAATATATTGATAAATGTATATTCTCCCTCCTTCATGTTAGAATGCCCCCCCCCCCATTCACGTACTTATAGAACGTTTTATCCATTCTTACAGCTCTGAAATATGTCCCCCCTCATTCACACTGCACTGCAAAAAATGGTATCTTGTCAAGTGAAATTATCTCAAATCTACTCGAGATAGATAGATAGATAGATAGATAGATAGATAGATAGATATATATAATCTTATTTCTAGACATTACTTGTTTTTTGGTAATTTTATCAAGTAAAATGATCTCACTATACTGGCAGATAATTTTGCTGGTTTCAAGCACATTTCTTAAAACAAGTAAAATTATCTGCCAACATTGTGAGATAATTTTACCTAACTAAATTACTTAAAACTTACTGAAAACATGAAATAATGTTTAGAAATAGGGTAAATAATCTTAAGTTAAGCTTACAATGAGCTCAACAGGAGAAATATTACCTTTATTGACTATATTTAAGATAATTTTACTTGCAGTGTGTGAGTTTCTGCTGTTTGAATTTGAGAAATGTTTGAGAAATAATTGAGAAATGGTAATCATATCAGTCTGCATGTCGCATGCACATTCATCAGAAGCTGTGCCTCAGTGTTCTGTGTTAGTGAACTGGATGTTCAACATTTAGAGGTGCGTTTTTGTGCTGGAGGGGCTCATGAGATAAAAGAGGGATGATGAACGAATGTAACCCTGCAACAATCATTAGTCCTCTTCTGCCCTGCTGATGAGAACAAACAGTCCAGTGATGGAGTCCCATGACCCCCCTGATGTTATGTTGTTCTTTTTTTCCATGCTGTAGGTGTTGGAGGTCCATGAGAACCTGGATAGACAGATTCCTGAAGACTACGAGGAGGATCTCAGTGAGAAGGAGAAAGCCATCGTCAGGGAGATGTGTAATGTAAGTGTGCTTGTGTCTTCAGTTTAGGTATTACTAAAACCACAGTGAAGTGATGTAAGCTTCAAACAATGAAAGAAATAAACAAAATTAAACAAGCTGCCGTACGTATGCTTAGAAAGAAAACTGTGTTTCAGCGCCCCTAGAATCACACTTTGTGCAGTGGACCAATCACAGACAGGGGAGGTTTCATAACAGTCGACACAGTGGTTAGGAGATCTGTTGACCATGCACCGTATAAAATTAAACTACTGTGTTATTTTGACCAAAAAGACATTACATTGCTTCTAAGTGTTGTTTTTTGTTTGAAGTGGAATGGTGGCTTTAATGTTTATTTAGTTTCGTTTCAGACTGCTATGCCCAAATTATTTGAACAATAATAATAATAATAATAATAATAATAATAATAATAATAATAATGTTTATATAGCGCCTTTCATATGTTACAAGTGCATCTCAAAGTGCTTTACAATACAAACTAAAAACAACTGGGGAACAAAAAAAAAGCTTTCACCCTCCTAGCGTTGATAGCGTTGTGTGATTGGGGGAGTCCTAACTAGCGGGGTGGAATTAGAGACGACTAAATTGGGGAGAAAATTGGGGTAAAAATTATTAAAAAAAAAGAAAAAAAAAAAGATAATCAAACATAAAATAAACAAATGATAAATAGCAGAAAAGGTGGTTGTATTAATAATAATTCCATTTAAAAAGCAGCAAAAAGAGATCTAGAAACTAGTAGTAAAATTTTATGGTCGATTCTAAAAGAGACAGGCAGCCAGTGGAGTGAAGCTAAAACTGCTCTAATATGATCCTGTTTTCTAGTCTGTATTAATATTCTGCTGCATTTTGCACAAGTTGTAGTCTGTTTGTTCTCCTTATAGAAAGTCCTATGAACAAAGCATTACAATAGTCAAGTTGAGAGCATCAGCAAATGCTATACATGCCATTTAACTAAGTAGGGGAGACCAGGGAGTGTTGTAAAATGGGGTAAGTTGTACCGCCCCAGTTTCACCTACACTGTAAACTTAAATTAGTTGACCTAAAAATTGTGCAAACTTATTGCCTTGAAAACAGTTAAGTAAAGTTACATAATAGGTTCAAACTTAAATAACCTTGTATATGAGTTATAGGTACGTTCTCATTTCCATTGATCCACACTTCTACACCAAGCATAGTTTACTCAAACTGCCCAGTAATTCTTTAAATACTTTCACTTGAGCTGACAGTGCTGTACTATTTGATGTTCTGCTTACTCTTGAATGAGTTAGGTCAACTTTGATCCGCCTAGCCAGGTTAACCTCTACATTAAGCTCATTTAATTACTTCAAATAACCTCACTTTACTCAAAAAAAACTGTTTAGGCTCATTGCCTTGACCTCAACACAAAACACCATCATGCTCAGAATAACAAAAACATGCAAAATGCATCCAACCCTAATTTTAAGTGGAAGAATATCCTGTAACGCAAAAATTGAGTTAATTAAAAGACACCAACAAAACCGCTAGGAATGCTGGGAAGCTTTTTGAGGCAAAAGACTCCTCAGTCTTTAGAACTTACCCAAATTAATTGATCTGAGCTAGCTTTACTTAAGTAACTTTGGAACAAAACCTTGTATCTCCATTTTTGTTGTTTTTCAGTTTTTGATATAATTACATTGTGTTTAAATTTCACATTAGATTGGACCAAAAGAAATGGCCCACAATTACTTGGAAAGACGTCTGGTTCCATTGACTTACATTAAAAGTATGTTTTTTCCTTCTCCTGTAAAGTTACCATTTTGGAGATATGAGGTTTTGTTCTGACAGCAGGGAAATAGTAAGGGTTACTAGATTTTCATAAATAAGTGCAATTGTACAGTGTATCAGAAACTAGATACTGTGGTGTTTTTCTGGTTTCTTTCCTGTTTTAAATAAGTGTACCCAAATACCCAAATAAAGGGTACAAATGTAGCTCAATTGTTTTTTTGTTTCTTTTTATTCCACTGACTGTTTTAATCTGCCCCCAGTGTTGGGCAGGTTGTAATAACAGAACTCTTTGTATTGGACACTTGCTCATTTTGGGAGTAGGCAGTAGATTTCTACACCATTGCTATTTGTAACAAACTGCTGTTGGAACAAAACCTCAAATCTACAGGAGAAGGAAAAAACATACTTTACTTTTAATGTAAGTCAATGGAACCAGACGTTTTGTCCAGGTAATTTTGGGCCACGTCCTTCGGTTCATTCATCAAGAAATTTGCACACAATATAAAGAGCAACAGGCATTTTAAATTATGTCAAAAACTGAAGAACAACAAAAATAGAGATACGAGGTTTTGTTCCGGCAGCAGCGATATACAGGTATCTTATGAGTTATAGAGGCTGCGACAAGAATATTAAAATATTAAAAATATTAGTATCTTTTACTATCACTAAAAGTAAAAATCAGCATTATGTTACAGTAAAATTGCTGTAATGGTCGTATATATCAGCCCACTGTGAGCTCTGTTAGGGTGGATAGACTGTGGGTTTGCGCTCCCTCTCCTCGTGTTTGTTTGGCTTTGATGGAGGACGTTGTTTCAATTACCCTCCCAAAAGAAGCCCACTTTTTCACGCAGCTTTAATTAGAAGCCTCAGTAAAGGGGGCTCTGTGGTGTTTATGGCACAGTTGTCAGAGCAATTAAAATAACTTCAGTGCTGAGAACAATGCGGGTCTTTTGGGCTCCTGCACTGATCTGTGGAGAGATGGAGCAAAGCTAGAGGCTTCCGCGCACATACATGTGACAGGCAGTGCAGTCTGGGACCTGGACACTGACACTGTTCCCGCACGGATGACTCTGCGCTCGGAGCGCTCCGCCTGTCAAAGGCACAATCACAGAGATGACATGCGGCCACAATGGATCCTTTATTCTCTTTACATTCACTGAGCTTTAGTGGAATTTGGCCTTCATGTCTTAGTGTGTCATCAGCCCCCTGTGACTCCCCCCCCAATTTAGCCTGTACCTCTAAGTGAAAAGTGAAGCATTGTATAACATTCTCTCTCTCTCTCTTCCCTCTCTCTTTCTTTTTCTTTTTCCTTTCTATTTCTTTCTTCATTGCTCTCTTTTCTCTCTTCCCATCTCTTTCTTTACTTTTCTTTGTATTCCTCTTTTCTCTCTCTCTCTCTGTTTTTTTCTTTTGTGCTCTTTCTCTTTATTCCTTACTTTCTCTCTTCCTCTCTCTGTTCACCTCTCTGTCTTTCTTCCTTTTTTCCCTGTCTTTGTCTCTATCTTTCTTCCTCTTTTCCTCTTTCTCTCTCTCTCTTTCTTCATTTCCTTTTCCCTCCGTCCTTCTTTTCTGCCTCTCATTTACTCTCTCTCTTCCACCCGCTTTCTTAATGTCAATTTCTTTTTCTTCCTATGTCCTTTTTCATTACTCTTTTTCATTATTTCTTTTCTCTCCCCATCTCTTTCTTTATTTTTTCATTCTTCTTTTCTCTGTTTTTTCTATTCCTTCCTTTCTCTCTTCCTCTCTTTGTTCACCTCTCTGTCTTTCTTCCTTTCCTTCCTTTTTCTTCCTCTTTTTCTTTTTCTCTGTCTTTTTTCCTCTTTTTCTCTTTCTTTCTTTCTTATTTCCCTTTCCCTCCCTCCTCCTTTTATTCCTCTCATTTTCTGTCTCTTAAATCCTTTTTCTTAATGTCAATTTCTTTTTCTTCGTATTTCTTTCTTCACTACTCTCTTTTCTCTCTCTCTCCTCATCATTCTTTACTTTTATTCCTCTTCTCTCTCTCTGTTTTTCTTTCATGTGTTCTTTCTCTTTATTCCTTACTTTCTCTCTTCCTCTCTTTGTTCACCTCTCTGTCTTTCTTCCTTTTCTCCCTCTCTCTCTATATTTCTTTTTTTCTCTTTCTCTTTGTCTTTCTTTCTTCCCCTCTTTCTGTCCCTCTCTCTCTCTCTCTCATTTTCTCATTTTCTGCTTGTTATCTCTTTCTGGCTCCCTCTTTCTCTTACCCCATCCCGTCTCTCTCTCTCTCTCTCTCTCTCTCTGTGCTCAGGTGGTGTGGCGTAAGCTCGGTGATGCAGCAGGCTCCAAGCCATCCATCCGGCAACATCTCTCCGGGAATCAGTTCAAAGGCCCTTTGTAGCTCTCCAGTGGATGACCACGGGGCCTCAAACCAACCGACCAATCCAACTACAACCAGAGGAACAGGACTTTCAGCGTTATGTAACCTTCAGAAAGGCATAGAACTGCTTTATACTGTCAGTCCAGAGCACTCCACTTGATTGACCTGTACATGCTCTGCCCTCAGATGCGTTCTTTTGCAGCTATTACTGCTCGGTTGAACAAGCCTTACAGAATGTAGGCAAAAATCCCACCCGACATAATGAGAAACTGAAGCACACTATTTATCATCGCCACATAACGTTGAGTTTACAGTTTAAAATGCCAAGCTGGACTGTGTTGTTGTAGCTGACTGAAGCTAAGCAGGTCGGAAGCAACAATGTATTTGACACCAACCTTGGCTCAGTTATATGGCGAAATATATTCAGCAGATCTCTCTGAACGAAACAAACATAAGACCCTGTTTTTGTGAGTGATGTTAACACTTAAAGACGTGACGTGGTCCGAAAAAAAACCCCCGCCGAACGTGACCCGACACCTCTGACTTTTATTATTTGGGTCCTTCTCCATTTGACCTAAGATTAAATTATACTTTTTCCTTATAATTTCTCAAATTTTTTTTTCTTATCCTGTTTCATAATCGCTCTGCATCTGTAAAACAGCTCTTCACAAAACCAATGTTCAATATTTGTGTAGCCATTTTGAACATAAAACAAAATTTTTAAGAGGTTTAAAGTTTAGGAATTTATATAAAACAGATTCATGTTTACTTTTTATATCGTTAACGTTATACTACATTTAAAAAATATATATTTTATTTTTAAAAAATCATTTGTCAGAGATTTTGGTCACTGGTGTTATCAGGACTCTTATTTTACATTTTAACATAGTATTTTCTGTTCTATTAAGCTGCTTCTTTGGGTCGAGGCTAATCAGAGAGGAAGCATCTCAAGTCCTCACTATATTTTTATTAATTTATTAATAATTTTGTTTGTCAGGCAGCACATAACCTCTGTGTGCCACCGGTGTTATGTGCTTTAATGGCATTGTAATTAAAAATTTGTCAAAATAATGCCAGATATCATTTTTTATTACAGATTTTAAATAATTGCACAAGGTCGCCTGATCATCAGTGAGTCAGCCAATTTACAAAATCCTCAGTTTTAACCAGAATGTCACTGGTGTCACAGTCACTGGTGTTACACCATATTCATACAACACCAGTGACAGTAATATACGTTTGGAATTAAGCTCTCCTCTTTCCATGTATGGTAATAGGAGATGTTAGTGGACATACTATTTAGTTTTGGTATAAAAGAAATTAAGTGTTTTTTTTTTGTTTTTTTTTAAATGTATCCACCTGAATTCCCTCTCCAAATGGAGAATTTCAGGCGACTCACAGACCATATTTTAGCATTTTTTTATACTTAATTTAAATATATTAGTTATGCACTGCCTCTGTTCATTAGGTTACAAATATTCGGTAAAGCTTGTACAACCTGGCAACATTTGCTGCAAAAGAGAATGCATCTGTGAGCAGAGCATGGATGGTCAGTTTACTGGACTGATTTAAGCTATCTGATCAAATCCTACGCCAGTAATGAACTTACCATTATCACAAGCTAGCTTTTTAAGCTTTTCATCTACACGCCCTCCAAGGATTCAGGACAGGCAGCTAGTGTTTCCATTGCTCAACACAAGTCTGAGCACATTGTTTGTAGTTGGAGATCCTGTGTTGACACTCCTATAATGTGGCCAGTTCACTCATTTTTCACCCTCATGGAGTCGAAAGAAAGACTGTACTTGATACAGATTAATGATGTTGAAACATTCATAGCGTTTCTATCTGTAAAACAATGAACTGTTCTGCAAAAGAAGCAATGTAGGCTGGATTTTCTTTTTCTGGAGATGCCATTTGGCTTTCTGTGGGCACTCGCATCAGGATTACATGCCTTCCTAAGAGATGATCTGTCTAAGGGATCCATTCTCATATTTTGTCCCAGATAACCCAAATAGAACCCAAATAGAAGCCTCTCAAATGAAAAAAGAACAATAATAGCAGCCCTGTTTCTCCATAATAAACGCTGGGCACATAAATGATTCTATGGGACGTAAATCATTTAATCTGACAGCCTGTACATTTACAATTATATTAATCCTCAGTGTGAACCTTTCAAATTCCTTTCACACTGCAGAAAAATGGTATTATGTCAAGTGAAATGATCTTAACTCTAGTCAATCTATGTTATATGTCCCATTTGAGATGGTTGTGCACTTATTATAAGATTATCTAGCTCATTTCTAGAAATTGTTTATTTGTTTTAGATCATTTTATTAAGTAAAATTATCTCACTACACTGGCAGATAATTTTTCCGGTTTCAAGCAGATTTCAAAACAAGCAAAATTATCTGCCAACATTGTAAGATAAATTTACTTAATAAAATTACTCAAAACAAGTAAAAATGTCTGGAAATAAGGAAAATAATTTCAACAACAATCTCAACAGGAGAAGATGCAGATGAATATGCAAGTGCCGATTTCAGATTTTCATTTATCCACATGTTCATTTTAGGAATCTTTAGGGAAGAAGCCCAAAAAGTCTTAATACTTAAAGTACTTTGGTCTAAAATAAAAAGCCTCAATTGGACAATCATTATAAATAGATGTTCTCATTCTGTGTGTCTACAAATAAAGACCTCTTTAAACCCTGAAGATAGTAAATGCTGTACGAGCTCTCGTAGTCTGGCATTTCCAGAACTGTGCAAGGTGTTTGTCCTGTCAGTGAGCTCTTTACTAAGTGGTGATGTTGTACTAACACAGTCTCCAGTTGACCTGACCGTGCTCCGGCCACAAATGCGTCATTTTCGTAGCGGCTGTTTTTTTCTGTAGCAACAATCTTTAAAGAGCATTGGCTTGGTATTTATTTTATGTGCATGCAGAAGGTTACTCTCTTAAGATAAATTGAATGCAGTTTTGTTTTTTGTGTGGAATCTTGCTAACATTAAGCATGGTGGCATATTCTTTGCCAATGTTGCTTAAAGGCTGCTTTTGATTAGCAACCACATGATCTAGGTTGGTAGTGTAACATTGTTTTCTTCTATTATTAAATTCAATGATGTTGCATTGTAGTGTTCCAACATTAACGATTTCTATATTTTGACAAAAGTCAAAGCTGAAGTTGGTTTGGTAGCTGGTAAGCTGTTGTCATTTCAGACCTCCATAGCTTCGATTAGCTACAGTCGATTTGCATTTTGACTAATTTTGATATTCAGGTATCCATAAGGCTACGTTCACATTACCAGGTTGAAGTGGCACAAATCTGATTTTTTTGCCCTAATGTGACTCAAATCTGATGTTTTCAGGGCTGTGTGGACACGGAAATCTGATCTTTTCAGATCTGACCAAAGCCACTTTCATATGTGGTTCTAGATCGGATACGTATCCGATTCGTGGCCGTGAGACCTTAACATGACGCTCAGATTGGAATTCATATGCTTTTTTTCACTACGCGTGCACCATCATTCAGCGTTACCATGGCAGCAGCGCCGAACAGAAGTTAAAGTCTGTAAACGGTGGAAAAGCAGCTCATCTCACCTGTTTCTCCTTCGTCTCGCTCTAATAATGAAGATGAGAGCTGATCAGAGTTAATGATCTTCTCAGCGAAGCTTGTTCTGCTCGTTAGTTTGTTCTGATGATGACATGATTCATTCACGTGACGTTACTGAGTAGGATGAGCTCATGAGGGTCATTTCAGGACGCTGGTTCGTCACATTAATGACAGATTTGAATCACTTACCTAAACGAGTGTGAACCATCATGTCAAAGAGATCGGATTTGAGCAATGAGGCTTGTATTGTGAACGTAGCCTAAGAGTGTCCAGTTAATATCCAATTTAAGGAAAAGCAACAACGAAAAGGACTAAAAATAGATTTTGGCCAAAATTAGTGTGAGGCTGTATGTTAGCATTGGAGGTTAAAATTTTAAAATGTTTATTATTAAAATACCCGTTCATATCAGATAAGAAACAGAAGCTGCCTCTTCAGATGAGTTAATGAACCAACGCTAACTGCTACAACATTGTGTGCTGATGAGGACTCGCCGTGCCAACATGTCCTTGGCAACGCGCTCACGTTCAGGCAGTCAGTGTTTTGTAGCAAAGTATAATATACTCATATTTTACAGTCCTGTTAAAACATAAAATTAATGTTTCACTGAATTATTGGCCAGTATATTTTTCCTGTCTTACTGGGATGAAATCTGTATAAAAATCAAAATGAAATCTATATGAATACCCGAATATTGATTTCAGTATTTGAAAACCGATTAACCGAGTACTTGAGTACCCAAACATAGTTGAAATTAATACACGAAGTTGAAATTTTTAGTTGTGCACTACTGTTTCTCATTTGGTTGAACAGGACTATTACCAGCCTTCCGTAGAGCTTGTCCAACCTAGCAATATCAGCTACGAAGGAACGCATTTGTGGGCGGAGCATGGATAGATTGATTAAAGATGCTGTGTAAACACTCCAAACTCTGTATGGGATCTGTAATGGATCTGCAAGAGTAGCCACTTCAGTTTGGTTTTAGGTCCAGCAGAGACTTCTGAGCCAGGCTTGCTACTAACTTCTGTCTGTGTTCGGAAACTGAAATAAGTTAATATAATTGTCTGAAGGCACATAGCTTAGTCTGCTGTTTAGGCCTAGTTCTGGCAAAAGTCTTATTGTATACGTACATGAAATTTAGCAGTCATGTATGAAGAAGCTCTCTACACAGAGTCTTGTGTGTGAGGTGTCTAGATGAGGACATAAGCAGCAAGTTGTTAAACGCTGTGTGTGCTGTAAGATCCTTTAGGTGCATGTCGTCACTGTCGTATCAGAACCTTGTAGCTCTAATTAGTAAATCTAATTGTATCTTCCTCGATGTCTGCTCATCTGCCCTGAACATTTCCCAGCTAAAGGACTGAAAGAGAAGGTCCTCAATTAGAAAAGGCCCAAAAACTGGTTACATTAAAGGGGAATTTTTAAAGATTTCTAAATAATTCAATAGTTGAGATGTAAATAAGGTCATTCAGAGTGGGTTGATGTGAAACGGTCATTGTAAATAAACTTAATGTCTCAGATTTCTTCATAATGATGACAGTAAGAACCAGGGGTCATGTTGTCTACAACACAAATAGAGCCATTTTTACTATCCCAAAACCACCAATTAACTCTTCTGAGTTTCTATATGTAATATTGATGATGGTAAAAAAGTGGTAAACCTGTCTCTTTTGGGACTGTTTTGCCTTTTAGCACCTTAAATGTAGGTCTCCACCATGAATTGATTAAAAAAATAAAAATTTTTGCCCTAAATCTTCTAAAAACTACCGTAAAAAAAAAAAAACGTCTCAGGCATCAGACAGTGAATTCATAACCATTTCTTGTAATAACTTTCTGTGGACGTCTGGTTCCTATCACCACCACTGTAAACAATTCTGACTCACTAAGTTTCTCTAGAATGTTGCACTTCACATCAAACCACTCTGAATGACTTTGTTGATGTTTTAACCACTTAATTATGCAGAAATACAGTGGAATTCCCCTTAAATGTACATTCAAGTTGAGAATGTTTTCTTTCCTGCTGAGTTGCCATTTAAGAGATACGAGATTTTGTCACAACAGCGACGATATGCAAGACTTAGTACTGCCACTTAAGATATTTGCTGCATTCATGCAAAGCTCTTGTGAACAGTCTGAACACAGTGGTCATACGATGTGACTGTTGAGTGAGTTTCTTCAATCAGAAATATTTGTTCATGCTCTAATTGCATTGCTGGCTGATGATCGTTCATGAAAAGCAGCTAGGGCTGTTTTCATTAACAGTAGCTCAGGAATATTCTGCCTGTGCATCGCAGTCTTTATTACAGATGTGAGTGCAGTGGGTTTCAGTCGTGCCAGATGGAGAGCTGCAGTAGACTGTGCAGTCATTCAGAGAAAAAAAAAAAAAGAAACGAGACAGAAATCCATGGCCAATCTGCATTATTTATAGCCAGACGTCTACTCATCAGGACAGCTGCTCATAGGGTATGCTTTATTTTTTGCTGTTTTCCACTTTTTAGAATAATAGTGAAGACATCAAACCTTTGAAATAACACATACAGATCACTGCTGTCAGAATAAAACTTCATGTCCATTTTTGCCATTTTTCAGTTTTTGACATAATTTGAAAATGCCTGTTGGCCCTTTACATTGTATGTAAATTTCATAATAAAGGAACCAATACAAATGGCCCAAAATGACTTGGAAAAACGTCTGGTTCCATTGACTTACATTAAAAGTCGAATATGTTTTTTCCTTCTCCTGTGAAGTTCCCGTTTTTGGAGATACAAAGTTTTGTTCCGACAGCAGCGATATTTATAGGGGCATTCCAGCCTCTCTGATTGCTCCATATACAGCCTCTATATGATTTCTAAATTCTTTCATGCATTTTCATCCATCAGGGTTCTCTCACTACAATACCCAGCATGCATTACACAAATACGGAATAAACCTATCGGTAACCCACCCCCACAGTTCCCCATGGCAATAAATAAATCCTTTCTTGCTGTAAGTTACCTCCATGGCTTCTTTCTGCATGAGCCAGCTAGCAATAGCAGCAGCCCACCCTCAAGCACTTGCGGCTTTTAAAATGTTGCTCCCACCTTTGAGACACATCATCAGAACGGGGTTTAAGGGGATTTTCCTAGTCTTTAAACAGGCAAATCATGCTAAAGGCTGTGGCACCACTGTAGGATGCATGTTTACAGTAGATACAGTTTTTTGGGGGGCTGGAGTGCCCCTTTAAATCGAAATTACCTTTTATTTTACTTTCTTCAAAGACGCCCCCCTTAGTGTCGATGCAGCTTTGCCCATTCAAAGCAGCTTCATGAGAAGCCACTTGAGATGCTTGGAGAAGATGCTGAGACTTTCTTATCTGACAGATGGGCATTAAAATTTAAAATGACGTGTCCAGAAGCTTGTAGACATTTCTTCTGAAATCAAGAATATTCATAGGGAGTTTGTCCTCCTTTGCTGCCGTAACAGCCTCTACTCTTCTGGGAAGGCTTTAGACTAGGTGCTAGAACATTGCTGTGAGGATTTGATTGCATTTAGCCATGAGAGCATTTGGTAAGGTCAGGTTCTGATGTTGGATGGTCAGTTCTAGATCACTAGAACTCATCCCAACAGTACTGGATGGAGCTCCATCACTCCAGAGAGTGCAGTTCCCCTACCCCACAGCCCAATGAGGGGCCCTTATACCCCTCTAGCTAATGCTTGGTATTGGACATGGTGACCTGTTGTGCACTAATGGACACTTAGGTGTCTGGATACTTTTAGACATATAATGTACATTCATTGTGTCCATCCTTTTGACTGGTACTGTACCTTATAGCAGCTCACCCCTGAAACAAATGTCTCATATATCCCAAACATTTTAACCTTTACTTGTACTGAAGCTTATAGTGCTTTAGGCTGTAGAAACATGTTGAAAATTTCCCTCAGCTCTCTTATCTGGTATGTGTCTGAATAAAACCTGTTAAAAGAGCACACCGTTTGATCACCACGGGTCAAATTGCATGTTTTGTTGACTTTCTAAGTGAAAATAAGTTGTTATATCCTCTAAAAAGAATCAGAAAGGTGTCATTTTTCTGCAATTTCTATTAGTTTGCTGAGTTTAACATATTGGAAAAAAAAACCCAAAATATAACTTTTGTTAAGCCATATTTTCCCAGTATGTTAAATTCAGCAAATAAACAGTAATTATGCATTAAAATGTGCAGAGGTTTGTTCTCTGTAGAGGACATGTTCACTTACTTTCACTTAGAACATCAACTAAAATCATGTCATTTTGACTAGAGGTGCCCAAACGTTTGCATACGACTTACATATTAATGACCCACTGTCTCAGAGGGTGTTTAATCCAATGGAGCATGTACAACTTATTTGAAGTTCAGTGATAAGCCATAATTTTGTATTTTATTATGTCAAAGCAAAAGCGTTTTGGCATCTTTTGAAATCTTTGACTGGACCGGTCAGTTAATACACCTTTCAGTGTGGGATTCTCATTGAAATCGTATGTTTTTAAAGGCACATTATCAGTGCTGGGCTAAAGTCACATTCTTAGCGGATGGATTTAGCTGGTTTATTATTGACACCGGGATGCAGCAGGTGGCTTTTGGCAGTCTGTGTGAATTTCAACCTATTTGTTTTAAACAAAATGAGCAGCAATCATTTGAAAACAGTAAGATGAAAATCATATATATTTGATATATATTCTATGAAAAAAAGGATACTGTTTGAATTGGGAGTCAGCTAAAGTGTGTACTGTTATTAACCCAGTACGTTCTGGCTTTGTACCCGAAAGGTTTTAAGGTGACCGTGTGGTAATTAAGACCATATGAATGAGTGTGCAAGTGCAAACACGCTCATTTATTCACTCTTTAAAACTATTTTTGAACAAAAAAAAGTGTCCTTTGTAAACACGTAGTCTAAACTACTGACTTTTTATATTTGTTAATCTGAAAGCACAAAGTAAATCACTAACTGATATTTTCCTAATGTTTATTTCAAATGCACTGCTTCTTTTGTGAATGAGGATTTGATGTGGAATCTGTAATTACACTCAGTGTTCTGTTGTAGCGTGTCTATATATGTGATACATGAGCAAACCGTTGTATTTCTAGGAGATATGCTGTGTAAATAAGTTTTATTCCTGTAGAATATCTGTAACTAGCATGCGTTTATATATTTTTTCATGAACTGTACGTAGGTGAGGAACGACCAGTATTTTAGAAAATGAAAACTGTCAACATGAAACTTAATGGACCTCCTGTAGATGATTTAAAATAAACATGAACACTCTTTGTATTGCTGTGTCTGTAATTCTGTTGAAAGGAGAAGGTGAAGGATGTTGAGAGAGAGAGAGAGAGAGATAGATGGAGAGAGACAAAGGCCAACAGTGCCTCCTACTGCACAGTTCCTGCCCCTGCATGCTGCTGAGACCACTAATAAAAGTCCCTATGTACAGAGTGCACTGCGGCTCAGCACTACAGACACTCAGCAGAAATCCAGTGCATTACGTGAAATCCGCTGATTACATCATTTCTTATATCCAGAATAAATGTCTCCACATGGTATGGATTATTGGACAATTTCAGCAGGACAAGGTTTAATCAGACTTGTCTGGAAGGAGTGTGCTGAATAAATAAACATTCAATAATAATAACACTAAATCAACACAACAACACTTTTTTTTTATTTTGAACAAATGTCATTGTGTGAAATGAAGTTTGTGCACCCCTGGTCAAATGACGTGTTTTGTTTTGAGTTGTTTTAACATGCTTCCACACATTTAATGCACAATGATTATATTATTATTTTTTAATTTAATAAAAATATAAATATATAATATATAGGTTGTGACATATATTTTATATGTTTTACCAATATTTTTAAGTTATTGGAAAAAACCCACAGAGTAAAGTTTGGAAAATAAAACAATTTAATATCTACATTAATATTGGTTATAGTATCCATATTAACACGTTTTTTATTTTTCATATATATATATATATATATATATATATATATATATATGTGTGTGTGTAAATTTAAAATAGAACATGAAAAATAAAATGTGTTAAATATTAGGAACTAATACTATAACATAAATACAAATATTAAATAAATACATAATAATTAACAATAAATAGATATATACATTATTAATAATTTATAATATATTATTAAATTTAATGAGGCCAAACTACAATTATTATTATATTATAATTTTTATTTTATAAAAATATATAAATATGTAGGTTGTGAAATATCTTTTATATGTTTTGCCTATATTTAGTCTAAGTTATTTACCAATATTATTTAAGTTATTGGAAAAAACCCACAGAATTAAGTTTGGAAATTAAAAATTAAATTAAAACAATTAATACCTATATCTATATTTTTGTTATAGTGTTAGTAGATATTTAAAGTGTTTTTATTTTATATATATATATATATATATATATATATATATATATATATATATATATAATGTAAAAGAGAACATGAAAAATATATATATTAAATTTAATGAGGCCAAACTGTACCGAACCAGTGAGAGGCATCACACGTAGTGAAGCACACAGTCCTGCTGGGCTTTTATTCTATGAATCGCAGCTCCTCCAACTCCAGCCTTTTATGGTAACTTCATCCACCCAAGTAAACTTCCAACCATGTTTAAGTGCGAGTTCGGTGAAACCAAGCTTCGCAAATCCGAAAAAAACATGTGATTGACGTGTTTTCAGACCAATAACGTAAGTGTGCCTGACAAGTCGACCAATGAGTGGCAAATACACCAGTAAAGGGGACGTGAGGTTGCTTGTTGGAGCCAATTGGAGAATAATGCAGCCCAGATACACGCCTTTCCAACAGCCAATGAAAATGCAGGCTAAATCTAGATGGGCGGGACAAAGCATACCATGCCCAATCAGATTCTTACAAGCGATCGCGGAGGTGTGGTTTTCTCAGAAGCAGGTAGAAGGTTAGGCTGACGCAGTCCAGTCCCTGAGTGGAAGAGGATTGACAGCAAGAGTCCTTTTGCATTACAAGGTAGTTTCAGCTGCATTAATGCTTTGTTTACGGGTTTATTTGGACAGCATGCCTCGTGCATGTGGGGTCAGCCTGTCGGACACCAGCGAAACCCAGCTGCGTGGCCTGGCCAGTGCCCGGGCTTGTGATTTGTCTTGTGCAGAACTGCGAAGTGCTCCTGCATGCTGAGAGGCTGGGAGCTGCATTACTGTCTGTTGAAATGGATTACAGTGTGTTAATAGGTGCGGTTCTCTGGGTTCCCTTCGAGGCTGAAGTCAGCTGCTTATTCGGCAGCTCATTGCTCGAATTTTCCCTGCACCATTTAAGGTGGAACGGGAAAAATTCCAACAACAAGCTGGCAAAAAGGAGGCCAACTTCAGCCTGTGGGTTTGGAGGATATTCTGGGGACGTCCAGCTCGCTCCTGGACCTGGAAAGCCTGGGAAGTCTGGGCTCTTTTACATGTTAAACGGGTTTTTGTGGTAGCAAGTTAGCTGTGTAATCCTGTGCTTGTATTTCTTAAAGGGGAACTCCACCATTTTTTCAAAATTTGTACATAATTAAATGGTTAAGATGTAAACAAAGCCATAAAGAGTGGTTTGGTGTGAAATGCTCCGTTTTGGAGAATATTACTGAGTCAGAGTTGTTCACAATGGTGGTGATAGGAACCAGACGTCTGGAGAGTTGAATGCCTCTAAAAGCTCTCTAATTAAAAATAGCCATTACACAAGATGGTTATGAATACAGTGCCTGATGTCTGAGACGTTGTTTTATGATAGGTTTGTGATAAAATTTCTTAAAATGTATTGTTAATCCATTCATGGCGAAGGGCTGCGTTGCAAGGCACAATAGCCCCCTCCAAAAATATATATATATATATATTTCAAATTTTCCACTTTTTTACTTTCAAAAATATGACATATGAATCCGCAGAAGACACATATAGGTTTTGGATAGTAAATAAAATGACTATATTTGTGATGCAGACATTGTGACCCCTGGTTCCTATCACCACCACTGTAAAGGAATCAGGGTCTGTAAGTTTCTCTACAACAAACCATTTTTAGTCAAACCGCTCTGAATAACTGAATTTACATTGCAACTATGGAATTATGGAAAGAATTTTGAAAAATCTGTGGAATTCTCCTTTAAATGGGTTTTGTAGTGGTTCTGGTGGTACTTGTCGAATCCCTCATTTCAGAACATGCTGATCTGTGTTGTGGTGATTTCACTTCACACTGATTTGTTGGTGACGGTGTGATTTGGTCTCATATGCAAAATGTGCTTTTTGTTGCAGCTGTACTTTGCTTGACTGTACAGTAAATATGTGACCTTGCTGGGTTTATGCATACCATGCAATCCAGTCCTGGTTTAAAGGAGAATTCCACAGATGTTTTCAAAATTTCTGCATAATTAAATGGTTAAGATGTAAAAGTTCTAGAGAAACGTAAGGATTTGTTGGATCTAGAGGAATGTATGGATTCAATGGATGAATTGTTCACAGTGGTGGTGATACAAACCTGCATCTTACAAAAGTCCGGTGACATTATTTTATGATAGTTTTGAGAAGATTTTGGCCTAAAATACACGTTTTAAAAAATGAATTATGGCAGAGAGGCATATGCAGGGCATTGTAGGGCAAAATGGTATCCAGAGAAAACTCTTTTGTTCAGATTTACCATTATTTTATCATTATCACCTTAATATAATATATCAGCATTATAATGTAAACATTCATGACATGTAGGCTCACTGGTGGTTTTGGATAGTAAATAGAATGACCATGCTGTAGACATTGTGAGCTCTGGTTTAAAACCACTGTTAAAAAGAAATTAAAGTGGGTCAGTTTCTTACGGAAGTCCAGAGAGGCCACAAGGTGGTTATTTATCTCGTTATCTCAACTAAACAAAATTGTTATGTTGAAATAATGAGTTACTTATCATGTTATCTCAGGATAACAATCCAGAAAATTATAGCAGGAGCTCATGGCCTCTCTGGACCTCTGTAGTTTCTCTAGAATTAAATTTTAAACCAAAACATGCTTTGAAAAATCAGTGGATTTCTCCTTTAACCTGTTTAACTTGAATCATGACCATTGGTTCCTATAAGCCTTTGGGCTGAATTGTAAGTTTTAGTGGAGATTCACTGTTAAAAATAGCTTCCAGTTAAGCTGGGAGATACGGCAGAAATGTAACATTACAATCCAATTATTTCCATAATTATATGCAGCAGTTCATGTACTTTGCTGAACTACATCCAGTTAAACAGAGCTAATAGTCCATCTGACTGTAGACTGTAGTCCATCTGTTTCTCTGCATACTTTGTTAGCCCCCTTTTACCCTGTTCTTCAGTGGTCAGGACCCCCATAGACCCTCACAGAGCAGGTACTATTTGGATGGTCGATCATTCTCAGCACTGCAGTAACACTGATGTGGTGGTGGTGTGTTAGTGTGTGTTGTGCTGGTCTGAGTGGATCAGACACAGCAGTGCTGCTGGAGTTTTTAAATACCTCAGTGTCACTGCTGGACTGTGAATAGTCCACCAACCAAAAACATCCAGCCAACAGTGTCCTGTTGGCAGCGTCCTGTGCCACTGATGAAGGACTAGAGGATGACCAACACAAACTGTGCAGCAGCAGATGAGCTATCGTCTCTGACTTTACATCTACAAGGTGGACTGACAAGGTAGGAGTGTCTAATAGAGTGGACAGTGAGTGTTGGAAAAACTCCAGCAGCACTGCTGTGTCTGATCCACTCGTACCAGCACAACACACACTAACACACCACCACCATGTCAGTGGTACTGCAGTGCTGAGAATGATCCACCACCCAAATAGTACCTGCTCTGTGAGGGTCCATGGGGGTCCTGACCACTGAAGAACAGGGTAAAAGGGGGCTAACAAAGTATGCAGAGAAACAGATGGACTACAGTCTGTAACTGAACTACAAAGTGCACCTATATAGTAAGTGGAGCTGATAAAATGGACAATGAGAGTAGAAACAAGGAGGTGCCCTTGTTTCTAGTAGTGCTGGATTTCATGCTATGGGTGTGTTTTAGTGTTTTCTCTCCTGCAGAAATAGCTGGACCTGCATTCAGCTAGCTCAGTGGTCACGACCCCTCCTCCTCCTGCAGAGTTTAGTGCTAGCCTGCGTCTAACATGCATCTGATCCAGCCAATCAAGCGCTTCTTCAGAAGTTAATTAGCTGGAGCAGCTGCGGCTGATTGTGGTTAGAATCAGACTCTGATCTCCAGGACCAGTGGAGTATCTAACAAAGCAGGATTTCTGAGTTTTACCTGATAATCTAACCCTAAACTCTGACCAGAAGGAACTGAGGAACATTACTTTTGGATAATTCTCAATTTTGAGCTTAGCTGAGCTTGGAAACTCAGAAATCCTGCTTTGTGAAATGCTGTCCAGGATCATGGTTGGTGACCACTGAGCTAAAGGATCTAAAAATGTAGTAGTGGTTTTGGTTCTGGTGGTGTTGGTGCGGTTTTATCAGTTTTATATACATCTAATTTGGCCTAGTTATGGTCTAAATTGTAATGAATGTTGGCAGCCACCATTAAAAATCACTGGTAGTGTTGGACAGTATTTTGCCTAAAGCAGTGTTGGTGTTACATTGTAATATTGATTTTCAGTTTTTGTGGCATTGATAGATAATGGGTCTCAAATGCAAAACATGCTTGTTGCTCCACAGTAAAAATGTGGCCTTGCTGTTTTTGTACATACCATGCACCCCATTCCTGGTTCAAAGGGGAATTCCACTGAACTTTTAGATTTTCAACATAACTGACTGGTTGAGTTGTGAAATGCTCTGTTCTAGAGAAACTTAACGGATTCAGAATTGTTCACAGTGGTGGTGATAGACAGACATCTGTACCTCACAGAGAGTCATTACCTGCCCGAGTCAGTATTTTGTGATAGTTTTGAGAGAAGGTTTCGGCCTAAAACACGTATGTATATATTTCTTTATTTCATTAAGGCGAAGAGGTACATGCAGCACGTTGCATATTAAAATAGTATTGATAGACATTGCGTTTACGTGCACTTTATAATCTGATAACAGCAGAAAATCTGATTTTGTCAGTAATCCGACCAACACGTTTACATACACTTGAGTAATCAGATAATGGGAAACTCTGGGTCTACATTATTTAGGCGGTAATCAGATTTCTGCTTTGCAACCAGCCAGTAAACTCACAGAAGACAACGTCACATAAACGTAACATAAAATTCAAACTTCATGCCGCCGTTTTTTTTTAAACATCGTGCCGCTTTACCTGGAAATACGAACATACATCATCTAGAAAATGAAGAATATTTAAATCCTTTATTTCGTGTTTGGTTTCAGCGCCGCTCCAAAAGTGTTCTGCTGCCATCTTGCAACATCCCCCGTCTGCTCTCGTGGATGCGCAGACTGAGAAATCCTATAGAAATCGGAGTGCGAGTTCACATGCACTGAGAAGTCTGATTACTCAGCTAAAATATAGCTCTCTTTATCAGATTTCTTCATCGGATTTCTTAATCGGAGTATGCTGTTTACATGACCATTTGAATAATTGTGTAACTGCAGAAATCTGATTATGATCGGATTATTGAGTGCATGTATACTCACTCAATGAGCACAGTCACACTTTGTTCTGTAAAATAACAACCAAGCAGTCTGTTTTAGTTTTAGTTTTGTGTCCAATCTTATCGGCAAAGGACTTGTGTGGCCCTTTGGTTTCATTCTAACCATCTGATTCTGCTTGTTTAATCAATTTCAGTCTTCAAACAGTTGATCCCATGTGCTCCTGCTTTGTCGGAATGAAAACCTGCAGCTGGGATTGGACAACCCTGGTTAACAGCAGTAGTACATTTACTGACCACTTTACATTGTGATGTATTATTTAAAGGGAAGAAATCAGAACAAAATAGTCCGGTCAAGACGAGCTGTGTCAGGTACATACGACAGTCTTTAGCTGTAAAGCTCAGAAAGCATGTGTTCAATAACTTTTATTAATACTCACTGAAATATTAAGTGCTGTAATAATGCATTATGTGTGTAAAGCATTGTGATATTGAATTTTCTTAGCATTGCTCAGCATTAGGTCCTAGTGTAGGTTTATGGCACTACTGTCATAGGATCATTATTAGCACTGCTGGTCTGTCGGCTTTTAGTGCTGTTTTTAATTAAGCATTTTGCAATACACATGTTTAGGTTTGATACAATTTTTGATTGTGAAGCCAAGTTTAGTTTGACTTTTGATATTTAATATGTTTAAAATGTCTGAATTCTACAGAACGTATTATACACTGCAAAGATTAGTTTGGCTTTGAAAAATACAATATTAATTTTATTTCAAAACAAAAGATTGAAAAGTAGCATGTGCTGTTGTAATATAGTGAAACAAAACTAAAACCTGATCTGCCTCATTTAGACCCTTATATAGCAGATATGATTATTCAGTGTCTTCCACAAAGGATGGCAAATCGGTGACCCTCAGATGAGAATGAGGGACATTTTGTTGATACAGCTTCACATTTTTATCTACTGTTTTGAGTGATTTCTGCCTTCTTCAATGCTGCATTCAAATACTTAAACCCTTATTTTGAATATTTACATGACCGTTGAATTCTAGTAGGTGCCATTGTGACATTTTTTATAGTTTTAGTCAGAATACCAGACTATATTATCAGTAGTCAGATACTCAGGTCAGTCCGTATTGCTCTAAATTCATAGCTTCAGACTGCACATGATTGTATGTACAAGCATTGCAAGTTTGCCGTCCAGAAGACCTTGAAGAGTTTGTGTTGAGATTACAGTTTACTTTTAAACTTATTTTGTTAGAATAATTGAAATCTTTTAATTTAGTGGGCAGAAGAGGTGAAGTGTCGAGGACACTTGAGGACGGCTCAGACTGCTTCTCTCCAGAATATGACTAAACTGGCATTTTTACCAGCCATGTGGAGAAGTTGTACACAGTTACAGAAAATAATGCGAGTACCTATCGGGGTTTAGCCATTGCTTAAGTTTTGTTAAATCTTAAGGGGAATTCCACTGACTTTTTAATATTTCTGCGAAATTCAGTCATTGAGATGTAAACAAACTTCGTTCAGGGTAATTTGATCATGTTGTAGAGCACGTTGTAGTGAAACTTGCATGAACCAGAGGTCGCAATGTAAACAACTCAAATATAGCCAATTTATATTCTATCAGAAACCACCAGTCAACTTACTCGAGTTTTTATATGTAGTGCTGATGATGATAAATAGTGGCAAATTTATCTTATCCTCCACTTTTGGCAAAAGTTTGACATTTTGCCTTAAAAAAACCTTTTTGAAACTATTGTAAAATAATGTATTGGACATCAGGCAGCGTATCAATAAGAATTCCATGCAAGTAGACAAACTTCTCAGACGTCTGGTTCCTATCACCACCACTGCAAACAAGTTCTGACTCTGTAACTGTTTCTAGAATGAAGCATTTCCTATCAGACCACTTGAGTGACTTTGTTTACATCTTAACCATTTAATTGTGCTTACATTTAAAAAAAAATCTGTCAAATTTCCCTATGAAGTTATTAGTGGAGTGGATGTTATTTCACAATTCTGTTTTGTGGTCTGATCCTTTTTACTCCATAACCTTGCACTTTTGAGAACGTCTGTGGGCAGACAATGTTACTGATGAGATATTTTACCCTAATTCTTAATTGTAGGACAAACTCCTAGAGGTTTCTTGTCATTTCAGTGCAGTAGCAATACTGCCCTCTAGTGGACAGTTAAAGCAAGTGCCATTACAGCAGTGAGTCCATCAGTGTTTAGTGAATTCTCTCCTCAGCCATACCTGATTTAATCAATACAGCAGCGTAATCACTATGCTGAACTCCAGACCTTCAGGACTCAAGTTCGACGCTCTTGCTTTGAAATGTTTTTTGGCTCATTCTCTAATTTTATTTTACTGTCTTTCTGACTCAGCAATCCTCAGTCACAACACAGCCGAACAATGGGGAAGAAGAGTCGAGTGAAGACTCAGAAGTCTGGGACAGGAGCCACAGCAGTGGTGTCCCCCAAAGAGATGATGAACCTGATCTCAGAGCTCCTGCAGAGTGAGTACAAACCTCAGCCTTTATTCCACCAGTGACATGACCGTGACCCTGAGGTCAATTGTTAAGAATAGTGATGTAGATCCCTCAGAACGATTCTGTTAGCGTTTAAATGACTCAGCACATCAAATTTCAAATTTCTGTTTGATTCACTTATTTTGGAATAATAATTTATAATTCTTAAAAAAAAAAAAAAACTTCATGTAATAAATGTATTAAATGTTACAGAATTCTGGGGAGTCCATGAGGTTGTTATAATTTTCTGGATTGTTATCTTGGGATAACAAGATAATTATCTTGTTATCTCGAGATAACAGATTTATCTTGAAATAACAAGTTAATTATCTTGTTATTTCAAGATAAAAAAGTTGTTCAGAAGTCCAGAGAGGCCATGAGCTGTTGCTATAATTTTCTGGATTATCTAGAGTTAATGAATTCATTATCTTGTGATCTCAAAAAAGTTGAGTTCATTATATTGTGATCTCAAAGTGATCTTATCTTGTGATCTTATCTTGTGATAACAAAGTTGTTAGCTTGAGATCATAAGATAATTAACTTGTTATCTCAAGATAATCCAGAAAATTATAGCAACAGCTCATGGCCTCTCTGGACTTCTGAACATTGTACAAACAGTCATTGAATATTTTTCTGATTTAATGCAAATTTTGATTCTGCGGTCAAGATTCAACTTGTTGTCTTAAAGTGTATTGATTCTATGACGGGGTGCACAGCTCCGGTCCTGGAGGGCCGGTGTCCAGCAAAGTTTGGTGATTTTTACCTGCTCAACCACACCTGATTACACTCATCTGTTAATTGCCTGGTTTAATGGGTGTGTTTGAGTAGGGAAACTACCAAACTCTGCTGGACACCGGCCCTCCGGGACCGGCGCTGTGCACCCCTGTTCTATGAGCTCTGATTCTATAATATGCAAATTGGTTTGACTCAGGTAAATAAAAGTTCCAAAAAAAGGGGGTGGACCTAGTAGTTGAATTTTGATCATTGATGGTATATGAGAGATGCTCAAAGGAAACTGAGGGGCTTTGATGAGACAGTTTTGAATTTCTAAGTGTTGTGTGGTGTTTTTTTTTCATTATTTACTTATTTATTTATTTTTAATTTCATGCTGTATTGAAATGGTTCCAGTGTTAGTAGAATATTTACAGCAACGTTGGTGTTTATTTACTTAGAATTGAGCAGTACTTGGATATTTACCGTCAATTAGAATTGATAATAACATTCCAAAAGTAACGTAGTTGAATAGCCGCATTAAGATCGAGCCGTGCATTTTTACACTCCTACTAAAGAAGTTTATTTATTTCTTTATATTGGTTCTTAAACTGCAGTTTAATCACCGATACAAACTCTACATATGCCAGTCCCAACTCTGTATGTGCTCCACTGTGTTCATTTCTATTTGCGTTTGTGTGTGTTGATCAGAGTGCAGCAGCGCTGCTCCTTCTCCGGGTAAAGAGTGGGAGGAGTACGTTCAGATCCGTGCTCTGGTGGAAAAGATCCGCAAGAAGCAGAAAGGTACACTATCCTGTCTAAACACACGAGACTAAAATCAATCAAATGGCTGAAAAATCTTAGGACTGACTGACTGTGCGCTCTGTTGCAGGGGTCTCTGTGGTGTTTGAGGGCAGCAGGGAGGATTATTTTGCTGAGCTCATGGCTTGGGCAGCAGAATGCGGAGCATCCTGCGATGGCTTTGAGATCGCCAACTTTGCAGATGAAGGATATGGTCTCAGAGCCACCAGAGACATCAAGGTTTGTGTTATGCTCTGAGTAATTAGAGCAAGGGTTACTAATGCCAGTGGTGCTGACACAACACTGTACACTTTTTTGTGCTTTGTCTGATGTAGCACAACTGATTGAGCTCATTAACTGATTAACAAGCTCCTCATTGGCTGGGTGAGGTGTGTAGAGTAGGCAAAACACAAAAACGTTTAGAGCTTAGAGTCGGCAAGAAAGGATTAGGAACCCCTGATTTAGAGACTTATAAGGCCCGCAGTGACTGCAAGCCATTGAACCCTTATATCTAGGGAGGCTCAACTCCAGTCCTGAAGATCTAGTATCTGTGACCTGTCTGGTATATCGGCTAGCAGATATTTCTTAGTTGTATTGGTATTGGCAGAAGTATCGTAATACACCAGCAAATACTGATTGGTTACTGATACTTATTTGTTGCAGCATCGCCAAGATTTGAACCCATGATCTTGTGACGACAGGGACAAATTTTAGGCTGGTTTTACACGGTGAAACTTCCATGCAACTTGTTGCATATTGCAAGATGCATACAAATTTCCATGCAACTTCATTTCCACAGTATAGCAGTTCAGACAGAAAGTTGCATGCAATGCATTCGGTTACTCCACTGATTATTAGCTCAATTTTTAGCCCTTTAAAATGCCAGGCTTATCACATACGCTTACTATTCTGCAATTACAGGGACTTCAGTGCAAACTGGCTGAGCAATTCTTAGCTTATAGAAGTGTGTAATAAAACTTTGGGCCTGCCGGTGGGCCCTGGACATTTAAGGGGTTCTCTCTATATAAAGTAGTTTGCGGTATGTCATTTTCATTTGCATATTTTCAGCACTTTTGTTATAGTTTTTCACTGCAGGTTCATGAAGTGAATCAGGGGGTCTCATTTTCAATCATCCAATAAACCGTCTTCTGTTTTAGTTTCTTGGCCGTTGATCTGCTAAAATCAATCATTTGAAATGATGCCATTTGGTGTGATCATATGATGTGTTATCTCTGTTTTGATTGGCCCGTTTGATGAAGATGAGATGCTTGCGGGATGCTGCCGAGTCATTGTGACGTATACGGCACTGCTGGCTGTAGTCAGTACTTGTCAGGACCTTTTGAATCAGTGTCAGTGGATGGCCGGAGAGAGGGAGATAGTTGGCACTAGTTCTTAAACATCAGCTTTGGGCCTCAGAGAACGGACGACTGTGAGAGAGGGAGATCGAGGAGAGCAATGAAAGCACGAAAGAAAGCAATGAAAGAAAGCAGTGCTCTCAAAAGGACACAGAGAGTAGCATTTTTCAGCACCAGTGTAAGTAGCAGTTTTAGCCCTAGAAACTGACATTTTAACCATTTTTGCTAGTTAAATGTCCAAATATTTTAACAAATAATACATAATTGTCATACTCCAATGAGAAGATATTATTATTGTTATGAATAAACACAGACACACGAGAGCTCTGACGGTGCTCATTAACATGAACTAAAGCAAAGATACTCATTTCAGAGACTTTTTTTCTTTTCTAAAAAAAAATGCAACCTGATTAACTTAATTTTGAGTTAAAAAAAAAAAGTAAAACATTCTTCAAAATGTTACGTTTACTTGGTTTTTTTAAGTTGCATATTTTTTCACAGTGTATAATTATGAGCATGCAATTTCACGTTGTAATTCACGGTTTTATGAACTTTTAAGTAGCCTTTTTTACCCACCCAGCACTGCTAACAATGATTTACTTTCACTTTCGCACACTAGCTTTAGCTTAAACATGATACATTCAAACACTACATTCTTTTCTTTGCGGTTTTATGTTATTGCCAACTCCAGTTGTAGTGCTGCTCCCTTTTGCGCAGAGGTATTCAATACATCCGAAGTCTTCTCATGAGTTGGAGTGTAAATTTTTAGACAGGAGGCGACGGTGAGCTGACGGAAGGTGATTATCGGTCAGACATAGTTGACGCTGGTTCTTAAACATCAGTTTTAAAGCCTCAGAGCACGGTGTGACTGGAGTTGAGCCCCCCTACCATATAATGATACCTGTAATGAAGAAATTAGTGATCTGCTGTTTTCTGCATCTGACATTTTTAACAAAGCGGTGAATTCAGATTCCAATTGGATGTTGAAAAATTGATCTGGGCAACCAAACCAGCATTTTGGTGGACAGGTTGTTACTGAAGAAATCAATTTTGTCCACTTCCATTCAAAAGCAATGTGATTGCTGTTACATATAGACGTAATAATCATGGTCATTTTCCTCAGCCCGACTTGTTAGCTTATTAGAAACAGCCTGAATTGCGGTGTAACCTGAGCATTGAAGGTTGTGGAAAAATAGAAGTTATCGATTGGTCATCTTTTGCTTTCAGACGAGACTCAGTGGTCAATATGCTTCCATATGGCTGCGGCGCAAGTCCTTATTGATGTTTTCAATTGCCCCCATTCATGCTGATCGAAGCTCTACAGCTATGATGTACTCTGCGCTTTTAAGTGACCCAGGACAACAGAGTGCGCAATTATATCCCCGTTTAGATAATTCACGTTTGGGTGGATTGTGTTTAAATTTGATGATGAGAGGCTAGCACCCACCCCACCCCCCCACTGCTTGACTGCTCTCTGGTTCCAGTTTGCAACAAGTTGTGACATGTTTTAGATGAAACACTGTTTCTTAACTAGATATCTGCTGTATCCCGAATCTCTTTTCTTTGTTTTTGTCTTTTTACTTACTTTTCCTCTCTCTGTGACCGGTACAGGCAGAGGAGCTGTTTCTGTGGATTCCCAGGAAGATGCTGATGACCGTGGAGTCAGCTAAAAACTCTGTTCTTGGTGAGTCCAAAACGATCCACAAACAGTCTTGTTAAGACTTAGAGATCATTCAGTCTTTACTGTAAATTATTTGGTAACTAATATGCAACTAATTTGTAACTAATATGTAAGTTGTGTTGTTATGAGAGTATGGGCTCACATACAGCCCTTGGAGTTTACACAGGCCACGTTTGCATGCAGCCTGATAATCCATTAATAATCTGACTGATAGTTCAATCGGAATAGAATACGTCCATGTAAACACCTCAATCGGAATAGACTAGTCCGACTGAGGCCATTCGGAATACAATTTCTATCCAATTGAACGAGGTGGGTAGTCCTGTAAATAATTAGTTAAATAGAGGAATAATAACCATGTAAACGCCTGTATCTGATTACATTCCCAGTCAGAAAGTTAAAGTACGTTCTGTGCGTGTGCGTCACGTCATAGAGAAAGTTTATAACATTTAACACAGTGGGAGCAGAAACTTTACTTATTACTTTACTTTTTTAAATAAAACTGTATTTTCTGATTCTGTATTTTAAAGGACTTTGAATGACAGCAGTGAATTAAAGGTGCTATATAAATAAACTTGCCTTGCCAATAATCAATATAACCGAATTTCACACAGTAATCTCAAATGGTAGAGTGAGCAACACACTGAACACTCTCTCTGTCAGTTGTGATGGTCTTAACACTAAGATGCTTTTGGGAAACTGGGGCCTATATGGTTTGTAGCCTTTTATCCATTATATATGAATTTCATGAGAAATGTTTTATGATGAATTGCACTGAAAATATCTATCTATCTATCTATCTATCTATCTATCTATCTATCTGTCTATCTGTGTGTGTGTGTGTAATATAAATATATACACACACATACATAGAGGTTTTGTTTATTGTCTATATATTGTAATGAAGTTTTGCAGACTGCCGCTGGTACCCTAGCAGTACCCATTTGGCTTGGTGTGAGGTGCATTAATAGCTGCTTATTCTCGCCATGTTCTTTGTGCCGCTGTGTTGCACGCTAAGTGAAAATTGGTAGATAGAATTAAATTTTTTCTGTGTTTTTTAATAAATGTGTTTTTTAATAAATGTGCCTGTCCCTGGTATATGGCATTATCTCAACTGGTGAAGCTCACGCTTGCCTCTCCATCTATCCGTAAATCTACAGGCCCTTTATACAGCCAGGACCGGATCCTTCAAGCTATGGGCAACGTAACTCTTGCCCTCCACCTCCTCTGTGAGCGGGCAAACCCAGCTTCTCCCTGGCTGCCCTACATCAAGACCCTGCCCAGTGAGTACGACACCCCTTTATACTTCGAGGAGGAGGAGGTGCGCCACCTGCTGGCCACTCAGGCCATCCAGGACGTCCTGAGCCAGTACAAAAACACAGCACGCCAGTATGCTTACTTCTACAAAGTCATCCATGTAAGTCCATGAGCTCCTTATAGTTTGTTTGAGTTTCAGCCAACAAGTTTATTAATCTTCTGCTGTCTCTAATGTTCCTAACACTTCGCATGACTTTATTTAGAGCCTTTGTGAAGCCGTTCATCACTTTTGTGATTATCATGTTGAATTTCAGCCACATCTGTGGGCTCTGAGGGTCTAATAAACAATATACAGGGCAGTGTTTCCTGACGGGTTAAGCCAGGTACTGGACTGCACACAATTCTGAAAGGAGATTCCATTGAAAGGGAACAGTAGAGTCCAGGATTAGGCTTAGACCATGACTGGGAAACCAAACCACAGTGTAACATGCAGTGGTTTATAGCAGAGGTGTAATCTAGGAACACCTCAACCTTACAGAGTTTGCTGTTGCCAGGCTGGTTGTTCTCTTGTTGTTTGGGCATTGAGAGGTAGAATATTTTAAAGGCATGCTGGCCAAAATGAAAAATATGACAGTACATCTGTTGTAAACATGTTTAATCACATCCCGCAGCGGTGCTGCATCAATCTGTAGATTGAGACATCCTTTGATAATGTGTGTTGAAAGTGTGAGGAAGTGTGGATTTTTCAGGGTGAGCTGTTTGAAGTTTTGTATTTTTATTTATTTTTATTTTACCTTTATTTAACCAGGGTAATCACTCTGAGATTAAAAAGTGATTAACTAGTGAGCCCTGGCCAAGAAGGCAGCACACAAAACAGTCAACAATCAACAAAGAAACAACATCACCAACATCAAACCAGAATCAAAACCAAATAAAAAACAAGAACAGATTTATAAGGTTCTTTAACAATTATCTTCAAATCACTCAAGAAAAATAAACCAATTTCAAATGCAGGAGGTTAGAAAAGCAGTTGTCTAGATATCTTATCTCACTTTGGCTTCTTTTCTCTGGCTGATATTGTCTCTGACGTCCATGTGAATGTCAGAATAAATAGTCATAAATAAAGAGAGAAATGCTGTTTTCGTTATAATTTTGTTCGAGAGTTACACTAATGCTAGCTTGATGATTTTATTAGCTTATAGATCAGTGGCTAGGCCAGCAGTCAGGATCCCCAGTGGTTGTATGATGTGTTTGTGTAATGCTGAGTATTGTTCTGAGAGTACTGATAAATGAAAACATGAAAAATATATAAAATTGTGAATTCTCTAAACTGATGAAGGCAGCAATACTGCCATTAAAATACTGCATAACATGACAAATAACATATTAAACTCTAGTTTTAGGGCAGATTCCCTCTTTAACTAGCTTTGTAGCTAAATTTATCCCCATAATAAATAAAGACATTAGTTTCAAAATACACCTTTCATTTTTTTAATTGTCTATTCATGATTTACAGTGTTTGGAGTGGGGTTAAGAAACGTTAGTGCTATATTATTATATCATAATATGTAACTATATTAACCCTCTACTGCACACATTATGAGGACAATTTAAAAAAATATATCCGATTCACTTTTCTTGCATAAAATTGACCTGATTATTGAATTCAAATAAATTTTTAAATAATAATGTGTGCAGGGGTCCATTTGGAGTATGTTGCCTTGAGGCAACATTGTGCGACAATGAAAGTGCCGAATAAAAGATATTATGACCAAATATGTGCTTTTTTACCGACTTACTCAAACTCTGCCCTTTATTGTTAACCCTGTCAGTGTCCTTAAATATGTGTAATGTTGTTGTAAAGTGAGGAGAATGTTTGTTGCCCTGAGGCAACATTGTGCAATAGAGGGTTCATATTTTCAGAAATGGACATACAGCGTTTTGAAATTAAAGTAAAACTGCTTATCATTACAGACAAAATAGGAGTCTTAATAGAAAATGTTAATAGAAAGTTAGTTAAAGTCACTTATCAGTAGATTAAAATCAAGATTGTATTTAAAGAACGGTAAAACAAAATTACAATCATGTTTGAGTTAAAGGGTGGCTATGATTTATGTAACTGTCTAAGACTTTTATGTTACAGTATGCTAGCAAGGCTGCTCACAGTCAGTTATTATATACAGACTTTAGACTAAACTATACTGAGTTACACCCAAGACTTCATTGGCTCCTTTTAGCCTCTGCTGTCACAACTTATTCAGACTCTGTAGCCATATACAGCTGTCCTTTACTCTGCTCAGTGATCAGGTGTGGAAATCAGGTTTTAAAAGGTTTCTAGCTGTTGGCAGCACATTGGAGATGGGTAAAAGGAGCTTTATAATGCCCTCTTGCACCCAATTTCAAGGGCTCTGATAAGCTGCCATTGACATGGCTCTGAGACTGTTATGCAGTGGCCCTATGAGGCCAGCAGGGGGAGCTGTTTATCCCTTTTTTTACAAATTGCCCTCCAACCCAAATCCAGCCACAGTACACAGAGCACAGGAAACTAACTTTTGTGAGTCTTTTGTAATCAAACCCATTTGATAAGGCTTAGGAGGAGCTTTTGAAGAAGAACATGAACATTTCATTAAAGATAATTATAACCAGTGTTATCAGTGGCAGCGTTTATAGTCCCGTCGTCTGCCTCGGTCTAGTCAAGTGCTTTTGTATTAGCTTTCCACTGTGGCAGATTACAGTAGTGGTGTTCTGTAAGTCCTCCTAGACTAGGATGGAGAAAGTTAGTCTAAGGCTGATTTCGAATAGTTGAACAAGGCTTGCTTTTATATCTACTGACCATGATTTTGCCTGATCTGTAGTCCATTGAATATATTAGCAGAGCTGACTACCATGCAGTATCCTTATAGCTACTAGATCAGGCAGAATCAAGGAAACACCATGCTAGACTTGACATTTGTCCAGAAAACCATCCTCAGGTTTCTCACTTCAGAGTTTATATTGGTTGGTCATTTTACATTCCTTCCTACACCCCCACTCCCCCCCCAATGCAGCCTAGCAGATGATCTCTCAAGCTTCAAACACCTGATTAAGACATTTATGGCTTAGAGGTTCTGTCTGTGTCGTTAGCAGCAATAATAGAGCCTCTGAGCCTATTTTAATGTCTTTTAATCTTCATTTATCTTTTAATAATGTGTTCCTTACCCTGTGTTCATATTAGCAACGAGACAGAAGGACAGGCTTGAACCTGAACCTTCCTGTGAAAGTAGCCGATTTGTAACTGTGGTTTAGCAACAAACAACAAAGCAACAAATGTGACAAATCAAGTTTATGCAAATATGCAAGTGTGACACGTGAAGCGACAGTCTAAGTGATTGGATCCAGCAATTTCATCGGATGCGTGGTAGACAGCGGCGCTGAGTTTCCCAGCCTCTACTCTCTGAACTTTTTGTTCGCCCTGACTTTTCAGTCTTATGTCCAATAATGTCAGCCGAAAAAATAAAAGAGAAACGTATAAACTTGGAAACCTTATATCTGCCCTTCATATTGCAAACAAAACAGCAATGCATGCGTAGTAGATATACAACAAGAGTTACCTTGAAGAGACAAACTTGAGACGACACTGGTGCCTTGTGGCCTCTTAATCTGTATAAACGCTTAGACTTTTATGACAAACAGTGAGTATGTTTACGTGCACTCAATAATCTGATCATAATCAGATTTCTGCAGTTACCTGATTATTCAAGTGGTCATGTAAACAGCACACTCTGATTTCTTAGATCAAAGTAAACTCTAGAAATCTGATTAAGAAATCTGATAAAGAGAGCTGGATTTTAGCTCAGTAATCAGGTTTCTCAGTGCGTGTAAACTCTTACTCTGATTTCTTTCGGATTTCTCAGTCTGAGCATGTGCCAAAACAGACGGCTGTACCGGAAATAATCAAGCAGCGTCGCCACGAGATGCAGCCAAACACTTTCGGAGGGACATTGAAACCTAATACATTCTTGACAAAATGAAGAATTGATGTATGTTGAAGGAAATATGATGTATGTTCATATTTTCAGGTAAGGTGGCGCGGGTTTAAAGCTGCAGCATGAAATTTGAGGTTTTGTTTTTTTTTATGTTACGTTTACGTCACGTCGATCGGATTACTGACAAAATCTGATTTTCTGCAGTTATCGGATTATTAAGTGCATGTAAACGCACTCATTGTAAATGTTCCCTTAAGGGTACAACAGTAGTCTTAATTGTGGTTCAGTTGTGTACCTTAGATACGTTTTAAAGGTGCGATCATTCACTTTCCCAGAGGAAACCTACGTATTTATAACGTTTTACAATAGAAAAATAAAAAAGATGAACTGTAGAAATTGAAGCATGGAGTCATGGCGGTTTTAATGGATTCAGTGCAGTGTAAAAAAATATAATAAATTCTGTTCACTAACTAATGGTACTGAAGGTGTACTCCTGTGGGTGCCACCTCAGTGACCTTTTTTTCTGAGAGTGTTGAAGGATAGAAAACTTTATCCTAATCGTCATTGTAAAGAAAATAAATGAAAGATTTTCTTTCATGTTATGCAGCTGAATGCACATATAACCAGCTCAGTAATTTGTGTCTTGTCATTTCCATCTAAATTCCCTTGTAATTCATGAGAAATTCTCCGAGTTCTGATAGATGGGGCCGTTGATCGGACCACCGATTTCATGAGCAAAATCTGAAGGTGTTTCATTGACTAAAGCACAGCAAAGGACAAAAAATGAGTGTAATGTATCATAATATGTGGGGTCTTGCATTTTCAACATCAGTTAGTGTTTATAAGTCATGTAATGTGGTCCACATATGAATCTGTCTTCAAATTACTAAAATTACAATACTGCAGCTCTGATGGTAAAAGCTGTAAACATTAATTTGTAGTGAAACTTGAAGTTCTTGCAGTCTTTTTCAAGCTGGGTTTGGAAAATATTCATTGTACGTTTACTTTTCCATAAAATGTTTGAGTTGTTGCACATGCTGTAAAAAAAATACATTTTTATTATTAGTAGTATTATTTTCTGAATTAATAACATCCCTTCGTAAAATGTCTTAATAGCTCAAAATTACTCCCAAATTCAATTTGAGATCCGCAATTTGTGAAGTTAATCTAAAATGTGCCGATTTGACGTTTTTAAGTGACGCGCTGATATGACGATTCATTTAACCGTGTCTTTGATCAGACCAATAAATATTACGCTTGTTTATGTTCCTCTTCCTGGCTATTAAAGAAGCAATAATCTGCTCCGCTTCTAGGAATTATTTCGCTCAGAATGTCTGCCAGTGCTTTTTGTCTCTTTCATTAGATGACTGTCAATTAGGAAAAAGGTAATATTTCACATTATTGTCAAGATAAGCCATCAAATATTCATGGGAATAGTTAATGTATTTGTCATTGTGTCACCCAGTCTATTGACATTTTTCTTTATTAAATGTTTTCCAGTCCTCAGCTGAAGGGGGTGGAGTAATTAGGCTGAGCTTTATTGTTTTCCCTACCTCAGCCTTGTCTTAATCAGCTGAGTTTGTGCCAGTTTGAATGCAGTAATATGCCTGTGACAAATAATTAACAGAGGAAATCTTGTATCCTTTGGCTCCTTTCATCAAAGACTTCATCAGTTTTGGAGGACTATGTGTGGCGCTTGGTGTGCTCACTTTGGTTGGAGCGTTTTCGCCAAACTTGTATCTGTCCACTAGGTGGCAGTAGTGGGTTGAGGACGGGTTGGAGATGTATGGAGTGAACCAAAGGTCTGAGGCACAGACTTTGAGCATTTCAGTTGCTCATCATTGCCTTGACTTGCAGGAGAGCCAGAAGTTTTGCACTTTTTCAGGATGCTAAAACCTTAAAGTAAGCCAGGTCTCCAGTGCTAATGGCCAGTGAGCCACGTCTCCAATGCTAGTGGCCAGTAAAAGTGTGCTTTTTTTATTTTTTTTATTTTTTTGAGCGCAAACTCTATCCCAGTGCTGTAACCGAAGAGTCAGAAGTGATATGTGCATATAACTCTGTTTCTTGCTTGGCTGGAGATTTCTCTTTTTTTCGGACACGGAGGGGGGGGTGGGTTGTCGCTCTGGCCCCTTCGGAGAGTGTCCTGTCCACACTTTCTCTCCTCTCCTCCCCTCTTCCTTTCCTCAGGTTGGAGCCGGTGTCACTGTAATGACTACTGTCAATGTCAGCCTCTCTTCTGAGGCGGCCGCAGATGACCGGGCTGGAAAATTAGCTTGTCGCATCGGCTTTGAATTGAATTGACCTGATTGTACCTTCCGCACATGTTGAGAAAGGAGACTGACAACCTGCCCCCCTCACCACCCACCTCCCAGTCCCCTTTATTCTGCCCCCACCTTTCCTGCCTGCCTGCCTCAGTCTACCCCCCCCATCTGCATGGGCTGGAAAGGCTAGGCCCTCTGTCCGCTGGAATTGGGTATCTTTTTATATATATTTTCTCGCGTGAAGAGGGATAGGCTGTTGTCAACGGCGACTGCCCTCTGAGGCGTATCCGAGTGCCTTTCCTGTCCGCAGGGGACCAATGATCGCTGTGTCGTCCTCACCTGGGGCTGCGTGTGTGTATGTGTGTGTGTGTGTGTTTGGGGGGTGGGGAGGGTTTGTAGGGGAGGTGGACCTCATAAGGTGACCCCCAGTATGCAGCGAATGCAAAGTAACCTTGGTGTGCCGCATCTGCCGCCGTTGATGAGAAATGAATCGGGTCCCTGCGGTACACTCTAGCCAGCAACCCCCCCTCCCAGCACCCCCCCCCTTGTATCTCGCAAGATATTTGTCTGACCTTCCTGGTGTGGCGAGTGAAATGAGGGTTCGTCACATCATGCATGACTATGTCGTCGGCTTTTTTATTTTTTTTTTATTTTTTTTGTGTCTAGGCTCCGTAGTTTCAATTGGATAGTTTTTTGAATGTGTAAAGGGAAATTCCACCCTATTTTCAAAAAATTCTGTATAATTCAAACAATGTAAACAAAGTCATTAAGAGCATTTCCATGTGAAATGGTTCATTTTAGAGATACTTACAGATTTCTTTAAGGCAGTGGTCAAGGGACCTAGTGGTTTTAGTTGAGTTTGACACACATACAGTAAACAGACATTATTACAGTGTATAATAGTTATATATTCTAAAAATATTATAATGTTAAAGTAGAGGAAAATCAGGAAGAAGGTTTGCCTTAAAACACTCTGCATATATATATAAAAAAAATGGTTTTAGGACACAAATCCTGCCAGTGTTGACAGAAACCAGATGTGTTCACTGCAAATATAGCTGTTTTATTTGTAGCCATTTTATTGTATAAATCAAATCTACACGTGTCCTCTATGTAGATTTTCCACAAATAAACAGTAATTGAACTTTAAGTGTACAGAAGTGTGTTCTCTGTAGAAGATATGCATTTATTTTAACCTGACTGGGGGCACCATATGACTAAGAGTAATTCTGTATGTAATTAACTGTGTAATAATCATATAATTGTGTAATTACCTTTGAATAGTTTACCTAATTTACACTAATAACTCTCGACTTCTAAGGATTGAAAACCTGAAGTGAAACACAGACCATCAGCAAAGCGGCCTGTTTATGAAATAGGGGGAAAAATCAATGCAGATTGAGCTGTAAAATGCAGGCGGATGTTCTTCGCTGCGGGCCTCTGTAAGGCCGGCCACTGTTTCGGATGGGGCGAAGACCCCAAAAAGCCCTCTAAAGACCTGAAGACCTCCTCCTGCAGACCGGTGACCAATTAGCTGCTTCCCGTAGGCTCGTTAAAGAAATCTGGAGCTCGGCGTGAGAGCTTTTGTTTTTTAATTGATTTACAGGACAGCCCCCCCCCCCATCCCACCCCCCCTCCCGGACACCGCACGTGGTGCCAGTGTGGGCTGCTGTAGCACATGATGAATTACCTCTCTCTGGTGATGCTAATGCATCAAGAGCTCTAGCCGCCGAAGACCCCCTCTCTCTCTTTCTCGCCGAAAACTCCACCCTCATCAGCAGCACCACCCGCAACCACCTCAGGACCCCCCCTACCACCCCCACTTTGCGTGTCGCATTCTTTCATTTCCTGTTTTTCTTTCTGCATAAGGCTTTGGACGGCTCTGAGTCTTAGATATCTGTCCAGTTCTGACAGAACTGCCCCCTGTAGAGGGCTGCGCCATTTCCCCAGAGCTTTACCGCTCCATTCAACTAATTATTGCCTTAATTGAGTCTATTAACGTGTCCAGGTGCTCCAAGGTTGCTGATCTCAGCGGGCTGAAGATGCCGTTAATTCCTCTTTAACCCCTTTAAACCCTAAACGCCTGTGTATGAGCCCACGCTTCAGTTCTTCATTCTTAAAACCAGAGCTTCACAGTTACTAAACAATGAATTTAATAGCTGAATTATAAGCCATGGGTTAAAGGGCCCATATCCTAGTTTTCTTGCATTTTAGATTCACTTGTGTGGTTTTATATATTAATAATTTTACATGATATTTTTCCAAACAGGCTGTTTTTTATTTTATTTTTTTTTGTTACTTCGCTGTTATGTGCAGAATTCAAAAAGCAGTCCAGTTTGAAGCACTGCTCATAAAGTCATTACGAGGGGGCGGAGCTAAAGTGCTATAGGCGGAATAGGTGGATTATGTAATATGGATTATGTATTGATATTTGTGACATCACAAAATCAGTGAATTCGAAAAAAGGGTACAGTTTAGATGTTCGGGCTATATGGACTGGTGGATATTTTTTTAAAACCTTAACAATGTTTATGTGCTACATCAAACTTTTATTTCAGAAAAGTGAGGAAAACTTCATGATATGGTCCCTTTAACTCATTCTCTCTCCTTGAATGGTGGTTTCCCTGTGTTTGGTTCAGCCAGTAGAAGTGTGATGAGAGATCTCCTCTGCGAAGATTTGCCCTCTTACTTCCGTCAAGCCTCCAATACACTTTATTTACTATTTATTTATTTTTGAACATGAAGCTCTGCACAGCTTCTTCTCTTAAACTCGGGCTCTTGCGTTCTCGGTCGCTGGCTTTACCCACTGCTTATCTTTTAATGGTTGTCTATCAGAGGTTTGTGAGCACCACTTCAAAGCTGGTCTGTGGACGAACCAGTCCTTCAACACCCACTTGAAGGAGAAAAGGAGGGGTAGTGGGGCTGCAACGGTTGGTCAACAAAATTTGTTAGTCATCGACAAAGTTGATGAGCGGCTGCGATAGAATGGCATGTTTCATATTAACTTCATAGAGCGTTATAGAGCACTTTAGGTTTTATGTAATAAATGATCACCTCTCCTTCTTACGTAACACCAAAAGCACTGGTCTATACCAGGGTCGGCAACGTGCGGCTCTTTTACTGCCCTGTTGCGACTCTTATTAGAATTAGATTTGTAGGTAAAAACGAAATAATCCTCCTTCGCAGTAAAATAAAGCTTTGCTGATCGTTCAGCAGAGTTTTAGAGACGCTGCTGTTAATGTAGAACTGCTAATTCACCAACCTTTAACTATGAAGGTTGGCGTGCCGACTGCTGGTCACCATAGCAACGCAGATAAGCATCTGGCCTAGTGTAGCTAACGAAAATGCAAACAGAGAGATTTAAGATCAACATTGACAATTTAGAGAACATCAGACATATTGGCATTTATAATCGCTCCAGCTGGTTTCCTGATACGTTTAATCTGCAACTAGAAACATTAAAAAGTCATGAAGCTGAAGTCAGTTTCTCGTTCGCCAGCTTCTTGTTCAAATTTTCCCGTTCCACCTTAAATGGTGCAGCCGTTCAGGCACCATTTAAGGTGGAACAGGAAAATTCAGAAAAGAAGCTGGCGAATTAGAAGCCACTTCAGGCTCGTTAAAAAGTCCAACGTTGAGAGACATTTTGCAAGAAGCTGTTCTACTTTTGTGGAAAAGTATCCTGCCAGAGACACGAGGAAAGTGGCTATACCTGAGCTAAAGCTTAAAGCAGAGTCTGCGTTTTCGTTTACATTATAATTTTTATCCTATACCAGTACATCAGCACATACTGAGACATATTTATGGCCAGTATGGTAAACTGGACATAAAATGTTGGGCTTTCCAAGGTGGTTGGATTTTTGTTGATAGGACAGAATGGCTCTTCTTAATACATGGGTTGCCGACCCCTGGTTTATACTGATAACATTGATTCCATAGAGCATTCCATAATTCAGACTGGTCCTCCAGGACCCCCAAATGGTCCAGATTTTTGTTCCAACCAAACTGTCCATTTTTGGATAGAGCAAAAATATGAATCATCTGGGCATCCTTGAGGACCAGTTTGAGAACCGCTCCATAACATTCATATGATGAATCATACATGGCTGTTGTGACAGATTGCAGTACACGTCAGGAAGCACAGGGGGCGATTTGGCTTCTGTTGTGTTGCAATATAAAAAGAAGAAATGGCTTGTCTCACAGATTTAACTGATTGAAGGTGACACTGTAATGGAGAAACGTGAGGATAAATTGTCTAAGTTTTTGTTTAGTTGATTATTTGAATAATAGTTGATAGACTAATTGTTAGGGATGCACAATGATATTGGAATCATATCAGTGTCAGCGTATTAATGCTTAAAAAAAATACCAGCATTGTGTAGATGTTTAGATTTGACCAATGCTGATGTATTTATTGTACTTCAGAATGTTTAGATGACGCTGGGCTACTGTGGTAAAATATTTTCATTGCATTCATTTTACTGACCTCTCAAATAACTGTTTTATTTCTGGATAATGCTAATCCAGGTTGATGTAATGCAAATTCCTACTTTTTTTTAAATACTTATCAGCACTGGTCATGAAAATCAGGGGACGTCTACATTGAAAATGTTGTGTGTTGGTGTCTACCTTCAGTTCCCATTTCAGGCCGTCCCTAGTATGAACATTATAGAGCATTATTGAGCATTTTTTTATGCAAAACAAATGAAACATCAGCTTTTTGTTTTAACAAAAGCGCTCCCTAATGCTCTGTAGTAGGGGTCCCGGGTGGGCCAAAAAGACTAAGATTAGAAATAAAGACAGTAGTTGGGTTTCAAATCAGGTTTTATATTATTACACTATTTAAAAAATACAATATTAAATGAAAATTAGAATTTAAAAATTTGTCAGACTAATAGCTCTATCAGAATAGAACACGTCCATGTATACACCTCATTCAAAATAGACTAGTCCGATTGAGGCCATTCGGAATACAGTTCCTATCCAATTGAACGAGGTGGATAATCCTGTAAATAATCAGTTAAATAGAAGAATAATATCCGTGTAAACGCCTGTATCTGATTACATTCCCAATCAGAAAGTTTAAGTACGTTCTGATCATGTGTGTTGCATCATAGCGAAAGTTTAACGTTCAACATGGCGGAGCAGAAACTGGTCTGCAGAGGAGACGAAGTTTATGCTCTGATCTTTAAAAGACGGCGGTGGGACGGACGTCCAGCTTATGTGTCTCAGAACACGACGTCTTCCTCTCAGCCTTCTTTAATAAGGACATGTGAAGGACGTTTTCCTGAGTCTGACATCATTTTAAAGTAATTAAAAACACAAGCACTGCTCACTGCTGCTCATCTCACTCTGGCTGGACTCACGTGATGCTCGTTGTCATGGTAATGCCTACACTGAGTGGTACCCTATGCATGCGTGTGATTTGGATTGGATTACTTGTAGTGAGCATGTAAACTGAGATTTTCCATCAGATTGTTGAGTAGAGTGAGAATAAAAACCTCAGTCTTAATCTATAATTAGAATGAATTTAATCGGATTGACAAAAGTCTGGTAAACACAGCCACTGCTGTATAGTGAAAGCATTCCATGATCCTTTTTAATAGTCATAACAGTAACATATGATATACTTAGCCATTGTGACAGATTGCTGTACACTACAGGAGGCACAGGGGGCGATATGGCTTCTGTTGTTTTGTTCCATCATAAAATAAGAACTCACTTGTGGTACAGAAGGAACTGATTGAATGCGGCATTGTGGGAAAAGGTGCGAGGAAATCGTTGAAGGCATAATTAATTAATCGAATGATCGTATAATCCATCGTGGAAATCCTCATTGCTTTCAGCCCTAGTGTGGGTGTTTTGCAGTGGCTCTTCTCTGCTGTTACCACTTACCTCACTCAGTGTTAAGGCCTGGACTGTCACCCTCTATCTTCACCTGTGTGTTACACATTGGCCAGCGAGCGCAGGCTAGAGGAGCCGCCGGAGTGGCCGCAGGCGGGGTCAGGAGGGGCAGAGGAGAGAGCAGGGTGGATGTGTGGTTAGACGCTAGCTCTCGCTCCCCTGTAGGCCTGAATCAGCATCAAGGATGGACCTGCCTGCTACAGCGCCACTGCGCCAGGCCATGGGCAAAACTGAGACATGACCACACACTTACCTTTAGCGCAGCACTCTCAGTCTCTGCGCACACGTGTGTGTGTGTGTGTGTGTGGCCGACCAGCGTGGGGTAGTACAGGGCTCAATTAGTGTCAGTGAAATTGATTAATGGGAAGAGACATGGAAGGTAAAAGTTAGCTACCACCTCTGAGTGGTTTCATTTCATGCTTATCCTACTCTGTTTGAGTGTATCTAATTATACTGTTTGGTATGCGCGTCTATTCCCACCTCCAGAAAGAGAAAGTAGAAAGAAATAGGTGTTCTGACATCTGTGTTAAACTGTCCCAAACCAGTGAGAACAACAACAACAACTACTACTAAATAATAATACTACTACTACTACTACTACTAATAATAATAATAATTATTATTATTATTATTATTTGTTTTTGATACAAATCCCAAAGTGCTTTATATGGAAATATAAGCAAAGCATAATAAGCAAAACGTTGGAAATAGACCTATTACATTACATAATGGCCTGATCGTACAGTACTGTGCAAAAGTCAGAAGTCTTAGTCACCTAAGCACATTGTTTAAGCACAATTATCTGGCCAATAATTGTATTTTTTGCTTGTTGAAACAGCATAAAACATCCGAATAAATGAAAACAAACATGAATGTGAATGAACAGTAAAACATAACAGGAATTGTGTTTAATTTTTGTTAACAGCACAGTTTTTTTTTCTGAGCAGATGAATGTTTACAAATGTTTTTTGTTTTTACACAGTACCTTATGTCACGTTTACATCACAACCAACAGAATATGAATATGGTGTGTTTTCCTCTGTTGGTTTGAGGCAAATACATCAGCTGGTGTTGTGAAAACAGTAAAAGTTCTGACCAGCCGTGTTTGTTTATTTGAGCTCGAGCTGTTTCTGTCTTAGTTTGGAGCTACTAATTATTGACAGCTTGGAGTGAGATAGCTAATCAGCCAGTTTGGCCACTTTAGGGTTATACATGAATTGTTGCAAATAATGAACAAAAAAGACAATTAAATTAGTTAATGCAGTGAATTATATGGCAGTTGATAACAGGCTTAACCTTTAATGATTGTGACAAGCATGATTGAGTAGTGGAAACACTGTTTCAAATGAAATAACAGCACAATTCTAAGTTATAAAGGAGGAACAAGATCTAATTTACTAGAAGTATCATCACTGTCAGAGCAAAACCTCGTATCTCTGAAAAAAAAAAAAAAGTGTGAAGAATTAACAGCGTAAACAGCAGCTGGTATCTTAAAATTTTGCAAAAGAAGAAAAGAAAAAAGCAACAAAAGTGAGACGTTGTTTTGTTCCATCGGTAACCACATTTCCATCCTGCTGTCAGAATAATGCAAATTAAGCTTTGTTTCCATCAACTTGAGTACAACTCTTCATAAACACGTTCATAAAGACTTCTGAGAAATATGGAGCAAGTTTACAGAAAAATCTTTAATGTTGTGCAACTTCTCTTTGCTGTTTAATTTCATGGCTATATTTCACATCGTAAAGGTTTAAACATGAACAATGAAACGCGCTGATCTAATAAAATATCCCTTTTTTTAGATAAGGAACATACATTTTAATTCTGCTTTGTTTCCTTGCAAAAGTCTCTATGCAAACATTTGAATAGCTGCATCAAATTATATTTTTTGTTGATTTTCTAAGTGAAAATAAGTTCACACATCCTCTACGGAGAAATAACTTAAGTAATCTTGACTGTTTTACATGCCATGTTTCCTAGCAACAGCTGATTCTGCATAGCAGTATCAGCTGATCTGTCACATAAATCTTTTTCACATTTGCATTATTCTGTGTACTTCTGTGCAAGTTTTGGAGATTTTTTTTATTCAGTATGTCAAAATGTGCATTAAAATCCATGGATGAAAACCCAGCTGGTGACGAACGCTCACCTGAACAAATTCACCTAACGTGTGGGACAGTTTGGTCATTTGGCCAGTATGTTGTGGTGATCGTTTGATTAATGCTAATGATTTTGTGCACAAACGTGAGGTGATGAATTGCTTTTTCACTCCCACCGAGGCTGCGGCAGTGTGAGGAGCTCCTCAGCGCGGAGCAGGGGGGCTTCATTTAGTAGGACGAGGAGAGCCACACACGCAGCCTTGGGAGCACCTGGGTGGGGAGAAGTGCTGCATGGCTCTCTTTCACATTCATACCTCCATCTATTTTTATGGCTCATTTTGCATGTTCAGGAGGGCACTTCAGTCTGGCTCAGTTAGACCCCGGCATTCTTCGCTGTTTCTGTTTCTTTTTTTCTGCCTTTTCCCCCCATCTTTCTCCGCAGGAATGGAGGTTTTTTACCCCCTGCATGACACCCGCTGCAAATGAGCCCTTGGAGGGAGTTGGTCTGTTCCTTTAAATGTAGATTTCTGTGGCACCAGTGGCTCTCTGTCACCCAAATTGATGAAGCAGATTTATGACGGCTGCTGGGCACAACAAATTAAGTTGACAGTGATGTATGGGGGGCTAATGCCACGATGATCCCTCAGTACCACCACTGGACGCTCCTACCTTCTCTACGCTCTTGTTAGGATCTGTTAGGCAGCCACATAATGAAATTCTACTGACTGATTTGTGTGTGTGCTTTTCCTCCCTTCCCTCTCTCTCTCCCTCCATCCCTCTCATTTTATCCCTCTTTTCTTTTATGTCTCCTTTCTCCTTGCCTCCGTCCTCTCTGCTCGTCACCTTCGATCCCCAGACTCATCCCAACGCCAGCAAACTGCCCCTGAAGGATGCTTTCACCTTTGACGACTACAGGTTGGTTGAAATGTCCCGCCACACGTCCCAGATTGGAACTTCTCCTCTTTGACTCTTTGAGAAAGGGGGGGTGGTGGGTGGTGGGTGGAGAGAGAAAGAAAAAGTGCAGGGTGGTTGTGAGGGTACGAAATGGCCTCTTAAAACGAGACGTTTGTTCTCATTGTTCTTTCATTAGCACCAAATTATCTGTGAGGGAATTATTTATCATTGGTCCCCTTTCATCTTCGAATTGTTAAGCATGATGCAAGTCGTTGCTCCCGCCGGGCAACGTGTGAAAGGAATGAAATAGCATCTTGTCATAGTTAATGCTTCAGTCTTCAGTAGCCTTCGAATTTTCTGATTTTTATCAATTATAACAGGATCATTTGTAAAGGTGAGACACCCTCTGTGGATGTGCAGTAGCTGTCCTAAAGCCACTGCCATACCTGGGCTAAAACAGTTATGCCCATTCAAGCTGATTGATTTGGTGTAAGACTAATAAGCTACTTATTAATCATTGTTCATTTTTAATAAAAATTGCTAAGTGAAAATGAATGAATGTCCAGGCTTCTTACACTCAGTAGTCAAGAATGTTAACACTTTAAAGGACCCACACTTTAATTCTTCGTTCATAATGACATTAACTCAGGATTAATAACTGATTAATAAGCCTGTAGTTTAACAGGCTAATGCAGTGAGTTTAAATACAAAAAAATACAATACAAAACTGTAAAAACTACACACATTTCAGATTTATACTGGCTTTGCATCACTTCATAGTTTTTATTGTAAAGCTACAAAAACTGAAACTAAAGTTTGTTTTTTTTTATTATTATTATTATTATTATTATTATTATCTTTTAAACTGGGGAGGTTCTGTAAACTGTGAGGGATTTAATTGGCTGATTGGTACGAGACAAAGTATCTGTATATTTTTTCCAAAATTTGCACACACAGTCCAGATTGAAAGGTCATTGCCCAGAAGTTCACAACAGCATTTCGCCACAGGTCACTCAATAACAATATCAACACACTGCTCAGTCTTGTCTGTTCACAGATTTTGTTTGGTAACACTTTACTGTAGGGTACTGTTCATAAGGCTACATGGCACTTACATAAGGTTGTCATTACAACTGACATAACCCTACGTAACTGTTTATAAATGCTTGTTCCAATAAGCGTCACTCGCTATAAAGGTTACATTTGCCAATTTTGATCAAAGTCAGCTAAAAGTAGCCTTTATGACAGATGACGCCTGTTGTAATAAGCATTCATAAATAGTTATGTAGGGTTATGTCAGTTGTAATGACAACCTTATATAGGTGTCATGTAGCCTTATGAACAGCACCCTACAGTAAAGTGTTACCTCTTGTTTTTTCTATTAGCACGACGTAGATTGGGTCAAGGCTACTGTTACTGAATGAGCTCTGGGTCCATCCAGTTATAGAGGACCATTAACTCCATGTTTATTGCTGATAGACTGTAAACACTACCCATACTTTAGATTCTCACCTGGATTAAAATCCCTCCACAGTTTTTACTGACACAGTAATAATACTGTATAATTACAGAAACAGTGAACTATGGATTTATTACTGATAGACTCTAAAAACTACACACACTGGAGATTCATACTGGACTAAAATCACTTTCATGAAAGGGTTTAACTGAATAAAAATACAGAACAAAGTGTTTTGGCTATGTCTGTATTAGTAAAGTGAGCACTTTCAGCATGGTTCTTTTAGGTTGCCATTTCATGTCTGCTAAAAGTAGATCATTTGGAAAAGCAGCTTAGTAGAAAAAATATCAGCTTCATATCGATATCAGATGATGGTGAAGTTTTTTTGTATCTGTATCAGTAAAGAAAATCTCTAATATACATTTTAGGATCTTCACAGCTGAAGTAGTGCTTACTGTTTTCTGCAAAAAAAAAAAAAGAAAAGAAAAGTAATCTGTCCCATGTGTTTTAGGTGGGCTGTATCGTCTGTGATGACCCGTCAGAACCAGATTCCTACCGAGGATGGCAGTCGGGTTACCCTCGCCCTGATTCCACTGTGGGACATGTGCAACCACACCAATGGCCTGGTGAGTCCCTGTGTGCACTCCCCAGGGTCTAAAAGTGTGTTAATTTCCAGTTTACTTCCATCATCCCTACACTGGACACTTATACTGACTATGTATATCCCAGGTATTACTGGTGATATTTATTTATTTATGTATGTATGTATGTATGTATGTACATTTACGCAGCTGTGCAGTGCATGTCGTGTGGGATGTGTGTGAACAAGCTGTTTCTAAGAAAACCTCCAAAGTAATGTTGTTCTCTGTTGATTGTAGCAGCATCTCAGGGGATATTTTATATTTATTTGAATAATTTGTCTTTGATTGCATTCAGTGCCTCATGCCACAGAGCAATATATCGCTTTCTTTCATTTGTGTGGGAAACGCATTTATATCCTACGAAGATTTTTTTTTTTTTGCTTTGAATTGTCATATGTTCTGAAAATGGAAGTCATTAAGATGCTTAATGAAATGCCTTCCTGCTATTCCCCTGGTTTAGGTTTAATAAAAATGCATGGTTTCTGTAATAGTTTTGTTTATCGTGAAGTTGTGACAATTTAGCCAGCCTTTATTAAATTTTATTAATTTCTTTACATTTTCAGTGATTTGATTTTGGAGGCTCATATTTGTTTGTACACGCGCTGATTTAGTGAGTTATTTCTTGAAACATATTTAAGCATCTTAATCTGTTTGTTTTTTTTCCCTGTGGAAATGTGTGGCATGACAAAACAGCCCTGTGTTTGTGTGTGGAAGGTTATTTAATTGAACAATTGACATTTTTAAAGCTTTCCCACACATTGACTGTGTGTAGGAACACTACATGAACAGTCTTATGTCATAGCAGAAAACTGTATGTTGTTTCTTTGGATTAAATACATCTGATCTCATTCTTTTCAGATTACAACTGGTTACAATCTGGAAGATGACAGATGTGAATGTGTTGCTCTACAGGACTATAAAGAGAATGAACAGGTGAGCACTATGTGATGTTCTGAAAGTGGTTCTGAAAGGCCATTAAATCAAACAAAGGCTGACCTGACCTGGTTTTCCTAAAGGAGCTTGGTAAATGGTAATGCGAGCCTAACACTGAACACCCTCTCTACCCATTAAGATGATGTTGGCACTAAGCTGCTTTTTTGGAAAACTGGCGCAGAGCCACTCTTGCTTCCCTAAAGAACCAACAGTGAACGTTTCTTTGAAAAACCCTGGTTCTTTAGAGCTGTAGACCTCTTAACAGTTCTTAGGGACCCCCAGATGTTGCACATTTTTGCTCTATCGCTATGTGTTGAGTTGAGATTGAGCAAAAAAATGCATGCAAGAAGAACTATTTGAAAGAAAACGTGACACAGCACGAAGGACACGCTGTGCAGGCATGGTTGTAATTTAGCTATGCTTAACTTATGATTAGCTATTTTTCAAATTTAGACTGATGGTTATTAGATTGATGGTTAGTTAGATGTACTTTTGTGGGTTCAGTGATGACGTAGTGGTCGATATGATGTGTCACAATTAACGAATGAATGGAATTATAACCCAAATTCAGCAGAAATTACACTTACTGTCATATTAGGAGTCCCGTGTAATTCAACTGTTAAGTGTAAGTTTATTAGATTTAATTGAACAATAAAAAAAATGTGTTAAACGCCATTTATATGACGACTACTACTACTACTACTACTAATAATAATAATTGTAATAATAAAAATAACAATAATAATTTAGTATTTAATCGTAATTAGAATTTTAATAATAAGTTATAATATAGTTAAAGTTCATACTTAAAAAAATATGGGACTCTTGCCCTGCATTTTTTATCTGCAGGGCATCCCCCCTTGTACAAGCCTGCTTGGCTAGTGGTCCCTAGGTAATTTGAGTTTAAGACCCCTGTTCTGTGGTTTTACACCCCAGATTGTGTTCAGTTATTATGTGCGCTTGTCTCTTCCTCTTCTCCTGTTTCTCTCTGTGTGGTGATGTCTCTCTGTGAAAAAGGGGTTTGAGGGCTGGGTCAAACTCTTGATTTGATGTTGTCCCTGATAGGCAAGAGCTCCCTTCTTGGCACATTCATTGGCTTCATTTTTAAGCATTTTACAGTTATTTTATACATATTTCCACAACAAAATCAACGTTTTTATTATTAAAATCTGTGACCCCAACCTTCTGAATGGTGAAGCTACATCCACCTTGCCTCTTGGTACGTTTTTCCATGTTTTTTTTGGTTTCCGTTCACGAGCTCCCGCACCGTTTCTCCCTGCTCACGGTCGTGTGATGCGTTTATCAGCCTTTGGCCATTACAGAGGCCCGTGGGTAATATCAGAGCGGAGGCATTCAGCTCCAGCCATAGGGAGAGAGGATAGGGGGGCACGAGCTGACAGGCCAGGTAGACCCCCTCCCCCCCTCCACAGCAGAATGCGAATTATTTGATAAGATTTGGGGAGACAGCCGGTAGAGGAAGAAAAGGGGCTGTAGAGGCCGCCGTGTGGGACGGGGGTGGAGGGGGCTTTGAGAGCGTCTCTCTGTGCCAAGCCGTTTGATCCCTGATTCCTGCCGCAGATTTCGCATGGGGCCCGAACTCGTAGCAGTGGCTGAAATCAGGGCTGCTCTCTCTCTCTATCCCGCGCTACTCTTTCTTTATCTGGCCCTCTCTCCAGCCCGCTCTGCGCTGCACTATCTGTAAGTGTTATAAGGAGGAGGGAGACGTGAGTGGGGTTTGGAAGGGGACACGACTGCAGCGGTGAAATGATGGAAGTTTTTTGGGAGTAAATTTGTGGTGGGTATATATGAGGTAAAAGTGTCAAGTCAGAGTTGAAGCTGAACATAAAAGGATATGTAAATAATAGCAGCTTTATTTTTACCAAAAACTTTGCAAGTGTTTTGTAAAACTGAAAAGTAACTGACTCAATTCAAAGCCAGACTTCTGACAGACAGCGTATTGGTTCAGTCTTGTCTTTCAGGTCAACCCGAATTGAGCCCTGCTGAGCTTTTATATTGCGTGTTTCTATTACTTTGTTTCCAGATCTACATATTCTATGGTACGAGATCCAACGCGGAGTTTGTCATTCACAATGGCTTCTTTTTTGAGGACAACGCACACGACCGGGTGAAGATTAAATTGGGCGTCAGTAAGAGCGAGAGACTGTACGCCATGAAGGCCGAGGTTTTGGCCCGTGCTGGGATCCCTGCGTAAGTGTGCTGTGCAGTCAGGACATAATATAGCATTCAGATTCCTTAGGCTGCCATTTACTTTAAAGTGATACATAAAAAAATATGTCTCTTGCTTTTTGAAGTACTTTTTTGAAATTCCCATTTTATGTTGTGGTTTTATTCATGCATTACTTTCGTCTTGCAGGTTTGTATAACAAATTTCTCCACTTTGAAAACAGTGCTTTTATCAATAAATGCGGCTAGTTTAAACATAATTTGATGAGACGAATAGCCCTAAACGCAGGCATATGAAAACAATGGACATGGTTTTTATTTTCCTGTTTGAAATAATTCCACACTACAGACATTACAGCAACTTGGTACGTTGTATCTGTTATAGGGATAATAGGGATTTTGTACTCGCTGATACAGTTCAATACCATAATGAATTACCTACTTAGCCCCTTACCAAAGTTTCATTACACACTTCTACAAACTAAGAAAAGCTCCATTAGTTTGCATTGAAGTCCCTGTTTAATGAATAATAAGCCTTAGTATGTACTAAGACTGGGATTTTAAGGGTTAAAGTGTAAATGAGTGTAATGTACCTTAACAGTTAAATCATTAAAATCTAGCTGATTTTTAAAGGACATGCATTAGCTGGCCATGTCACATTAATTACCTTTATTCGAATAGCACTGCAGAGGAGAAGAGCGAGTTTTGTTCCATGTCAGAGAAGCACTTCTGTACAGCTGTACGTAAAATACGTTTCATAGTTTTAACGTCATCTTTCTCTTTCAACAAAAGTCTCTGTAGCACAGCGACAACGAGAAACACCTGAGGCTGACGCATCCGAGGAGCTCACTTGGAGTTTTATATCTTGTTGTAGTTTGAAAATCTTCCAAAGCCAGACATACACTGTGATTTTAGAAATCTTCTTCTTTGGTGACTCACATTGTACGTTTAAATAGACTGTCAAATTATATTCTCACACTGTACAACACGCTACATGAAACACAGCCTCTACAGACAGATGTCTGTGGACAGTTACACATAGAGAAAAACACATGGAGAAATCGAGTTACAGCAGCTTTGATAAATATTTTAGGAAAGTTTAAAAAAAAATCTGTATTAAAGTATTATTAACTGTATTAAGGTTCATACCTTGCAGTTCTATTCAGTCAAACAGAATAAAAGAAGCATATATTGTCTTTGGCAGCTAATAATAATAATAATAACAGTACTTTTTTGCCTCCATTTTGATAGCCTACGTGTCACCACCCATATTGAGGAAGCTGTGATTGTTATTGGGTGCAATTTTATCCCATTTCAAAACACACAGTGAATTCCTAGTGGAAGTACGCCCGGGTGGGATTTTTAATATGACCAGTGACTTTATTTCTGACCTCCACAGGGTCAACAACGCTTCTTGGTGCGAGCAGAACCTCGTTCACTGCCAGCTTGAGTCGTTTATTGATCAACACGGCAGCATACGCTCACTAGGCTTCTGTCACATGGTATCAGCTGGTCTCAGATTTTAATATAACGGTGCTTTTTTATGAGATTGAGTACAAGTATCGGTATTGATGCATCCCTAGTGCATAATATCTGTTTAAATGACATTAAGACACCTTATGACACTGGCATAAATAAAGTTCAGTGAGGGTAAGAGCTTTAACAAAAAGCTGACCATTAAATTATCAATACCATTCCCTCAAAGCAAATCAGGACAGCACTGGTTAAAAATGATCACAGAAAATCAGACAGTTCCTCCACAGAAGTGTAGAAATGTTTGTGTTTATAGAAATATCCAGTTCTGTAATTCATTTTTATCCAGTTTTATTGCATCCTGACATTTTTAGTAACTTGGTTTTAATCTCAAGTTGATTGGTTTTTTAATTCCCTTAAAAAAGTCCGTGAGTGCTGTCATATTGGCTGATCTAGTGGTGAAGCTGATCTTTATAGACTGTGTTTTTAACTTCTTTCTGAGTTTAAACTTTAGAAATTGTTTGGACAGATCTGACAGCGGTTATTTTTGCTCTTGATGTGAAGGGTTAATTTTCCCCTATTGGATCTGTTCTATATGAAGCAGAGGGCACGGGGTAATTGAATTGCTCTGCAGCAAAACCTGTGTAATGTATTGTAGTGTAATATTGTCTACTCGATCGCCGGCGTATTGTCTCACTGATCAATAGCCCGGAATTCATGAAAACGTCGCCCGTCCAAAATTACGTTTTTTGATTCGGCACGAGCGATCGCTCTCCTTTTCATCCAGTGTTGGAATCAGACAGGAAAAGGCCATGGATATGCTCCAGTAATTAAATGGTAAATTATAAATGATTGAGCATGTTTTTAAAAATGCATCGGGTTCGGTGGCCTCTCATCGCTTCAGATCAATCAGTTGTCATGTGAGGGGGAGCTGCTGTGTGCTCTGTTATGGGCAGGAGGCTTCCATTAGCTCCTGCCTGCCCCACCTGCTGGAGTTAATTAGGGTTTAATTTGAGGGTGGGGATGTGGGGGGTGGGGTAAAAGGGCCCTCACTGTAAAGCCTCACTTTGAACCCTCTCGTGTCCTTTAACTCCGCAGGTCCAGTATCTTTGCCCTGCACTGCAGTGAGCCGCCCATATCCGCCCAGCTCCTGGCTTTTCTGCGGGTCTTCTGTATGACTGAAGGTAAGAGTCTGAGATGGGGCCGGGCAGTGTTTTTCAGAATCACCAGAACGTCTTTTTTATATTTGTCCTAATAGATAGTGTGCTGTAGTATTGACCTGTACTGGTGTACTGGCATTTTATGACAATGGGCCTCATTCACCAACCGTTCTTATAAAGAGATTTCTTCAGAAAACCCACTTAGTTTTCACGAAGTTTCTGACATTCACCCGTGTTTTCTTATTTGGTATTTGTCCTTAGTTAAGAACAGAATCTACACACTCTCAAGAGCACAAAGGTGTGAACAGTTCTGTGGTTCAAGAATACGTCATGAAACTGATGTAGACTTTTTCTTATAATATAGTAATAATAATAAATAATTGTATTTCTATAGCACCTTTCATACATTAAAAAATGCAGCTCAAAGTGCTTCACAATACAAAGTAAAAAACAACTGAGGAAGAAGAGAAAAAAAATATAAGAACAGAAACAAAATATAATAAACCAATAATAAATAGCAGAAAATTGATGTATTAATAAATACCATTAAAAGCACAAGATAAAAATATAAATGAAAATAAAAAAGACAATAAAAATGCAACTAACAAGAACATAAAAGTAATAGTAATATTCCAGGAAACAGTAAAAAACCAGTTAAACACTAAAGTGAAGAAAAAGTTTTTAACTGGTTTTTAAAAATATTGACAGACAGAGCCTGATGGATGTTTATTGGATATGTATTCCGGGTCTTTGGTGCATAATAACGAAATGCTGCCTCTTCGCTCTTCTTAAGTTTCATACGTGGAATATGGAGAAGCAGCACTGGATGATCTTAAAGCTCAATCAGGAACATCATCTATCAGTACCCAGAAATGTGTGAAGGTGCTGAACCATTAAGAGATTTAAAAACTAGTAGTAAAATTTTATAGTCGATTCTAAAAGAGACAGGCAGCCAGTGGAGTGAAGCTAAAACTGCTCTAATATGATCCTGTTTTCTAGTCCTTGTTAATATTCTTGCTGCTGCATTTTGCACAAGTTGTAGTTTGTTGGTTGTACTTGCAGGACGTCCTATGAGCAAAGCGTTACAGTAGTCAAGCCGAGAAAACACAAAAGCAGTTTGTGTTTCTTAGAACCTTTCTCAAGAACAACTGTAAGAAAAAACTTGGTGAATAAGGCCATTGATTTTTAGTTTCAGTGGTATGAAGAGGTAACAGTAACATTAATTAACTTCAGTGGATGTCCGTCTGTCGAGTGAGCCAACCCAACGCAAGTACAACTAAAAATGCGCTGCAGATTCAGATGACCCTTCATTAACGTGACTACACCAGGGGCTGTATTACAGAACCTTCCTGTGCTTTTGTCATAACTTAAAATCTGACTCGTCAAGATAAGATTCTTCACAAATTCATATTACAGAAGCAAATCTGATCTTGATTTAGGGATCTTATCTTACAGCATCTTATCTCAAGTTAGAAAATCTTAACTTGCTCGATGGAAGTCGACAGTTGACTTTCATGTCTGTTACCTAGCAACCGACCATACGCTCACAGCTGAAACAGAAACACGTAATCAAAATGATCAAGTTAGTTAGCCAGACAGCTAACGTTAGCTACTGTTACGGATGTAAAAAAATGAAAATGCGATAAACTTGAAGATAAGAATATTGTGGCAGCACTTCGTGCTGTTTATCAGAGCGTCGCCGCTCCACAGTTTGTTTCTCAAAGGCTTTAGCCGAGCGCGCTGACGTTATTCCTCCTAATAAACAGACACACGTTCAGCTCTGTCTCCTCATTATTCACCAACATTGTTATATAATTTTATCTGAAAAGTTTTCATTAACATTAACACGATGGTAAGAAGGGTGGCGGTGGAGATCCTGTGTCTTCAGTGTGTGCGATATTTTTTTGTTTTTTGTTTTTTGTGGTTTTTTTTTGGTTTTTTTTTTAAACGCACTCAAAGAAACTGTAGATCAACGTAATGTCATTATGCTAGTTATAGTGAACTGTGCTGCCTCTCAATGCACAAAATGATAGAGACAGACGGTTAAAACAGAAGTTAAGACACCTCTGGAGACAGAATGTAGGAAATTTTGTCTGTTCAGGATTTTTCTGTGATACTGTTTTCTTATCTGGAGTTAATGGATAAGATTATGAGCTTAAGCTCTTACAGAACAACAGTTCTTCTGTCCTAAATTCAGCCCTCACTGAAATTGTCATGGTGACTATTTTAAATAGTCGAGAAGACTTTAGAAGTCTCCGTAAACCGACCCCTGGACTACATTTCGCAAATGTGCTGCGATGCAGAAAAACACATGCAACTTCAAGGCCAGTCACAACACAACTGAAGCAAGTCACAACATACTGGAATTGTTTCTGGAAGACTCTCAGAGGGGATGGAATATGTGTGATTGGAAAATCATTGACAGAAGTCGGTAAGACCTCGGAGACTCGCCGTACAGCAAGTTCACAGGTTACTTGGCTGGCTAGTTAGCTGTCTGATGTGTAATAGCTGTTCTGCAGTCCTAATCAGTCATATCTGTTATTGCTATTTGAAAATGTACAGTTACATTACAACTCACTCCCTTTACAATACAGCGATATTAGTTATCTGAATGTTTATGCTGCATAAGCGTTTGAGTAGCTCCATCCCCTTTCAGCGTCTTCTGCAAACATTTTCTCTTGTGACTTCCTGAGGTGGCGTGTGTTTTCTGTATTTGCAGCACATTTGTAAAATGTGTCGCTGATGTAGTCATTTGTAGTCATAGTGAAAGTGGTTTGTAAGTTTGCAGAGTGTCTACAAGTTTGCAGCAACTTCTATTATTTTTGTTTAGATTTATGAAAGAATGAATACATGAATACACACGCTCTCGAAATCACCCTTAAAAACATTTATGTTTCATAGTTGACCATAATTTTAAGTGTGTTTGGTGTGATGTATTGCTGTGTACTGGTGATGGCACAGATGAGCTGAGATGCTCGTTGCCTAACAAGTGGTATTTGGATAAGGATTGCTATACCAGTATATCTAAATATCTAAATATAAACAGAAATCTAACTGAGCTCTCCTTCATGCAAAAAAGATTGCAAAATTACGAAAAACAGCATACACTAATGTGTGAAATTAAAATAATGAAATAATGTTAGCTACAAGAATTGCAAGCGCATTGTTCCTTCAAAAGCTCGTTGCAGGCTTGTTGTGACAGTAGAGCTTATTGCTTTATACATTTTATACGATACATTTACACACAACACTGAGAGTGAGAATAATCATAATGGCTTAAGCATTTGTACAGGCTAGTAGTTCAGGATAGCTACTTTTTGAGCTGCACACGTATTTTTTACTGTTCATGTGGGAGAGCAGGCTTCAAACCCAGCACTGAGAACCACTTGATGAGCTTCTAACGCTCTATTTGCATCACTTTGTTGCTGCATGTATGAGGTAATTTCATCTATTCTGTCATTGCAGCCTTTAACAATATGTTTATCGTGGAAACTCAGATTAAAAATCTGATCTGTTGCGCAGCCCCCGTTGCCTTGAGCATATTTCTTATCACCTTAGTCATCTCTGCACTGATAGCTCACATGAACGTGTGGTAAGCGGTGCAGTTTGTTGCACTCTGAGGTGAGACTAGGCATGAAATTTATTATGCATTCAACTGAACCAGTTATAATTTGTGCACGTTAACAGTCACCGTTATATCTAAACACCTTTACTGATGAAATTTAGGCTGCAGTTTTTGTTGTTTAAATAAAGGTGAGGCTTCTGAATTCCTCATTTTCCAGTTTTATAAATACATAAAATTACATACATTCCACACTGCAGACGTTACAACCACTTGTTATCTTGCACATAATAGAGATGCATCGATACTGTTTTTTCAGACCGAGTGTGAGTATTTTTAGCATTTGCTGATTCAGTCCAGTATCATTACTTGCATCCTACTTAAAGTGTAAATGAGTGCAATGTACCTTAACCTCTTATTCTCCAGGGTATATTTTGGTTTGTCCATCTGAATTTACATGACCACATTGTAAGGCAAATTATTCAGTAACTGCATTAAATTATTGTAAATTTTTATTTTATTTATTTATTTATTTATTTATTTAAAAGTTCCCCTCAAATTAACAGAATGTTTTATGATCACACATATTGCTATATGCTTACAATTTACTGCTGAAAGCCAAAAATCTTAGATGCACTTTGTATTATTATTATTAAATTATTATAAAAATAATTTTTACAGAGCAGATCACTGAAGAGACGCCATCTGCTTATAGTTTATAGCCCAGATTTATGGAAAAATGGGTCGACTTTCAGTAGAAATTAAAACTGTAAGTTCAGCTTGTTTTATTATAAGGGTTTAAAATTACATCACCCATCTATTTGACTGGAAAGAAGACAGTTCCAGCTGTCATGTGACCCCCACCTTTAGAATGTAGCTTATGAAATATGAAAGTTATGAAGAATATGATGAAGTACGTTTTGGATCCACTGGTGGTCTCAAGGAGTTGAAGAGGTTAACAGTTAAATCAGTCAAATCTAGCTGATTTTAAATGATGTGCTGTGTTACATTAGTTACCTTGAATCAAGTAGAACTGCAGGTTTTGTTCCACATCAGAAAAGTGCTTCTGTACAGCTGTAAGTAAAGTATGTTTCATAGTTTTATTGTCATAATTCTAAACAGAGAAACTAATACCAACATAATTAACAAATACTCCACTATTCAAGTTATTTGGGTGCGCCCTAAAGTATTATTTAAGTTTCTTGAAACTCAGCATTGTCTGGTCAGCGTGTGAAGTTCTCTTTTGGTGTCATTTTAACAGAGCAACAGCACAAAACAGTCCAGTCAAATCAAGGTATGTCAGGTTTGTAAGATATTCTAGAGTAGCAGTACTGAGGAGGCATGAGTTTAACTTTTTATTAATGCTAAAAATCATTATATTGAATTTTATCGATGCTGCCCAGCGGTGATGGATACAGATAGATAATATTCACACAGTGGAGATCGGCTTCTTTAACATAATTACAGAACATACATGAGGAATTGTGTGGTAAAGTTGCTGGTCAGCATCTCAAAATGATACTGATATTGTTGGTCACTGCTGTAGATGCTGCACTGGTATCATCAAATCGTCCAAGCTCTAGTCTGAGCCCATCCCAGCAGCCCTGGGACACAGCCGCCCTGTAGCTGCCCGCAGGCTTCCCGGCCGACAGCCAGGAGCCGCTCCGCCTTTTTCCGCAGCCGATACCTACACGCAGTTAGAGAGCCGGAAAAGAGGCTGAGCGAACGTCCCTTAAGTGTTTTAATTGATCAAGACAGTCTCACAGCTGTGTGGAAGGAACGATCCAGAGCCAGTGAAATATTCATCAACACATATGCAGAAAGAGTTTGTGTCATAAATCCCATGAAGCAAGGCTATGTCCTCTGGCAAGGACCTCTTATGGGTGAGCCATTATATATTATTCAGGTTTTGTATGTTAATTTTTAAAGGAAGCTCAGACCCTGTAGAGGCTCACTTTTTACACATCTGACACGACGCAGCGCACCGCAAACATCAAGCACTCGTTTATCCAGCCCTTTCATCTCGTTAGCAGGCATGTAATCATACCTTACGTAACGTCGCATCACTCTTCAGACCTGCCGCCTCACTACTAACACACAGACACACTAAGCTTGTTTTTATACAACGCCAAGACGCGTGGTCATGCATATCATCGCTGTCGGAGCAAAACAATGTATAAAAACATTTTTAAAGTTGTGGAAATGTAGCATTGGTTAATTTCCAGGAGCTGAAGTTAAAGGGGAACTCCACCGTTTTTTGCAAAATTGCTCAATCATTCAATGGTTTAGATATAAGCAAATCATTCAGAGTGGTTCAGGGGTAAATGCTCCTTTCTAGAGAAATTTACTGAGTCAGAATCGTTCACTATTATAGTGCTAGGAACCAGACGTCCGAAGCATTTAATGGCTCTAAAATGGCATTCATAACCATTTTATTACACAAAATGGTTATGAATGTGTTGGTTGAAACTTGAGACATTGTTTTGTGATAGTTTGGTTATAAAGTTTTGGCATAAAACGTATTTTTATTTTAAACTATTACTCCAGGATTACTTCCTTGTTTCCTCTCAGAACCATATTCTTGACTGAGATCAGTGCGTTCGAGCTAACATGCTTGTGTTGTTACTCGCCTGTATCTACACCCGTACAACACGGCTAACGCCAGCAGCAGCTTCTGTTTATGGCAAGTGTGCAGAGGACCTCGAGGAGGTCCGTTTCCAAAATAACGTAGAGCCATGTTGATTTGAACCAGAACACACAAAGGAGTTGCAGCGGCTTGAAAGAGAGACACGAGCGAGAGAGCGAGGCGCAACTGTGATCTGTCGCAGCTCTTCTGATGAATAACGTTACTCACAAAAACTGTAGGTTTTGTTGACACCGTGTGACGCAACGCCTTGAACCAAACAACATAAAAGGCGTGCAGGGCAGAGAGGTACTTGCAGGGCGTTATAAGGGAAAAATAGTACCCAAAGGCAACACGTCTTTTCAAATTTAGCACTATTTTACCATTAACAGCGTGACATATAAAATCTTAGACACGTGTAAATTCACTGGTCATTTTGGATAGCAGATAAAATAGTGATATTTGTAGTGTGGACATAACGACGTCTGGTTCCTAGTACTACAATGGTGAACAATTTTGACTCTAAATTTTTATAGAAAGGCACATTTCACACCAAACCACTCTGAATAGTTTAGATGTAAACAAAATCATTCAATGGTTAAGTAATTTTGCAAAATGGGTGGAGTTCCCCTTTAACATAAACCAAACAGGAGCTTTGTGTTAAATGTCTCGGCGTGCAGGGCTCCTTGAACTTAAGTGAAGCTTCTCTGTTAAACTGTCTCTTCCCCAGAAGAGCAGCACCTCAGGATTATATCAATTTTTCAAGTTTTTTCGCTGCTGGACTCATTTTGTTTGTCCAGACATTATAGGTTCCCTTTGTTTTTCAGGGCTTTCTTGAAATGTAAGAAAGCTCACACAGGTACATGTTTGAGTGGTTCCTCTTCTAACCAGTGATCTGTATCTTGCTGTATTTTGTCTGCAGAGGAGCTGAAGGACTACCTGGTGGGTGACCATGCCATCAACAAGATCTTCACTCTGGGTAACACAGAGTTCCCCGTCAGCTGGGAAAACGAGATCAAGCTGTGGACGTTCCTCGAGACAAGAGCCACTCTGCTCCTCAAAACTTATAAAACAACATCGGAGGTACAGCGGTACACATTCAATTCTCAGTATAAAGTCTGCAAGCCATCCTTTGGTCGTCCTGCGGAACCATGAAATAGTAACATTTGTGATGTATTAACCACCAATTTGATGTTTGGCCAAACTGACAAAAAGATAGTACATTGAAGAGCGTATAGTAGTAGCTTTTTATTTTTATAGATAAAAGTGTGTCGTCCAGTGTCAGAAACCACATAAGCAAGTCTATATGAGATTACTTAACAGCTCAACATGGTTTGTAGCAAGTGTGTAATGATGCTAATTGATGGGATATAAGACCCCAAATATATCGCAGCTGTCGGAACAAAACCAAAACGGTAACTTTACAGGAGAAGGAAAAAACATACTTTACTTTTAATGTAAGTCAATGGAACCAGACTTTTTTCCAAGTCATTTTGGTTCATTTCTTGTGATCCATTCATGATGTAATTTACACACAATGTAAAGGAAAACAAGTATTTTCAAATTATGCTAAAAACTGAACCATGACAAAAAATGGAGATACAAGGTTTTGATCTGACAGCAGCGATATGTTGACTAATCAACTACACTACATTTGGGGTTAGGGGGAGATTGTGTGATTGGACTGAAGTATTGCTTTGAAAAATAAACGTAACCAGACTTAACCGGTTGTAAAACTATTCACTTTTCACTTTCCTTCATTTTTTTAACTTGGGATGCATGATAATACAAGCATTATGTTTTAGAAGAAAAATTATCGGCATCAGACAGATGTCAAGATTTGACTGTTACTTAAAACCAGTCTTTGATGCTGTTTATTGCACGCTGGTCTACTGTGCTTAAATTCTTAATTTATTCGTTTTACTGCATTTGTAACATTATAGAAATTAATGCTGGAATGTGTCTTTGTAATGCTTATATTGACAGTCCCATTTTCTTTATTTTATAAATGTTTGTATCAACATCAGAAGATATGTGATTCCAAAATATTTTACTTTGGCCCACAGTTCCCATAACGCTCCACCTCTACTAGCAACATTAGCCCTTTTGACTGATCTGCTGTTGGAAGCTTCTTAAACCCGTTTTTTCTGTTTCAGGAGGACCGCTCCATCCTACAGAAGCCCGACCTGTCCCTGCACTCCCGCATGGCCGTCAAACTGCGGCTGGCCGAGAAGGAGATCCTGGAGCGGGCCGTAGGCAGCGGCCGGGCCAAGCGCCTACACTTCCAGAAGCAGCTGGAGGAGGGCGCTCCGCTGCCTCTGTACGAGGAGAGCGACATCGCGCTGCTGGAGAACGCAGACGCCAAGCTGCCCATCATCCTGCGCAAGCTGGACGAGGAGGACGAGCACATGGAGCCAGAACTGGACCCGTCCCGGGCCAAGACCCTGCTGGAGTCCACAGAGATGCCGCTTCTCAACGGGCAAAGCAAGGACGTCAATGGCAGTCATGAAGACGCCCTACAGGAGAAAGAGAACGCAACTGAAAAGGAAAAAGGCGAACAGCAAGAAGAGCCAAGCGCCCAGCGAACTGAAGATGCCTCCAAAGATAAAGGAGAATAGTAAAGTCCGGAGCTCGGCGCAATCACGGCACATGCTACTTATTTATTTTTGTTTTAAGTGACTGACAGAAATAGGAGTGAAAGCAATCTAAACTAAAACGGCAGATTTGTTTATTTATCCTTTATGGCTTTTTTGTTTGGTTTGTTTTTTTTTGTTTGTTTTTTTTTAAATATTTGCTGCAGCCTTTAGTGTTGCCAGTAGGAGCTGAGCTTTCTGAAGAGAACGTCTTGTGTTTTGAGGTTTTAACCGTGCCGCACCAGTTTATGTTTCTTTTCTTTTTGAAGCAGATGGCTCATCTTGCACAGGAGAGGCCACAGTCAAAGAAGAACGTGGAGAACCAGGAACTGTATGTGATGTAACTCATGTTCAGGCCATCGTTCAGTTCAGTGAAGTTCTGCTTGTGGATCTCATTAACAAACCTTACAGAAGGGAAGCGAGTGTGTGCGTTCAGGACTGAGCTCAGTTCTTTTGGGACTTTACCTAGTTGGCCTGGTTGGTCAGTTCCTCACGTCTAAAGCACTGCCTGGTTGAACTCGCTTCGCTCTAACGAAGGCCAGCGTTTACTTTAATTACTCTAGGCTATGCCAGGAAGATGCTCAATATGTTGTGTTGCTAGACAATCATTTTTGTTCACGTTTTTTGCATTGATCTGTTTGGAGAAGCCTCCTGCTCCTGCACTGCTGATATTACCTGTGGAGTACTGACACTTCCGAAAGGACGTTTGCCCAAAAATAGATGTTGTTTTTGTTTTATTGCACTTTGGGTAACAGTCAGAGTGTTTTCACCCCAGTTTCCTGTTTTGATCATTTGATATACTGTAATTGAACCTCAAGAGGGCAGGAAGCTATTGGTTACTTTGTGGGTACCGAAAAGTGCTCTCGCTGTGAATGTAGTCTGTCATTCAGTTGATTTAATACTTATATTTGTGAGGACCCTCTCAGCTGCTGGGGACACTTCATTTTCCTTCATCATTATCAAAATAGTCTTGAAAATTTGTTTACATCCTAAGCCAAATCCATTGCGGCTGCATCTCTAATCTCTGTGGTTATCTTTAAGCCTTAAACAGCATAATTCTTGGTCTGTTTCCTGAAAAGAAAATATGCACTCGGGGCGCGGCCTCTTACGAGACTCCACGTCACAGTTTCGAAAATAGGTTTTGTAACTGTTGTTCTCGTTCATAATAAAAACAGCTTCATCTATAACACCTTTCATACCTTTCAGATTTAGCTCGGAGAGCTTTACAGTTATAGCGAACCAGAACCCTAAAGAAAAAATAACAGTAAGAATCAAATAAATATAAAAAATGTTTAAATGATTAAAGATGTTTGATCAGAAAATTAAAATGGAAAATTATTTTAAAAAATCGCAACATGATAAATGTTAATTAAATGCCTGTTTTGAAAAGGTTTATTGTTTCTCTTCATAAAACCGGTGCAGAGTAGATCACCAGCACTTGAGCTTCATGGAGAATTCCACTGTTTTTTTCAACATTTATGAATAATTCAGTGGTTAACATAAGCATATTCATTCAGAGCGGTTTGAAATTGTCTTTACAGTGGTGGTGATAGGAACCAGAGGTCGCGATGTCAGCAACACAAATATAGCCATTTTATTTACTATCCAAAACCTGGTGAGCCTGAGTTTTTATAGGAATGTTAAAAATGGTACAGTACTGATAATCTGAGGAAAAAAAGCATCAGGCGTCAGGAAGTGTATATATTAGCATTAAATGTAATAACTATCTGTGAGGGAGCTTTTAAGCACTTTAAACGCTTCAGATGTCTAGTTCCTGTCTCCACCACTGTGAACAGTTCTCACTCTCTAGAACGTTGCATTTTCACACCAATAAACACCATTTATTTATGAAAGATTGGTGGAATTCCCCTTTACCACTCAATAAGGAGCACAGTCTGTGAAGTATTCAGAGATAGAAATGTATGAAAGGTGCAGAGCCATTAAAAACTATATTACTCGACCTTAACAGAGAAATTAGTCTGTTTATTGAGGTTGGCCTGTTATCTCATCATATCACGTGACCCGTGGTCATGGGCATGTCTGTAGATAGTTCATTCTCCTGTTTTTACTCAGTTCATGTTAAAAACCGAATGTAACTCTTGGTTGAATGTTGTGGTTAACCTTACTTGGACGAGATAACGGTCTTGTTTTTGGGTTTTCAGGTTTGTTTAGTAATGCAACCCCACAGGTTTGAAAGCGTAGTTGTGCTTCATGCTTTTACTCTGGGAGACTTTCTCAATGTTCTTGCTGCTTTGTGTATAGTATTTCAGAGCCTATAGCTTTAACTGTACTCTTTCTCCAATCCTTAAACTTTTGTTATCAGGCCACAAACATGTCCTTGGTGGATTGCACACTGCCTGTGGTGTAAGGTTCCATCGGGGGGCCAGCGGATTGTGCTGGGAAAAGCCTTGTCAGAAAAAATGTCCTCAGTGAACAGTCCAGGATTAAAGTCCCTCACGGTTTTCACCCGAATTGTGTAAGGTGCTGTTCTTTCTCCAATATGTGACCTGTCCTATCACGTTTTTTTTATTCCTGAGATGACATAAGGCCACCAGCCTATTGTCTCCCTCGCTAAGAGAGAGAAAAAAAAGTTTTATCTAATGTATTTTTTTTTCCTATTCTTTGCCCCCTTAGCCCCATTACGAATTTATAAAAGAAACATTATCTTGAATCATTTAATTCGGGGCAATTAAATTTTGAAATTCCATATTCATTATTCATGGGCTTCAAGATAAAACCCCTTTAATCCTTGAATAGATTATTATAATGGGCAGTGGGGTGGGCAGTGGTAAACGGGGGCAGCGCTGCACTTGTCCAGTGTGGTTAGTATTCGTCGTGTCAGGGCTGAGAGCAGGAGCGTGTGGAGCTTCCTTGGCCTGGGACCACTGCACCAAAGTAATCTCGGCCATGAATAATACACGTTCCCTCTATTAATATACAATGGCTCTGAGTGCACTCAAGTGGAAACCCTATTGTCATGCAAGTATTTACCAATATGTCTTGTGTCCTTTGTCCGAGGATACGAGGCACACCCGGAGGTCAAGAGGTCACCGTGCTAGTTTTATTAGGAGGAAACAGTGACTTCATGTGTTTGTCATGTTGAGCTTGACAGCTTAGAGGAGCTGACAGCTGAGTAAAATGTGACTTTCCCCTTTATTCTGATAAAGTTCTGAAAAGTATTTCAGCTCATGGCACATTTATGCTGTGAATCGTGGGTCGCTCTTGCATGTGGCGCGTGTCAGAGCTGCATGTGCGCTGGATCTCCTGCAGTTCGGTTTGTCCATCAGGACAAAGCTTGTGTCGCAAATTGTATTTTTACACTATAAACTATGTACTTCACTATTTTTCTTTCGCTATTTTATAGGGTCTCAAATGAACTCACCTAAATGACAAATTACCATGTACACTATATGGCCAAAAAGGTGTTGACAAGCCTCCTAATTACTGAGCTCAGTTATTTCAGCCACATTGCTAACAGATGTGTATAATTTCATAGCCATGCAATCTCCACAGACAAACACTGACAGCGGAAGAGCTGAACAGCTCAGTGACTTTAACGTGGCCCTTTCATAGGATGCCACCTTTGCCAAATGTCAAAGTTGAGGTCTTCCCCAGTCAACTGTAAGTGCTGTTGTTGTTAAATGGAAGCATCTTAAAGCAACAACAGCTCAGTCCTGAAGTAGTAGACCACACAAACTCACAGACTGGAGCCGGCGAATCCTGAAGAGCATAAATAACGACTATCCTGTGTTGCATCACTCACCACAGAGTTCCAAACTGCCTCTGGAAGCAACATCAGCACAAAACGTGTGGCAGAGCAGCTGCACAAGCCTAAGAGCACTATGTGCAATGCCAAGCATCACCTGGACTCGAGCCGTGAAAACGTTAGAGAGACGAATCACACATCACTGTCTTGTAGCCTGATGGACGAATCTGGTTTCAACCCCACTGAACACCTTTGGAATGAATTGGAACATCAATTGCAAGCCAGGCCTCCTCGTCCAACATCAGTGCCACACCTCACAAATGCTCTTTTCACTGAATGGGCGCAAATTTCCACAGACACGCTTCAAAATCTTGTGGAAAACCTTCTCAGAAAGGTAGAGGCTGTTATAGCCGCAACTCCATATTATTGCCAATGGTTTTATAATGGGATGTCCAACAAGCTTGTATAGGTGTGATGGTCAGATGTCCACATACTTTTGGCCATGTAGCATAACTTAGATCAACCTCCATGCAAACCCCTGGCAATTTTGTAAGAAAATGTTCACTTCGCTCCTGATTTAGCTTTGTCATTTAAAAACGTAATTTAAAACGGCAGCGTTCTCCGATGGCACCTCCCCTTCCACCACACCATTGTTTAAAAATTTGGAACCACTTGTCATATCAATAATTGTTGTTTTATTCATTAATAATTTAAACAGCACAGATTGAAATACTGTGCTGAACACCAGAACAGGGCTGCCGGCACCACGGGGGCGTGCGGCCATTTGACCCTCCACTTCTTTTAATGTACTGGGGTGATGCCCCACCAATGTTTGATTAGGTTTAGGACAAAATTACATAAAATAATTTTTATATAAACTGCACATTCTGATCGTACAGACTGTTTAACAGTTTGCTGTGTGAACTGACACGGACACTTCATGAATGCAGTTGTGTGCAAAAGTTTGTGCACCTCTGGTCAAATAAGATGTTTTGATTTTCTTAGTGAAAAGTTGACATGTCCTCTACAGAGAACACACTTCTGCACGTTTTAATACACGATTGCTATATATTTGCTGAATTTAACATATTGGGGGAAAAAAAATAACACAAAATTTGACCAGTGAAGCATCAGCTTAAGCTAATTTTATATCTCATGTTAGGTAACCAACCACAGTATCTGGTGAAACAAATCTACCTATCAGATGTAAATATTTAGCTGCTGAAAAATAAAAAAAAAAGTTTTGCAAGCCAGATTTAAGGATAAATTGTGAATATGTGACAGGTCATAGGAGCCGGTTGTGGCCCAGAGGCTGCTACTTTGAGACCACTGTGTTAAACCTTCTATTATATGACCTTCTTAAAACTTATTACTTGTCGAAATAATCAGTAGATAATGTGATAAGTCTACACAACAATAGCCAGTGCTGTAATGCAGATCTCTGACCTAGATTGATGTAGATTGTACAGCGGGCTATTTTTCTATTTATTGCTGTGAAGAAGAATTTGGACTTAAGAAGAGCATGGTGCGCATGGTCTCATCGCTCGTCCTTTTTCATTGAGAGCGCAAGGCTGCCGCCGTGGCCACATTTAGTTTGAAAGAGAGCTGTTGGTGGTTGGAGCCTTCTCTAGTTCGGGCCACTCTTTGAGTCTGCGAAGGTAAGAAGGTTGCTGGAGGTTGCTGCTGTTCTTCAATAGGGTGCTGTAGTGTGCACGGCGTATGGCCTGTGGTTTCTCTGCTCTAGTCTGGCCGTTTAAAAAGGCTCAGACACGCTAACGGTTACATATAAAGAGCGTTCGAACTGTCATGACTCCTGTTGACTGTTGTCTTTTTGAAGTGGTTGCTGCTGAACGTTTGTCCTCCTGCTTATCAGAGGCTTTTATGTCATTGATGTCATGAAAAAACCTCCAATTTCCAAAACAGCAACTTTTCAGAAGATAAGAGCAACAGCTGGGCTTTTTACTGTTGCTGGCCTTATTATCGTGTGAGGGCTGCAGGTGTTCTACTTTCTTTACTGCTCAGACAGTAAAGATGCATTCAGTTTTACATTAAAGGAAACTCAAATTAAACTAAGTTCAAATTGAAATAAAGGGAACCTTAAAAATGGAGTCGAGGGTTTTATATTTGGGTTGTGTGTCTGCTCTTAGTATAACCATAGAATGATCTGTACTGTGTATCCAAAAGTGTTTGGACAGCCTTTCTGTTTGAACTCAGCTACCTTAAAGTCTACCAATTGCTGATGCATGTGTTGAATTGACCGCATCTCCAATAGAACGGGACGCTCTGTAGTGGCCACACATTTGTCACCATGTCCAATGCCAAATGTGGACAACATGGATATAAACGAACCCAGCACTGGGCTGTGGAGCAGTGGAACTGCTTTCTCTAGAGTGATGAAGCTCCACCCAGTACCTCTGGGATGAGTTGCAGTGATCCAGAACTGATCGTCCAACATCAGTACCTGACCTCACTAATGCTCGTGTTGCTGAATGCAGTCAAATCCTCACAGCAATGTTCCAACATTTAGTGTGAAGCCTTCCCAGAAGAGTAGAAGCTTTTACTGCAGCCAAAGGGGACAAACTCCCTATCAATACCGTTTATTTCAGAGGAAACGATGGATGAACAGGTGTCTACAAACTTTTAGACATACAGCGTATATGGCTTTTTATATAAGCCATCAAAAATACAATCTACAGAACAAAAGCACAAATTATTTTAATGATACACAAAGGGCATAAGTAGCTGGGGTCTTGCCAAAGGGGATGTCCACCAGTTTTTAAAAATATCTGCATAATTAAATGGGACACTCTCAGAAATAAAGGTACTAAACTGTCACTGGGTCAGTACCCTCAAGGGTACATCTCAGTGCCGTTAGTCATGGAACATAACTATACCATAATCCATCCATCCTCTAAACCACTTATCCTTCTGGGTCGCGGTGGGGTGCTGCGATCCCAGCTGTCATTGGGGGAAAGGCAGGATACACCCTGGACAGGTCGCCAGTCCATCGCAGGGCAAACAGACAGACATACATATACAATCACGCACACATTCACACCTAGGGGCAATTCAGCATTTCCAGTTGGCCTGACTGCATGTCTTTGGATCGTGGGAGGAAACCCACGCAGACACGTGGAGAACATGCAAACTCCACACAGAAAGGGCCCCGGTCACCCGGCCAGGAATCGAACCCAGGCCCTTTTTGCTGTGAGGCAACAGCAGTACCCACTGCGCCACCATGCTGCCCCTTATGCCATAATCCATTGAAATGATGTTGTAATAAGTTGTACTGACTCCACACACCCTGCCTCGTCTCCAGGCTTTTTATTTTATTGTTCTATTTCAAAACATTAGATTATGAAAAGATACCAACACATACTTTTCCACTGAGAAAAACTTATTTATGGTTCACAACTGGACCTTAAAATCACTGTTGAACCTTTGAGGGAACATTTACAGTGTTTGTACCTTGATGAATGGAAATGTACCTGCACAGAACCTTTATTTCTAATGGTGTAAAGATGCAAACAAACACATCCGGAGTGGTTTGATGTGAAATGCTCAGAGAACATTACCGAGTCAGAATCAGAATAGTGGTAACAGGAACCAGACGTCTGAAGATTGTAATGCCTTTCATGTAAAGTTATCATATGAAATGGTTATGAACGTAATGCCTGATGTCTGAGACATTGAGTGTGTTTTCATGCACTTAACTATCCGATAACTGCAGAAAATCTGATTTTGTCAGTAAACCGATCAACTCGTTTATATGCACTTGAGTAATCAGATAATGGAAAAACTCCAGGTCTACGAGTCGGGCAGTAATCAGATTTCTGCTTTGCAACCAGCCAATAAACTCTCAGAAGAAGACGTGACGTAAACGTAACATGAAACTCAAACTTCATGCCACGGCTTTTTTTAAAACCATCGCACCACTTTACCTCAAAATATGAACATGCATCATCTAGAAGATGAAGAATATTTAAATCCTTCATTTCGTGTTGCGTTTCAGTGTTGCTCCAAAAGTGTTTTGCTGTGTCTCGTGGCAACACTGCTTGCTTATTTCTGGTACCGACATCCGTTCTCACACATGCGCAGACTGAGAAATCCGAAAGAAATCAGAGTAAGAGTTTACATGCACTGAGAAATCTGATTACTGAGCTAAAATCCAGCTCTCTGAATCAGATTTCTTAATCGGATTTCTAAATCAGAGTATGATGTTTACATGACCATTTGAATAAACAGATAACTGCAGAAATACGATTATGATCGGATTATTGAGTGCATGTAAATGCACTCATTGTTTGAGATTAGATTCTTTAAAATCCCTTTGTGACGTGGGGGTACAGCTGGGATAGGCTCCAGCACCCCACCGCGACCCAGAAGGATAAGCGGTTTAGATGATGGATGGATGGATGGATGTGGGGGTATATGCAGAGCACTGTAAGACAAAACAGTTCCCCCAAAAAACATTATACCACTATTTTACCATCATCAGTTTTACATATAAAAGCTTAGAAGACACATATAGGTTCACTGGTGGTTTTGGATAATGTCTATATTTGTGTTGTAGACATCGTGACCCCTGGTTCCCATCACCACCACTGTGAAGAAATCGGTACATTTCTCCACAATGAACCATTTCACATCAAACCACGCTGAATGACGTTTGTTTACATCTGAATTATACTGAAACTTTGAAAAATCACTGGAAGTGCTTTGACCTTGAAGTGACCTTCTAAAGACGACTGATGACCTGGGTCAGTGACCTCAGCTCAAAGCTCTTAAAGTGTTGTGTATGTGAGGGAGAAATTCAGAGCTAAATATTTGAGCTCTCCTTCTATCTATCTGTCTATCTATCTATCTTCCTCCTCTATCTCTTTTTTTAAGCCAGCTGTGCTGCTCATAATGGAAGTGTCCATGTATAATAGATGAGGAGGGATGGTAGGCCTGAGGAGGAGAGTATGGGACTGGCCTAGCGTGACCAGGCCAAACCTCCACACGCCCTCAGCCTCATGGAACCGACATGTGGAAGAAGTGAGTGGCAAGTGCTGAATTCTGGGAAAAGAAAGAGTGAATAGAGCGACGCTGGATGGTGACTGAACTATAAGTGGAAAAGCTCTCTCTCTCTCTCTCTCTCTCTCTCTCTCTCTCACTTTCTCCTCCTTTCTCTTTTTTTCTTTATCTGTCTTTTTTCTCTCATTCTTTCTTTTTCTTTCTCTCTCATCTTTCTTCCTCCTCTCTATGTGCCTCTCTCTTTATGTCCTACTGTATTTCTGTTTCTTTCTTTTTCCCCGTCTGTCTCCCATGCTCTCTCGCTTCTCCCACTCTCTCTCTCTCTCTCTCTCCCTCCCTCCCTCTCCTCCTCCTCTTTTCTTTTTCTTTATCTGTCTCTTTTCTCACTTTCTCATTCTTTCTTTCTCATCCTTCTTCCTCCCTCTCTCTGTGTGCCTATCTCTCTTTTCTCTCCTACTCTAATTCTGTTTCTGTCTTTATCTTTTTCTTTCTTTTCTGTCCATTGCTGTCTGTCTTTCTCACTCTCTTTCTCTCACTCTCTCTGTCTCACTGTTGTGCTCTCTCTTCTGCCTCTCTCTCTCTGTGTCTCTCTCTTTCCCCCTTCCTCTCTTCTTTTCTTTTCTTTTTCTTTTTCTGTCTCTTTCTCTCTCATCTTTCTTCTCCCTTCTCTCTGTCTACCTACCTGTCTTTTATCTCCTACTTTATTTCTCCGTTTCTTTCTTTTTCTCACTGTCTGCCTTTCTCTCCCTTCTTTTCTCTCCATTGCTCTGTCTTTCTCTCTCTCTCTCTGTTCTGTCCCTTATCCCCTTTTCTCTCTCTCACTCCCTCTCTCTCTGTCTCTCTTACTGTCATTCTCCCTCTCTTCTGTCCCTCTTTCTCTCCCCCTCCCTCTCTCTCTCTCTCTCTCTCTCTCTCTCTCTCTCTCTCTCTCTCTCTCTCTCTCTCTCTCTCTCTCTCTCTGTATGTGCTGCTTAAGATTTAAACAGCTGAACTGATACCTACAACAACATAAGTTCCTCCTCTGCCCACTTAAGCAGCGCTGCGGCTTATGTGCGTTTTCATGTTCAGACGTGAGTCAGGTCGGCTCTCTAACAGTGGTATGAAGTGAATTATGAACTACAGCCTGGGTCACTTTACAGCTTCGGCCCTTTTAAGTGCACTTTTCAGCAGCGTTTGTTTGTGTGCAGCAGACTTAAAATCGGGTAAATATTTGCTGGATATCAGCTCAGAGACCAGCCATCAAAGGTTTTGCATTTTGGCGTTGCATGGCCTAGCATGAGCGTCTCGCCCCCAAACAGCCCCTCTCTCCCTCTCCCCCACCGGCTCCGGCAAGCCAAGCTTGGAAGTAGCAGGAGTTCAAGCTGATTTCATATTCCTTTTCAGCAAGCAATATTTAATTTTTAATCCTATTTAAGCCAACTGGAAATAGTATTTTGCAACAGTGAAACCACGGCATGTATAATTGATGCCTTGTCTTAGCTAATGCAGCGGGAATGTTTAGGAGCAGGAGTGATGCATGGCAGACCCTGTGGGCACTGCGAGGCCGAGCGAGCCTCTACCCAGAGAGAGAGAGAAAGAGAGAGAGAAAATGGGCTTGAGCCTCACATCTCCACGCACATGCAAATGGCATGCTGATAAGAAGCCATAAATCCATTGTATGTGACATCTCATATGCTAGCATGCTCCCATTGCACCCCCAGCCTCACGTCCTAGCTAAGGAGGGAAACAGAGACTGTCCATCCAGTTCTGTAAAGCAGTAAATTAGTAAGTATGTAAGTTTTATTCATATAGCAATTTTAAAACAACTAACATTGAGGCACATTGCTTTACAGTCTTAATCTCTTTCTGCAGGCCCCCTGGTGGCCATTCCACCAGCAGGATGGAAGTTGACTTGATTTTTTAATTAAAAATTAAAATAATCAAAGAATATTTTTCCTCTTAACACTGTTATCAGATTAACTAGGACATTGTTGGTGTGTGTGAAATGTTGTGACTGTGTGTTGAATGTTATGTGTGTGTTGAGCTGCTAGTGAGCAATAAGGAGTGAAAGGGGGGGGGTCCTGCTGTGAAAATCAGTTCACACCTCTCCACAAAGACGCACATGCTGAGATAAAATGGACGGCACAAGTACCGTTTCTGTCAAAAAGAATTACAACGATATTAAGTAGTTGAAATAAAAATATTGTTACACAAACACATTCCGGCACATTTATTTAAAAATTGGAACTATATCTGGTTTTACAAACCCAATTCCAGGTTGAGACAGTAGGTAAAATGCAAATAAAAACAGAAAGCAGTGGTTTGTAAACTTTCTTTAACAGGTATTTTAATTGACAACACTACACATAAGAGATGTGTAATATTTGTCAACTTTATTGGTCTTTGTAAATATATGCTAATGCCAAATTTAATGCCTGCAGCACATTCCAAAATGTTGGAATGGGGCAGTGTAAGACTGGGAAGTTTGCAGGATGATCAAAAACACTTGTAACTTCCCACAGGTAAACAGTCGAATAGGGAACGGGTGATGCTGTCGTGATTGGCTATAAAAGGAGCATTTATGACTTTCACCATTGTGCAAAAAACTGCATGAGCGAATAGTCCAGCAGTTTTGCTCCATCGGGTGCCCCCTGCTTGCCAGCCTTCTGGACCGGTTTGACCACTATGGAGCTTCTCGTTGTACAACGCTGTGCAAACCTCACCTGCATGAACTGACCCTTCTGATGATGCTGCTGCAGCACAGATTCAAATGATTTAATTACAACCAGTGCTTCACCTGTTTTTCCCCTTTTCTATTTTTTAATATTTTGTACTAACGCTATTTGCTATCTGGTGTCAACCAGAGGAGGATGGATTCCCCTTTTGAGTCTTGGTTCCTCTCAAGGTTTCTTCCTCCTGCTCTTAGGGAGTTTTTCCTTGCCACTGTCGCCACTGGCGATGCTCATGGGGGCTTGCACCTGGATTTTTACTGTAAAGCTGCTTTGTGACAACACCTGCTATAAAAAGTGCTATATAAATAAACTTTGACTTGAATTGAACAGTTTAAGAATGTTTCTCGATGCACAGTTGTAAGGAATTTAGAGATCATCATCTACAGTGAACAACATTGTTTAAAGATTCAGAGAATTCTGAGAATCTGTGCATTAAGGGCAAGGCCGAAAACCAATATTGAATTCCTGTGACAGCCACTGAATTAAAAAACAGACATGCTTCTGTAATGAATATAACCACATGAGCTCAGTAATACTTCAGAAATCCCTTGTCAGTAAACATATGTCACTGCATCTACAAATGCAAGTTAAGACTTGACTGCGCAAAGCAGAAACAAAGTGAAAAAAATATGCTGTGGTCTGAGGAGTCCACCTTTCAGACTTTTTTTGGAAATAATGGACATTGTGTTCTCCGGTCCAAAGAGGAAAAGGACTATCCTCACTGTTACCAATGCAGAGTTCAAAAGCCAGCATCTCTCACTGTATGGGGGTGTGTTAGTTTGCACATCTGTGAAGGCACCATCAGTGCAGGGGGTACTTACTCAGTGTGATTGGCACACTATATATCGCTGTTGTTGGAAGAAAACCTTGTATCTCCAAAATGGTAACTTTACAGGAGAAGGAAAAAACATACTTTACTCTTAATGTAAGTCAATGGAACCAGACTTTTTTCCAAGTCATTTTGGGCCGTTTCTTTTGGTCCATTCGTCATGTAATTTACACACAATGTAAAGGCTAACAGGCATTTTCAAATTATGTCACAAACTGAAGAACATCAAAAATAGAGATACAAGGTTTTCTTCCGACAGCAGTGATGTATAACAGTTCATTAAAATTTTATTATTACACTAGATTATTTTTCTAATGTTTAAAAACAATATTACGCTGCTTGGGGTTCAGAACTGGCCTCTATCTCTACACTTTGACTCTTTGCACCTCAACCTGCGTGTTGCGCCTAACTGTTGTCAAGAACAGCGACTTGACTCACTATAATGAAAACACAACATTAAGTTAAGCAGTGCATGGTTACTGCAGGTTTTGAAAAATAGAAATAAAAATAGAAAAAAACAAATTCAACTCTAAGACCAGCACACATGAGGCTTTGCTACACTCAAATGATTAAAAAGCTCAGATCTCTGTATTACTAAATTGTTTTTAACAATTACAATCCAGAAATCTGGGGGTGCTGCAGCCCCACAGCACCCCTATTTTCCATCTCCATGCATGTGGCACATTATGAAGTGCAGTATACAGCAATGGAGACTCCAGATTGTTGAGACTCCGGACTGTTTAACAACTATTTGGTGTTCTCAGTACCCAAACAATTACTGAATGCTGTTAAAGGAAAGGTGATGTAACACAGCCAAAAAATGCCCCTGTCCCAGCATCTTTGGAACATGTTACAGGCATCACATTTAGAATAAGCATATATATAAAAAACAGTAAAGTTAATTAGTAACATTACATATCTTATTATTCATACTGTTCTCAATTGAATGCATGTAAAAAAAAACAATTTGGAAATCATTACTGTCTGTTTTTATTTACATTTTTGTTCCTGTCCCAACTTTTTTGGGTTTGGGTTTGTAAACAATAGTGTTAGATTTAACCTTACTTTCATTTAACTTAGTGGTGTCAGTTTAATGTGCAGGAGTGCTTGTATTGTGTACGCAGCAACACTCATATTTCAAGATTTTACAGTTATTGCCAGTGATTTGTCTGTTATATTTGAATTTTTTGTTGTAAATTGAGCTGCTTCCATGCTGACTGGGCACATTATATTCATAATATAGCCTCTATTATGTTTTCTGATTTGGTCTGTAAAATGTAACAGACACAGCAGCTTACAATTTGATCAGGTTGCAGAGGTAGGCGTATGTAGCGTTTGGAGTCTAGCCCAAGGACTGTTGTGGGTATAGTGTACTTGCCTGGGTGAGGAATCAAACCCCAGTCTGCCACATGAAGGGCAACCGTGTTGCCTACTGCGCTATACATACATATATATATATATATACATGTGATATAAAGGGAATTTTGATGACTGGCCTTCTCTTTCCTCTGCCCCTTAGAATCCTCCTCCTCCGCCACCCCCTCCGTTCTCATTCTTTTGTGCGGCTGGTGAGTTGTGCAGTAATGGGGGAGGACTGTGGCCCAGAAAGGCATTTGGGGGGAGAGGGGCGAGGCTGCCTGACCGCTGTGCCTCGGCCATCCCCACAGAGTTGTTAATTCTCCTCGCCCTGCTCCGGCGCGAGAGAGGAGGAACATCATTCTCTATTCTCTCAGGTCAGAGTGGGAACAATTAAGTGTGGAGGGCGCCGCGAGCCGGCCGACAGTTGATGAATGTGCGGGCAGGCTGCAAGTGACAATATGCAGACAAGCGAGATCATTTGCAAATGGATGCAGGGAGATGGAGGGAGAGAAAAAGAGAGAGAGAGAGAGAGAGAGAGTGAGGGAGGCAAAGTCAGGGGCAGGGGACGAGGGAGGGGGGTGGGGTGTTAACCCTTTATGGGCACCTTTTTCAAGGAGAAAGAAGGGAGGCAGCAAAGGACCAGGCTTGAGAATATCGTTGCCACTTTATTGGAAACGTAGAAATCCAATACTGACGTGCTTATTTGCAAAAAGCTGTGAATTGGAAAACAACTGAAATAAATGGGTTGGGCAAGGATCAGTCAGGAGATGGGCATTTGTTTCATCAGTTACTCACCGTAACATGTCGAGGATCCACTTTGAATCTTAAACACTTAGAGTTTTTAGAAAAGGCCGTGGTGATGGATGCTGATGTAGAGCAGTGGTGATGCGCAGAGGCTTCAGGCCCAGGTTGTTATTCCTCATTTGTACTCCGTGGCTGTTGTTGTCGGAGGCGCAGTGGGAAAACCCACTTCCTCTTAAGTGGGATGGTTACGTTGATGGGTAAAGGATGATCTGAATGAAATCAAAGCCCATTAGCCTGCTAGTGATGGAATAAGGAGCAGCGCTACCCAGTCAAATCTCCCATTAATCACGCTCTCTCTCTCGTGATATGTTAATCCGACAGCATCTATATTTAATGCTGAGAAGACGCTCTTTTCGATCCATCAGTGAAGAGCAGTGGTAAATAGACTGACAGAGGAGAGTCAGTTTATTCATGCTGTTAAGTCTGTCCAGCTCTTTTTCTCTCTGCACTTATGAAAAAGAGTTGCATGTCTTAAAGCAGTCGGCCAAGTTTTGCCGTCCATGTTTGTGGGTACGTGTCTGTTTTTGAACATTTTCAGTACAGAGATGTTGTTTTGTAATTTTGTTGGAAAACCACAACATTTTTCACCCAAAACTGCATATAAAAATTTAAGTAAATAAAATCTCATGGTGATGTGGTCATCTGCTGTCCACAAAAGAATGCCTGGATTAAGTGAGAGCAGAGCTGCTCAAGTTCTCAGCTTTGCTTGGCCTAATCTGACCCGCATGCTGAGACATTTAACACAACTGGTCTCCTGATCGTTTATTGCTAACGCTACCGTTCCACAACCCCTAGAACCAACAAGACATGGAAAAAGTGTTCGTTAAATGTATCCACTAACTAGGGCAGGTTATAGTGACCCTATCACTAACCTGAACACTAACCATAGCCAAAGCATGTTCGCTTCTGTTCCCTAACTCAAACAACTATTGGCTATACTCAAAAGTGGTCTGCATAACTTTATTTGATAATTTACGAGTGGTAATGCATGTTTTTACAGATCTGACAGTCAATAAAGACATTTGCATGTTATCCATTGTGATATAATTCCGAAATATTCTGCTAAATGTTTTCAGGTTTGCTGTTTGAACTGCAGAGCTTGAGGAGATAGGTGAGTATATATTAATACATATTAAGCTGCCGAGAATCTCTAGATACATTTTACAGCGACAGTCACAAAGGTTGACTCAACAGTGAAAGATGAAAGGCTGGTGGAGAGGATGTGATACTTACTGGGTTGGTCATGTAATAATACAGTGTGGACTTGCGCAACATTACTAAATTATTCCACCATGACCAGCACCAGTATTTCTTAAATGAAACATTTCATACCTATGGGACGTATTGTTGTAAGAATTATTATTATTATTATTATTATTATTAGTAGTAGTAGTAGTAGTAGTAGTATATAGGTGCTAACATATATGTAATATATATGGAACCATTTGTCTCCAAAATGTGAAATTTACAGGATTAGGGAAAAACATTCTTAATGTTTAATGTAAGTTGTAATGTAATGTAATGATATTTTAGTCTAAGCACTTTTGGACAATTTCCATTGATCTATTCATTATGAAATTTCAAATAATGAAAAAAAGTGTTCATTGTGGGTATGTAGTTATATATGGCTGCTGTCGGCAACAAACCCTTGTATCATTTTTCAGTTTTTGACATAATTTGAAAATGCCTGTTCCCTTTCATATTGTGTGTAAATTTCATGATGAATGGACCAAAAGAAACAGCCCAAAATGACTTGGACAAAAGGTCTGGTTCCACTGACTTACATTAAAAGTAAAGTATGTGTTTTCCTTCGCCTGTAAAGCTGTAAAATTAACATTTTGGAGATACAACGTTTTTGTTTCGATAGATGCTGTCGGAAGAAAACATTGTATCTCCATTTTTATCATTTTTCAGTTTTTGACATAATTTGAAAATGCCTGCTGTCCTTTGTATTGTATGTAAATGTCAAGATGAATGGACCAAAAGAAGGGACCCAAAAAGACTTTTTTCCTTTTGCTGTAAATTTCTCATTTTGGAGATACAAGGTCTTCTTCTATGTGTGTGTGTGTGTGTGTTTGTGTGTGTATCATCACTGTCCAAAACAAACTCCTTTTCATCATGTAAACAAAGCAGCCGTCCTTTACATTATGTGAAATGTTCATGATGACTGGAACAATAGAAATTTAGAAATAGAAAGCACTTGGAATTAAACCTCTTTACATTAACTTACATTAAAAGCTAAGAAAATTTTTGCTCTCTCCTGTAAAGTGACCATTTTGGAGATAATTGTTTTTCCCTGGACAGCAATGATATGGAACATATGTTTGACCCCATATCCTGAGGAATAAAAACAAAATGTCTGTGTACACTTACAAACACGTGTCTGTGAGGTATACACATACACATGTCCTTCAGGGCTGGACCCTCCCCCATTAACAAACGAAAAGGGGGAGGCAAATGAGGCTGCACGTATGTGTATATATGTGTAGGTGGGAGAAAAGGTGGGTGGTAGGTCTAGTCTCTGTGCAGTAGATAAGGACTGCAGCCCAGTTCCCCCCTTGCCTCTCCAGATCCTAATTGACCTCTGGGTGTAAAATGAGCTGTAGACTGGCGCTTCCATGCCTTCACTTAAGGATCTGACATGTAGATCAATCACTGTGTTGATCCTAACACCCTTAACAAGGTACGTCTGGGACTCAGAGGACATCCCAGCCAACCAGAGCTACCCTCTCTGTCCCAGTCAAACCTTTCATGTCCTCAGTTTCGCTTCAGTCTGCTCGTCTTCACTCTGTCTGTGAAATATGTATGAGCAGGAGTTGATCATGAAAAATAATGGACAACTTTGGGGGCCAATTTCATACATTTTTATTCTGTTTTTGCCCCTTGTGGCCCACTTGCTAGGCTTGTGTGGTTTTATGTATCAAAAATAGCTTTAGTTCATTTTAACACAAGCATTTTCCGAACTCTCTTTATCACTTAGAATAAAACAGGCTGTTTTTGTTACTGTGCCTTTAAGACTGATGCACTCATATGTAAATGTTTAAACATCCCTAGTCAAATTATGTTTTGTTGGTTTTCTAAGTGAAAATAAGTATATGAAACAAAATATAAAATATGCCATAACTTTTGCTCAGGCTACATTTTATATTGTATTTTTTCTCCATCCATCTATCCATCCATCCATCCATCCATCATCTAAACCGCTTATCCTTCTGGGTCGCGGTGGGGTGCTGGAGCCTATCCCAGCTGTCATTGGGCGGAAGGCAGAATACACCCTGGACAGGTTGCCAGTCCATCGCAGGGCATGCGGTGGGGTGCTGGAGCCTATTCCAGCTGTCATTGGCGGAAGGCAGGATACACCCTGGACAGGTCTGTATTTTTTCTCAATACATCAAATTCTGCGGATTCTGTGGCTTATTGCTTTTATAAAACAGCGGCCAACATAAAATATGATAAAATACACGACCTTTCAGAAAATAATTGATTATTATTAATAATCGACATAAACAAGTGTTCCGCAAAAAGCTTAGTTCCTTTAGAGTACAGTATCGTTGCCAAGCAACCATGGACTGCTGAGTGAGGAGAACGTTCTGTCACCCTACGCTGTATGCTGCGCTCATTTCCTGATTTTTTAAACTTTATGTTGTAGAAGAATGAACGTATGATAACACTGCACTGTTTAATGCAAAAACATTTACTTTATTAGTACTTTTTTGTCACCAAATTACCAACGCGAGGCTTATTTAGCACTAGTCCAGTGGTGCCCCTGTTTTTGTGCTGGGGCTGAATCTCAAATGGTTCCCTACTCCCTACATAGTGCACTACGTAGGAATTTAAATACTGGATCCTGCAGCCCAACAGTGCAAAATACAGACACATCCACACTCAATAAATGATGCACTATTTTGCTGTAGAGGCTAGAATTTCTAAACTTTAATAGCTAGAACACTATTTAGGGAGTACGGAGCCGTTTGGGATTCAGCCTGGGTTTGATACTACCTTTGACTGAAACACGGGCATTTGAAGCATGTGAGCCATTGAAGTGACATGTTCATACAGCTGTTTACAGTTAATCATACCGTACGTTTAATTCAAGCCTGTGATATTAATGATGGAGTTGTTTAGACTGTTGGCTCTTTTAGCCTGTTAGCTGGCTGACCAGCCTAGTTCTAGTTAAGAACATAAGTCTCCAGCCCCTCAGTTTAAACAAGAAATGGGTTCTTACTTCATCAATATACTCGGTGGTCCATGCGAGCAGCATTAGAGTCAAAGATTATTCCATTAACAGCACAAGGATTTTTTAATGCTGTGGCTCAGTGATACACAATTCAGTTGTTGTGAGGCGGTCATAGAAGTGGTATATCGTGGATTTTACAATGGCTTTGAGCCAATCAGATTTTAGGACCAGAACTATCCGTTCTATAAACTAAAGATTTTGAGATACAGATATCACAAAATTAAAATTTGCAGCCTGGATTCCAGATTTGGACCGTGTGATGTGGGGAATGAATGGTTTGTTTTTGAAACTTTAATATTTACGTTCTACATTAAACTTTTAGTTCAGAACAAAATCTGATTTGCATGATATGGGCCCTTTATAAAGAGTTCTTCAAGGGTTCTTTAGTAAAGGCAGTGCTTACATATAGAACCATGGCAACCCATCTGGATGCTTAAATGGTTAATTGAATGGATCCCCTCCATGATGGGAACCTGTTGTATGAAGTTCTTCAAAGAATCTTGTTGAAAATGGTTCTACAAAGCACCAAAAAGAGTTCCGCTATCAGTTCTGCTTTTTTGGTACGGTGTAAAACCCCCATTTCTAAGAGTGTAGTGTTCATATAAAATCATGCCTTTGATTTCTCTCATTATACGTTAATACGGTCCTAAAATAAGGAAAATAATAATAAAATAATAATAACATGAGTTTAATTACCTTATATAAATAGCTCATTATTCAAGAGCATGATGTAAAAGGAACATCACATTTGTCCTGTTGAACTGTGTCTGTGTCGTAAGGGGAAAAAAAAAACTCATCAAAGTGAAATCAAATTAGATTGTGACAAACTAATATGACATTTCATTTTTATGAATAATTACTGGCTCAAAAGTCCCCGGCGGCCTTGCCTGAAGGAGATCAAACTTCTAATGCTCTTAAAATTGTCTGCCATTTTTTATTTATGGCATTTTATATACTTTGTTGCCTGAAGATCCCCTGGAAATACTTTATTGTATCTGATGCAGGCTTTCTATAATAGGATTCTGGCTTTTGTAGTTTGTGTAGTGGTGGTCCTGCTCCGTGTGTTTCTTCGTAATAACTGAAGTGTAATCTCTTCACTTGTATGGAGAGAGAGGGGAAAAATGAATTTTGTGTCTATCTTGAGATCAATATATATGAGAGCAGAAAATAGCATGTAGGAACAGTCAGAGACAATATGTGCTCTGTTTGGAGTCTGCACAGAGATTTTTAGTGTGCCTTCAGAGCTGCTTTTCTCTGACTTGTCTGGGGAGGTTTTGCTCACATGAAGGCTTGGACATCTTTCTCCTGGACCCTGACCTGTGAGCACCCAGAGCACGTTTGACCTGGCTGAGGAACTCCCAGAGGTAGACAGCTTTCAGCGCAAAGGGACAGATAGGAAGTGCTGCTTTTTTATGCTTCCTTTTGTTTACAGAAAATGTCTGTATATTTCAGTCTCACTTACTGTCCATCTATACCAAATCATTTAATTCAGTGTTTATATAGGGGAAACCCTCAGACTCTCAGAGAAGGCCTAATGATGTCTAGGAACTAAAAAATACATGTCCGTAATTTTTTTTTCTCATCATACTTGTTGTATCTAAAGTACAAGCGCTGTAATAATTCTCTTATTTCATTGTTATGTTTTGGCTGGAAACATTTAAGATCTTGAAATGCCCAACCAAAAATGGTCCAATCAGAATTTCTCTCCCATTGGTTAGGCCTTCAGGAGCTGGACGGAAGGCCTTATGTGTGAACTTGACAGAGGAATCAATCAATCACATTTTAATTTACAGTGGGACCAATTTTGAGAGAAATGTCACTGACTGTGAATACGAGGGGTATAAGGGGTTTCAGTCAGCTGCCAAAAATAAAAAAAATAGTGGCAACTATAGGCCAGAGCTCACTGTAATGCTGTGTAAATTTATCTATCTATCTATCTATCTATCTATCTATCTATCTATCTATCTATCTATCTATCTATCTATCTAAAAGCTTCATATGAAACATAGGGAATGTATTTCACAAGCTACAAATTTGATCAAGAATGGGCAAAAATGCACCAGCATTAGCACGAACATATTATTAGAAGTCCTGAAGGGGCGCTAGCAGAAATTAGTATTATCATTGGCATGAGGGACTAACTTTAGCTCAACACTGAATATTTGGTATTATCTTTTCTTTATCTTATCTTTATCTTTATCTTTTCTATCTAGATCTTTCTATCTAGATCCACAGGTTTAACATTTAACATTCATACACTGCTGGACACTTGAAATTGTATCTGGTCAGCTGCAACTGACTAGGGTCGAACCATAGCTATCGGAACTAGGACTTTGGATTGGGCTATAAATATCAAATCTCTGTCAAAAACATTTTTAAAAAATTAAATCAAAAATAAGAAAAAAACCTCTGCAATTATGCTCATTTCTGCTAGTGCCCATATGGGATTTCTAATTCTGTGTTATGCTATGATAACACTGGGGCATATAAAGTTTTTTGACCAATCTGATTAAACATGAACACATGAAACATTCCGTATTTTTATTTCAGGTTTGTAGCAGACAGTAACACATATTTTACCTTGTAGAAGTTTTCAGTAGAGATTCTTACCCTAGAGCTGCCACTGGTGCTGTACATTTTTAAAAACTATCCCAAATCTGGTTAGACTATGTCTCAAATTCACAGGGAGTGACTTCCAGAAGGCTCACGATAGTGGTCCCATGCCAACAGATCACAACATGATTGGTTGATTTCACGATTACTTTTTCTTCATGCTGGAAGTTAATCTAACATGTAAGGCCTTCAGTTCAGCTCCTGAGGTCCTAACCAATGGGAGAACTTCTTTGACTGTATCTACCTAGATACCACAGAGAAAAAATCCTGGTTGGAGAAATTTCAGTCGGCTGTTTACAAGATTTTGTCCTTTTTGTTTTCAACCAAAACTTTATAAACTACACATTACAGACACTGAGGGTTCCCCTTTAAACTAACCAGTAAGGTAGAGAGGGAGCTGGGAAGTTATACATGACAACAGATGGCTTACAGTCAGCTGTGTACCTATGTGGTGGCTCTATAGTGCAATAATTAAGAGAGGTTAGATTAGAAGGAGGATAAAGTCATATATGCAGTGTTTTTCACTGTCCAGCCACGACCACCAGCCATGCTGAGATAGTTCAGTCAATGTGATCGTCTGCCCTGTCCTGTCTGTGCTGAGATATGTGTATATATACATAGAAGAGAGAGAGAGAGAGAGAGAGCGCAGAATCAGTTTGGATCAAGTTTGATTCCTCACGCTGTGCCGATGAACTGTACTTTTTGCAGTTGGCCCACAGTGAAGTGGAGATGCTCCAGTGTCCGACCAAATCTCTGTCACTCGCCCCCTCCTCCCTGCAGCCTGACCTAGAAACAGGGCAGCGTGGCGTGGTGGCTGACCGTTGGAAAAGCGGAGGCCCGCTCAGGTGGACGCAGCGCAGTGCGGAGCCGAACGGAGAGTGAGACGAGATGACTTCTGGCACACTGGAGCTCCAGCCGGCCCACTAGCCACACTGTCAGAGCTAATGTCTGAGGAACAGGGAGAGGGAAAAGAGGAGAGAGAGAGTAGGTGATGAGAAGAGAAGGATAGAGAGAAGACGGAGAAGGAGAGAAGGAAAAAGAAAAGAAAAAGAAGGAGAAAGAGAGTGTCCGATGACAGAAAAAGAGAATGATAGGAGGAAAAAAGGAGAGCAGGGTTTGAGAGAGAGGAATGAGAGAGTGAGAGAAAAATGAGAAAGAAAAAGGGAAAAGAAAGGGGGAGAAGAAAAGGAGAAAGACCGAGGGGGTGAGAGAGAGAGAGAGGAAAGAAAAAAAATAGAGAAAAAACAGCGATAAATGAGAGATATAAAGAAAGAGAAAAGAATAGAAGAGAGGAAGAGATAGATGAGAAAATGGAGAGAAGGATAAGAAGAAGGAGAGAGATTGAGAACAGAAAGAAATGAGTGTGGATGAGAGAAAGAGATATAAAAATAGGGGGAGAGAGAGAAAGAGGGGTAGAGATAAATGAGAGAGAACTCATCTCTCCCATCTCTAAGGCAGACCTGTAAGTGATGACTGTACAGAGGTATCAATACAATGTAATATAAGTTCTAGTAAGCACTGTGAATTAGTTTGTAGTGGTGGTTTCAAAGCCAAACAAAGCCACTTTCAACGGAAACTTAAGTTAGTTAAAGAACTCGTGTAGATTGTGGGTAATCTTATCCAGGAGTTACTTCTTTTCATATCAGTGTTTTCTGCATTTCCTGTAAATAAAAAAAAAATGTTCTTATAATTATAAACCTGTGTTATTTTAACAGCAACATGGTGGTGGCAGTGGGTAGCGTTGTTGTCTACAGCAAGGTTCAATTCCCCGAACGGGTGACCAGGGGCCTTTCAGTGAGGAGTTTGCATGTTCTCCCTGTATCTGCGTGGGTTTCCTCCCACAGTCCAAAGACATGCAGTCAGGTGAACTGGAAATACTAAATTGCCCCTAGGTGTGTTTGCATGAATGTATATGTCTATGTGTCTGCCCTGTGACGGACTGGCAGCCTATCCAGGGAGTTTCATGCCTTCCACCCAATGAGTGAGATTCTCTTTTCTATGCTTTGTGTTTTCTTGTGTTCTCTTTGTCTTTTATTGCATTTTGTGTGAGAATCTGAAACCATTCAGTACAACAAATATGCAAAAATAGAGGACATTATTTATTCATTCATCTAAACTGCTTATCCTCTTGGGTCACGGGGAGTGCTGGAGTCTATCCCAGCACTCATTGGGTGGAAGGCAGGAAACACTCTGGACAGGTCGCCAGCCCATCACAGGGCAGACAGGCAGACATCCACAGTCACTCACACCTAGGGGCAATTTAGTATTTCCAGTTCACCTGACTGCATGTCTTTGGACTGTGGGAGGAAACCCATGCAGACAGGGGGAGAACATGCAAGCTCCGCACAGAAAGAACCCTGGTTGCCCGGCCGGGGAATCGAACCCTGTGAAGCGACGATGCTACCCACTGCTCCATTGTGCCAAGGAAATCAGGAGAAGAAAACACTTTTTCACTGCGCTGTGCTACCTATTGTCTAGTCACTGGCATTTTTACCGATTTCACCAATTTCACCAAGCAAACGAGTGCAGTTCGTGGATGCACTGCAGAACTGTGCAGGTCTGATGTTTGTTGAATCCACCCAGCATTTATTTATTTTTTTTTAAACTGAATTGTTATTAGTAAAGCCTAATTACATTACGCTCAGTCCAGGCCCTTCACGGTGAGGGCCTTCTGCGGTAATTCTCTCTATTCATAGCTGATACGGCCCAACGCCTGTTGACATAGTGATGTTCGTTACAGCTTGATTAAAGACTTGTACTTTAACAGGAATTAGGCTGCTGAACTGTACACCGACACTGTTCATCTATTATTCAGCGGCCAATTAATATTTAATTGTGCTTTCATATTGGTGGAATGGCAGCCTTTTAAATGTGGCTGTGCTACCTCTGCTGTTGTTAATTAAATTAAACTATAGGACCAAAACCACGCAGCAGCAGGAGTTCTAAAGACAACAAACATCAGACAGTTCCTGTGGATGACACAGTGGGAATTTTCAGTCTTAGAAGTCTTCGATGTGTAATATGTCATACTGAGCCAACGGTTTATGGTTCTGAATATCAATTTAGCCTGTTTTTATGTGAAATTGTACATTAAGGGAGAGCAAAGCACATTAACACATTTGTGTAATAATTTTAAAAGTGTTTGAGATTAACCCATAGGCAGGGTTATTTGTAACAATCTAGTTCTAACAGTCATTTAAAAGTCTGGTAAATTGTTGCAAACACAGTTAATTCAACATAAATCCCTGAGGTTTGAACCAAACAAGCACTTCTGTGTCAATGCTGGACTGAGAATAGTCCACCAACCAAAAATATCCAGCCAACAGCATCCTGTGACCACTGATGAAGAACTAGAGGATGACCAACACAAACTGTGCAGCAGCAGATGAGCTATCGTCTCTGACTTTACATCTACAAGGTGGACCAAAAAGGTAGGAGTGTCTAATAGAGTGGACAGTGAGTGGGAGCACTGCTGTGTCTGATCCACTCATACCAGCGCAACACACATTAACATCCCACCACCATGTCAGTGTCACTGCAGTACCAAAAGATCCTCAAAAGCTAGACATCACGCTGCGATCCAAAGAAATTCAGGAAAAAATGAGAAACAAAGTAATTGAGATCTATCAGTCTGGAAAAGGTTATAAAGCCATTTCTAAAGCTTTGGGACTCCAGCAAACCACAGTGAGAGCCATTATCCACAAATGGCGAAAATATGGAACAGTGGTGAACCTTCCCAGAAGTGGCCGACCGACCAAAATTACCCCCATGAGCGCAGCGACGACTCATCCAAGAGGTCACAAAAGACCCCACAACAACATCTAAAGAACTGCAGGCCTCACTTGCCTCAGTTAAGGTCGGTGTTCATGACTCCACCATAAGAAAGAGACCGGGCAAAAATGGCCTGCATGGCAGAGTTCCAAGACGAAAACCACTGCTGAGCAAAAAGAACATAAAGGCTTGTCTCAGTTTTGCCAGAAAAACATCTTGATGATCCCCAAGACTTTTGGGAGAATACTCTGTGGACTGACGAGATAAAAGTTGAACTTTTTGGAAGGTGTATGTCCCATTACATCTGGCGTAGAAGTGACACACCATTTCAGAAAAGGAACATCATACAAACAGTAAAATATGGTGGTGGTAGTGTGATGGTCTGGGGCTGTTTTGCTGCTTCAGGACCTGGAAGACTTGCTGTGGTAAATGGAACCATGAATTCTGCTGTCTACCAAAAAATCCTAAAGGAGAATGTCCAGCCATCTGTCCGTGACCTCAAGCTGAAGCGCACTTGGGTTCTGCAGCAGGACAATGATCCAAAACACGCCAGCAAGTCCACCTCTGAATGGCTTAAGAAAAACAAAATTAAGACTTTGGAGTGGCCTAGTCAAAGTCCTGACCTGAATCCGATTGAGATGCTGTGGCATGACCTTAAAAAGGCGGTTCATGCCCGGAAACCCTCCAATGTGGCTGAATTACAACAATTCTGCGAAGATGAGTGGCCAAAATTCCTCCACAGTGCTGTAAAAGACTCATTGCCAGTTATCGCAAATGCTTGATTGCCGTTGTTGCTGCTAAGGGTGGCCCAACCAGTTATTAGGTTTAGGGGGCAATCACTTTTTCACACAGGGCACTATAGGTTTGGATTTCTTTTTCCCTTAATAATAAAGATCTTCATTTATAAACTGCATTTTGTTTTTACTTGTCTTATCTTTGTCTAATATTTAAATTTGTTTGGTGATCTGAAACATTTAAGTGTGACAAACATGCAAAAGAATAAGAAATCAGGAAGGGGGCAAACACTTTTTCACACCACTGTATATAGTGAAAAGAGGCTTTTAAATGCTGAGAAAAGAACTCTCTCTCTCTTCCCCTTTTCTTCAGTTCATGGCAGTGTGAAAGTACAGTATTGCCAAAGCAACAAATAAATTAATTAATAATATCAATATTAATAACTGTAATTGTAATAATAACATTATTATTATCATTACAATTATACTAATAGCAAAATAATGATATATTTCCATTTTTCTTACATACATACAGTGCGTAGAGTTAAGACTCAGTAGCGTTGGGGTGTGGAAGGTGTTTCCGTCTCTCAGATGGTGACAGGTAGTTATATATTTAGCCGTGAGGGGGCTGTGCTTCTCTCCAGGAATGATCCGTAATTTTTCGATTAGTAATTTGTTTTAGTTTTTGTGTTAGTTTTGCAAAGTTTGGGATCAGCTTTTTTTTACAATTGTGAAAACTTCATCTGAATTTTTCACAGTGAAGAAGAAAGTGCAGCCCTGTCTCGACCTTACCTGTCATACAGCGACCTCACAGTCTCCCCTCTCTGGGCAGCCAGGAGGTTTGGTGTCGGCCCTTTTCTACCCCCAGGCTGTGGTCACTGAGTCTGTACCTGGTCAGGATGCATCTCTGCTTTGTATCTCTGACAGTCAGGAGATACTCTACCAATTCAAACTCTGTTTTCAGGGCCCGACAGTTTACACTGAATTCTCATTATCATTTGTTTCACTGTTTTTAATAATGACTCTTACTGTTTTGTGATGATGTGATCAATGTTTAGTTTGGGCCGTAAAGCAGGGCTGGAGCTGGTAGAGGGGTTAAAAAGCGGTGGGAACTCTTTTCAGCGTTCAGCTCTTGGCTATGTAGTGCCTTAAGATGCAGCATTTCTCTGGGATTCGACTTTAAGTGCTTTCAGCAGTACACACTTAAAACGATTCAAGGGTTCTTTAGTAAAGAAAATGGTTCTATATAAAACCATGAACATTCAAAGAGTCCTTTGCATGATTAAAGTGTTCCTTGCATTGTGAAAGTTCTTCAGATTGATGGACGATTTGCTTTAGATGGTTCTCTATAGAACCTTATTGAAAAGGGTTTGCTTTACATCTTAAAAATAGAAGAACCCTTTTTAAAAAAGGTTCTATATAGAACCATATACAACAGATTCTCCATCAGTCTGAAGAACACTTTCATGATGCAAAGAACCCTTTGGTCATGCAAAGGGTTCTTTGAGTGTTCATGGTTCTATTTAGAACTATTTTCTTTACTTAAGGACCCTTGAAGAACCATCTTTTTAGGAGTGTAGACTTAAAGAAAACCAATCTCTTTATTTCAAGTGATTTGATGTGATTTTGTCCTCTTTTATCTAAATGCATGGAAAATGTGTTGTGCACTGTTTAGATGACCCCTCAATGACTAAAGCTTGGGTCAAATACATTTCTGAATCACTAAGTGACAAACCTTTTTGAAATATATTTGTAGTTTGTCTTTTAGAAATGAGTAAGTTTAATCATTTTTCAATGTTTATTTCATGAGAAATCTTGTCAAATATCCAGCAGATGTTATATATACACATATATTATGTTATACACCGATCAGATATAACATTAAGACCACCTCCTTGTTTTCTACGCTCATTGTCCATTTTATCAGCTCCACTTACTATATAGGTGCACTTTGTAGTTCTACAGTTACAGACTGTAGTCCATCTGTTTCTCTGCATACTTTGTTAGCCCCCTTTTACCCTGTTCTTCAGTGGTCAGGACCCCCATGGACCCTCACAGAGCAGGTACTATTTGGGTGGTGGATCATTCTCAGCACTGCAGTAACACTGACAAGGTGGTGGTGTGTTAGTGTGTGTTACGCTGGTCTGAGTGGATCAGACACAGCAGTGCTGCTGGAGTTTTTAACATCTCAGTGTCACTGCTGGACTGAGAATAGTCCACCAACCAGAAATATCCAGTCAACAGCGTCCTGTGGGCAGCGTCCTGTGACCACTGATGAAGGACTAGAGGATGACCAACACAAACTGTGCAGCAGCAGATGAGCTATCGTCTCTGACATTACATCTACAAGGTGGACAGACAAGGTAGGAGTGTCTAATAGAGTGGACAGTGAGGGGACATAGTGTTTAAAACCTCCAGCAGCACTGCTGTGTCTGATCCACTCAGACCAGCACAACACACACTAACACACCACCACCATGTCAGTGTTACTGCAGTGCTGAGAATGATCCACCACCCAAATAGTACCTGCTCTGTGAGGGTCCATGGGGGTCCTGACCACTGAAGAACAGGGTAAAAGGGGGCTAACAAAGTCTGCAGAGAAACAGATGGACTACAGTCTGTAACTGTAGAACAACAAAGAGCACCTATATAGTAAGTGGAGCTGATAAAATGGACAATGAGCGCAGAAACAAGGAGGTGGTCTTAATGTTATGCCTGATCAGTGTATATTACATATAACCAGCTTTGCCATGCTGTCCACAATGCAAAAGGATGCTACTGTTTTTTGGTGGAAGTGATTCCTAATATTAACAAACATTTAATATAACATTCAGGAATTCTTTGCTTTGCTTTTTATTGGTTGTGTTGTATAAACACCTGTGACCAAATCACAGCTGTGATGTTATTGGTGATGCCACACCCCCTCATTGCTTAAAAAATGAAAACATATTCACAAGTGAAGCTAACTAGCAGGAAAGATAGCTAATTAGCTGGATTAGAGGCTTTTAGATTTTTAGATTGCCAAAATGGCCAAGAAAATTAAATCATTATTCACTCACTATAATGATGGTTCTAGCTATCTCAAGCAGGTGGGAAATGACCTAGAATCAAAACTGTAAGTTTTACTGGTTCCTGTTTGGGTCAGCTCTTGTTGTTGAACCTGCAGTGGGAAAACAATTGTGCATCAGGAAAATGACAAGGTACAGGGTTTCCAGTAAAGTGGCCAGCAAGTGTAGATTACCCCACACAAACATGTTCAGCCAGAAGAGGGCAGTGAAGGGCAGTTAATGAGTTTAAAGCATAATTAATGAGGGGATGTGAGTGACCTGTGATCCGCAGCAGCATGGACAGGAAAGTCGGAGTGGAACGTGGTCATTACACACAATGTCAGTCTCTCTGATTACAGCAGTGGTGATATTTTAAAGCTGTGGAGCTTTTCTGAAGCCCACAGTGGGGTTTTGTAGTGAAAAGCATGGAAATAAAGTGATGCGTTGAATTTATTTGATTCCAATGTTTGCATAATTTTAACACTAATAAAATGCATTGTGAAGCAACTTTGTATGTTTGATAACTTTTTGGAGAGATTATGTTGATGTAATCTATTTTATTCACCTTTAAATGACGTATATATTTAAATCAAGTAAATTCTGTGCATCACTTTTATCATTTGGCTGCTCCTGAATGTGCTAATGAATTTAATCACAGAAAAAAGGAGTCTCATTTGTTACTGTGTAGAGGAGGAGGAGGAGATATGATTACGGTTGCTGCGAGCGATGCACACTGTATTGTGTGTTTCCACCTTTTTGGACTGTGAGGCATGTAGTCTGTTGAGGAGCCATTGATTTTAATTCCAGATAACAACGGATTGAAACGATAATCACAATTCTGCCTAAACTAATTTATCAGTCACCTCTGCATAATTAAGGGCGAGCATGGTATTGATAATGGATTAACTCTTATTCAGATACAAGGCTCTACATTTCCTCTAATGAATGTATTAGACGAGCTGCGGCTCCACAGCCTCGCCGAACATCAACAGACCACTAAAAGGTCAACTGACAGAAAACGCCGATGGATCTGCTCCGCAACGCAGCGTCAATCACTTCAGCAGATCATCACAACGTCTACATCTCTCCCTCTCTCTCTCCCTTCTATCTCTCTCCCTCTCTCTCTCTCCTCTATCTCTCTGTCTCCTGTTTTTCTCCTTCTCTCTCTCTCTCTCTTTCTTTTTGCTCCCTTCTATTTCTTACTTTCTTTAAACTTTCTTTTTCTCAATTTTTATTCTTTCTTTCTTTCTGTCTGTCTTTTTCTTTCTGTCTGTCTTTCTTTCTTTCTGTCTGTCATTCTTCTCCCTTCTTTAAACTCTTTCTCTATTTCTCTATCTATATATACATATATTTCTTCTTTCTTTCTGTCTTTCTTTCTTTCTTTCTTTCTTTCTTTCTTTCTTTCTTTGTCACTCATCTCCCTTTCTCTCTCTCTCTCACTCTCCTTTAAACCATCTTTCTTTCTTTTTGCTCTCTTCTGTTTCTTGCTTTCTTTAAATTTTGTCTTTTTTCTCCCAATTTTAACTTTCTTTCTTTGTTTCTTTCTTTGTTTTTCTTTGTTTGTTTGTTTGTTTGTTTCTTTCTTTCTTTCTTTCTTATATATACATATATACACATTATTGTATTCCTTCAATCCATTTTAAACTCTCTTTTTCTTTTATATCGTTGTTTCAGTCTCTCTCTTTATTCTATTTCTCATGCCATCTTTGCTCCTCCCTTTCTTTCTTTCTTTCTTTCTTTCTCCCTCTCTGTTTGTTTCTTCCTACATTCTTTTTTTCTTGCTCTCTCCCTTTCTGTTGTGGCGTATTCAAGTCTACATGCATAATGTGCTTGTTAGTCATCTTTGACTACTAAAAGGCATTAAAGGGTCTCTCTCTCACTCTCTCTCTCTCTCTCTCTCTCTCTCTCTCTCTCTCTCCCCTGCAGTACTGTGGTTGGATGGGACCGGTAGGGGATGACATTGAGATGGTAGATAACGCTCAGAGACGGAGAGGCCCTTTTGCCACCGATCCCGCGGTGATGAATCGAGCGGCCGGGGAGAGACGGGCGAGAGGAGGAGAGAAAGAAATGTGAAACAAGCAGATAGCCGCTGGAAAGGGCCGAATTAAGGCCCTGTCGAGACGGCGGGGTGAGGCGGGACACGGCCGGGCCTGCGAGGGGCCGATGAACAGCCAGGAGCGCTGAGCCGCCGCCGCTGCTGGTGATAAGAGAAAGGTAGAACTTAATCTTCTAAAGTGCTGATGGAGCTGGATGGCGAGGAATAGGGCCAGAAGTGCCGCTTTCCAAAGAGGACACCATTATTCAACATCGGAGAGCGCTGGGCCCAGAGCTGCGTGTGCGTGCCTGTGTGTGTGTCTGGAACATGTGTTTGTATATGTATTATCTTTTCATAAAACACTAATCTCCAGATAGAAAACTCATTCTACAAGCAAAAACATGCTGAGGTTGTGTTGGGGTCACTGCATGTGCCACTGCTGGACTGTTTAACACAGGACACTAAAATACTAGGATATTAATAAGGTCCAGAACAGAGTGGACAGTGCAGAGTGGCACCACTAATGCCATATTCTACTGCAAAAAAACAAATAAAAAAGACATATTGGCAAGTAAAATCATCTTAAACTCTTTCTGCAGGCCACCTAGTGGCCATACTGATGGACTGGAAATAAGCTCAGTCACTTTAAATTAATATGATAATTATCAATAATATCATCACCCTGGCACCCACCTACCCCCCCAACAACAACAACAACAAACATTACGGTGATGTTTTCATAATTCAGCTAACCACTGCGACACATAATCTGTACAGAATATACTGCACACCTGCCATAGACGAAGATCAGAGAAACTTTCTCTTCAGGTTAGAGTTAACTTAGCTGCTCTATGCTAACTTTATGTCATTTTAGTGCATATTTTTACTGCAGTGAGACGATTTGAGGCAAACTGAAGTTCCAAAGCACGTCGGCATTCATTTCAATTCCATTCATGTAAAGTAAATTAATCCAAGAATGCTATCTAAGAATCCATGCTGTAAAGATAGCATTTCAGTTTTATGAAACCTCTGTCTCTCTCTTTCTCTCTCTCTCTCTCTCTGCCTGTCTGTGAAACAGACTACTGGAGTCCACACACTTCTTAAACATAAACCCCAACATATTAATTAAATAAATGAATAAATAAATAATGATCAACATAAATTTGAAGCTGTTTAATGGTAAATTAGTCCACTCTAATTCTCTCTCAGTTCTTTTACCAAAATGCCGATTATCACCTTTCACACATTGTCATTGGGTTACTTGTCCATCATCAAATTGAAATTTTTATATATTTTTTTAGGTGAATTTACCAGTAGAACTACTTTGCAAAGGCTGTTGTAGTTAACAAGTAATGTATATTGAGTGATTATATTATTTTAGTATAGTATAGTATTATATTATATTATACAAGGCTATTATATTATCGATGTATGTCTTGGGTTTTTTTTTTAATCTAGACAACACATCTAATATTTATCTCTGAGATTGATATTTATTGATATTGTAAGATATAGAAGAAGTGAATTCCATTCTAATCAATGAGAACGAATTGGACACTGGATAGATGGACATCTGAGGTTGTCATCACTATCTGAGGTTGTCAATATGAATGCATATTAACACTCCTGCACATTTGAAGGAGAATTCCACCAAAGTTTTTACATTTTCACAAATTCAGAGGTAGAGATACAAACAAAGGCATTCAGAGTGGTTGATTGTGAAATAGTTCCTTGAAGAGAAACTTAATGACTCAGATTTCTTTACAGTGAACCAGGGGTCACAAACACAGTCATTTTGTTTAATAACCAGGGGGAATATTTCGCCTTTCTACGCCCTGCATGTACCACTCTTTATGTTTTAGGCTAAAACCTTTTCTCAGAACAAATGGAAAACAATGTCTCAGGCATCAGGCAGCATTTTCTTAACCCTTTTATATAATAATTTATAGTGATGAGACGTTAAACTCTTCAGATGTCTGGTTTCTATCACCACCACTGTGAACAATTCTGACTCAGTAACTTTCTGTAGAATGGAGCATTTCTCACCAAAGTACTCTAAATGACTTTCTGCACAAGTTTCTTGTTAAGTGTGCTAGTCCAGTGGCTTTGGCAGTAGGAGGCCACAATTTGAAGAGCTGATGCCATATAATTTTGCTAATTTCAAGAACGATTTTTAGAAAGTTTGAAAACAATCAATTTCACTAGATAACATTACTGGGAAAACAATTTTTAAAAATCTAGAAAGAAGTTAAATAATCTTATAATATTTTACGGAGTGTTCATAAGGCTACAGGACAGCTACACAAACCTTTTATAACAATAAAGAGATAAAAACTTGTTTTATATTCCACCAAGTGTCAGCTGTCATAAGACTTACTGAGACGACAATGGACACATGACACATGTTGGAATAAGCCTTTATAAAAGTTTATGTAGCTTTATGTCAGTGGTTATGAAAGGCTTGTGTAGGTGTCATGTAGCCTTATGAATGCCTTTCAGTAAAATGCCATCTCAAAATTAGACATATTAGACATATTGACTAAATTTAAGATGTCAAGATATCATTGTGCCTCATTCACCAACCGTCCTTAAAAAGAAATCTCCTGTTAAACCCACTTATACAGCTTTTATGAAGATTCTGACACTCACCAGTGTTTTCTTATTTGGGATTTGTTCTTAGGTAAGAACAGAATCTACACACATGCAAGAGTACAAAGGTGAGAACAGTTCTGCGGTTTAAGAACACGTCATGAATCTGATGTAGACTTTTTTCTTCTGACCTTTCTCAAGAACAGATTTAAGAAAAACCTTAGGAAGATATTGGTGAATGAGGCCCATTGTTTGCGGTGAAGCAACTTTTGCAGTGTCTGGGGTGAATCTAAAATTTAACAGTAGAGGCGGGGCAGCAGGGTTGCCATGTTTGAGACAATCTTGCATACTGATACATCTAAAATGGCAGGACGAGCATTGCTTATAATTGCATCACAACAGCTCAGCCAGAAGAAAGCCCCAATAGGATCTGAAGGGGCTAATTTGTGTAATAATTAACATGTGCATACAGTAATAGAGGCTGGTTCCCTGCTGAAAGTATGTGATGAGCCTTTTGATATGATATACAGTACGTAGCCTTGAACCTGCCTGCAAGCAGCGTGACGGAGGGCCACCCCCCACACATGCGCGCTCAGATACACACGTTTGCCGTCAGCTCACGTAAACTGGGCTCATGTTTGGCTCAGGAGCGGCGCTATCAGTTTGAACCGGGAGTGGCTTCTGTGTAAGGTCAGCAGGACCTTATTCATCACTGTATTCCTCCTCGCTTTCACTCTGTCTACTCCTCTCCCTCCAGCTCCCTTACAGGCCTCACTCTGTTTTACTGACCTGGTCAGCACTGGAGTGAGAAGCTGTGGAGAAAAAACAGTTACTTTGCTATTTTTCATCAAACAGTCCTTTTAAATCTCATTGAAGCTTATGAATCTTAAAGGGACACTCTTAAAGGGGAACAATAAACAATCTAGCAATTGCTACATCTGTTTTAATATGCTGAACTGCATCCTACAGTGCTGTTCTGGAGTCTCTAGAGTAATATACCACAATTTAAAGACTAGAATAAAACTTCTGATTATGTGTTTAGAGGTGGGGGAAAATGTACTGGTGCTTTTGAATGTTTTTGTGTAGATTTTTTGTAGAAATTGTTTACAAATATTTATTAAAATGGAGAGAGTGGGTTACTCCGATGACAGAAATGACTCCCAGGACAACAACCTAAAGGCCAAAGTTAGCTACCTGGCCATCTCGCTGCCTTTCCTCTCCTTTTCTCTGGTGGAAAGGTTAGAAATCATGTGTTTACTGTGTCCATTTTGTGCCAAATACAGATATAATTGCTGTGTTCTTTACAATTTTGTTTGCCGACTGAGGTCAGAGCTAGCGTGGTTGTGTTTATTAGCCCATATCAGTGGCTTAACTGCATCCTACAGTGCTGTTCTGGAGTCTCTATAGTAAGATTTTGCAATGTAAAGACTAAACATCCCTCTCATTATGCATTTTGAAGGTGGGGGAAATTTACAGTTGCTTCTAAGTGTTTGTTTTTAGATTTTTCATAGTAATTGTTTAAAAGTCTTCATTGAAATGGAGAGAATGGGTTACTCAAATGACAGAAATGACTCCCAGGACCACAAGCTAAAAGCCAAAATTAGCTATCTGGTCATCTCAATACCTTTCCTCTACTTTTCTCTGGTTGAAAGGTTCATAAACTTGTCTCTAGTGTCCATTTTGTGCTCAATAAAGATAAAATTGTGGTTTTCTTTACAATTTTGTTTTCTGACTGAAGTCAGAGCCAGATTGGCTGAATTTATTAGCCCATTTTAGTGGCTAGGCTAGCAGTTAGGATTGGTTGGCACCACAGGGATCCACAATGATTGAAGAATAGACCAACAAAAATTCCCCCAAAACTATATATTAATACAGGGAGATTCACTCAGAAGAGGCGCCGAATATTCTGTAATAACCCTCGCTAGGATGAAGCAATCTGAAGAAAACAATGCAATGTGCACCTCAGTATATGGAGCTTCGAACAAGCCGGGATGCCCCTGCATCGGAGAGATGAGGTAGGCGCAGGACAGCCGTTGTGGCGTTTAACCTCTGTTTGCCTTCCGCGTGCAAACCCCCATACAACTTCATGTGTCTGGCAGAAAATGGAGATCACTTGTGATGCAATTGATTACACATACGTTGAGGTATGTAGCGTATTTTTTTGGTTCAGATTGCTTTATCCTAACGGGAGTTACCACAGAATATTCGGGGCCTCTTTCAAGTGAATCTCCCTGTATATATATTTATCATTAACAAACCTGCTTTAGTACCAAATATTTAATTAAAAACTTTAACAATTACAGTAGGTGAGTTCTAACAAAATCCAATTTTGTGAAATTAGCTCTGTGTCCGACCAAACAGGCTCTGAATCTCCTGCGAGAGGTGAAAATAAGAGGTTTTGTTATTTATGCTCGATATTTGTGAACGTGTAAAAATTCTGTTGGACTGGTGGTTTCATTTAAAGCGAAACAAATGCAATAAAAATGTCTAAAGACAGCAGCCACTCAGGCCACAGACGTAATTTCTAAAGGCCAAAATTGAAATGTTTTCACCAAGGGCACCAGATAATATGTACCTGTGGCAAAACTGGTTTTATACTCATGAAAACAGTGATTCCAAACTTCTGAATGTTATGTAGATGTGAGAGCGAAGAACCGCAGTGTGGACCCACATACAGACTCAGCTTAGGAAGCTCTTTATGACTGATTTGTTTCGTGCTTCATCAGTGACGTACAGCAGCTGCTTATTTGACTGTTTTCATATGATGTTCTTGTCTGAGGTTCAGTTTGATTTAGTTCTAATTTAGGCGAGATAATTCAGTGCATTATAAACACTATAACAGTGTCCCATATTCTCTGGCTGCGTAATCCGATTCAGAAAGCCCCTCACTGTCCCTGATACACACTCACCCCCCTATAGAGCCCGTACAGCTAACACCACGCTGGATCGGAACGCTATTACAGAAGAGTCTGAAACTCCCGCGATCTCCACATCTCCGTCTGCTTCCTTTAATCCCTGAGAGTCATCAGCGCCAACTCTCTCTCTCCTGCGGCAGTTTTCAGCCTATAGTCCGTCACTGTGGAGCATCAGGCCTCAGAGCTGCTGCACAAAGCGAACTCCGCTGATTGTGTTTACATGTTGGAGGTGGGAAGAAGTTGTGTTCAGCGCTGGAGTATTAAAGGCTTATGAAGTTGCATGCAGGAGTTCAGCTTATCTGCTTTAGTCTCTCAGATAGGACGCCACTCTCTCGCAATCTCTCTCTCTCGCTCTCTCTCTCTCTCTCTCTCGCAATCTCTCTTTTCCTCTTAAACATGCTCTCTTTTCTCTTTTTTCTTTCTCACCCTCTGTCTCTCTCTCTTTCTCACTATATCTGTCTCCTTTCATCTTTTTCTCTTATTTTTCTCTCTTTTTCTTTCACTCTCTTCCGCTCAATTTTCTTTCTTTCATATTCTTCTTCTCTCTCTGTCTTAAACTGTCTCTCTTTGTTCTATCCTTCTCTCTGTCTCTCTCTCTTTCTGTCTCTCTCTCTCTCACTATATCTATCTCCTTTCGTCTTTTTCTCTTTCATTTTATTTTTCTCTCTTTTTCTTTCACTCTCTCCCTCTCATTTTTCTTTCTCTTGTCAATGCTTTGTTTCTCTCTGTCTCAAACCATCTCTTTCTTCTGTCCTTCTCTCTCTCTCTCTCTCTCTTTTTTCCTCTTAAACATGCTCTCTTTTTCTCTTTTTTCTTTCTCACCCCTCTCTCTCTCTCTCTCTCTCTCTCTCTCTCTCATTATATCTATTTCCTTTCATCCTTTTCTCTTTTATTTTATTTTTCTCTTATCTTTCTTTCTCTCCTCCATGCTGTTTCTCTCTCTGTCTCAAACCATCTCTTTCTTCTGTCCTTCTCTCTCTCTCTCTCTCTCTCTCTCTCTCTCTCTCTCTCTCTCTCTCGCCTCCTTTCTGTCTCTTTTTCTCTCATTTTTCTTCTTTCATGCTTTCTCATTTACTCTTTATTCTATCTCAGTGTCTCTTTCTTATATTCTTTATCTCTCTTTCCCAATATTTATTCCTCACTTTCTTTTTTCCTTTCTTACCCTTTCTCATTTTCTCTCACTTTTTTACACTCTCTCTCTCAGTATTTGTTTCTCATGCTTTCTCTTTCACAATCTCTCTTTTTTTACTATTACTCTATTTTTCTGTCTTACTCTCTCTTTCTCTTATTACATCTCTTTTCTTCTTTCCTTTTTCTATCTCTCACTATCTTACACACTCACTCTCCTTTTTCTTTCTTACTCTTTTTTCTCAGCATCTCTCTGTTGTTTTTTCTCATTCTCTTTCTCTATCTCTCTCTCTTTTCCTCCTGCACACTCTCTCTCACCATTTCACTCACTCTTTCTCTTTCATGCTTTTTATCTGTTTCACCACCTTGCTCTTTTCCTCTTACTCTCTCTATCTGTCTTTCCTGTTTTTCCTTTTTCACTCTTCCACTTGTTTTATCTTTCATGCTCCATTTTCTCTGTCTTTTGCATTCTCACTCTCTTTTTTTGTCTCACTTCATTTCTCTCTTTTCTTCTATCACCCCATCTCTCTCTCTCTCTGTCTCTCTCTCTCTCTGTCTCTCTCTCTCCTCTACAGACTCAGTGAAGAGTCAGCCGGCTGTAGTGAGTGATGTGAGGGCCTGGCGTTGAAGTGAAAGAGAGCTGTTCCTCTAAACAAAGCGGCCGATTAGATAGCCACCTAGGGGACGGATAAGCGAGGGGCCGGGACTGAAAAGGTAGCTAATTGTCGCGAATGCGGTGCCTTTGGCAACGTTCAACTTTTCAATCTGATGCCAGGATTTTGCGGGGCCTCGCGCGCGCTCTCTCGGGACGAGCGGAATCAAGCCTATGTCCGACTGCCAAGCAAACCGATTTAGTCACACTCCGTTGCCATTTTTCTTCTCAAACAATCGCGTTTCCCTCCTGTATCCACGCGCCTCAAAAAGCAGCCACCGCCATCCCCGAGGGGATCAGTGAGAGGGGCTTCCTGAAGAGAAGCTGCAGGGTCTTTGCGGGGCAGCTCTAAATGTACGCACATGCCCACTTCCAGAAGTTCCATCATTAAAAGAGTGGAGAGAAGAAACTGCTGAGTCTTAAAGCTTCCAGAACAGGGGTGCCTAAAGTTTTTGCCTTGGGGAGCCAAAGTGCAATGTTTATTGTTGGCCAGGGGCCAAAAACACAAAACAGCTAGTTACAAAATCCTCTTTATGTTTTCTCATGTTGCCAGTATATCACTGCTGTCGGAACAAAACCTAGCATCTCCATTTTCCATGTTTTTCAGTTTTTGACACAAATTAAAAAATAACACTATAAAGGAAGAATTATAAGGTAAAAAATAAGAGGTTCTATAAAAATACATGTTTTGTCATCGGCTGAGGGAGTCAAGGATTAGGCAACCCTGGCCTAGAAGCCTCTTGAAGCTGTGAGGACGTCCACTACAGACAAGTCAAACCAAGCGATCTCTGAGGAACATACCTGCTCTTTCATTGACACCTGCAAGAACCAAAAGTCTACAGATGTCTTTGGAGCATTGCCACTTTCGGTTCCCTAAAGAACCTTTAAATAAATGGCTCTTAAAAGGATAATTTTTGTTAATGAGATATGCAAGAGTGAAAAAAGGTTCTATATAGAACCATAAACACACACTAAAGGGTGCATCAAGAAAGGGTTTTTCAGATTGATGGAGAATGCGCTGTAGATGGGGTTCTGCTATTGTTATGATGTCAAGCCTGTATCAATAGATGAACCCTTTTGGGTGAACCAACTCCACGTTTAAAGTATAGAGAGTGTATTAGGCTTCGCAGTATAAGAAGATCTTGACTGGAGTAACATAAATGTTTTGGAGACAGGTTATTTATTTATTTATTTATTTATTCATTCATTCATTCATTCATTCTTCTGTTATAATAACGAGCTAATATAAAACTATTGTGCAACTACTATGAAACTAATATTTGAGTTCTGTAGATCTGAGAGTGAAGAGTTGAAGCGTGGGCTTTCTTAATCTTGCTAGGAGAGGCTACAACAAATGTATGTAATCTGCAGAACTTTTCTGAAATAAAATCAACATAGATTAAAAATGTAAAAATTCAAAAAAAGGTGCTTTATAAAACTTCTTAATCAATTTGTTTGCTAACAAATCAAGACAAGCATTCCTCTTTTAACAGAAAATCACAGTCACAACATGAAAATCATAACACTAATTACAGTCAAACGTTTGGGCATCCCAGGTCAAAGTGCATGTTTTGTTGATTTTCTAAGTGAAAGTAAATTAACACGTCCTTTATGCAGAACACACTTCTGGACATTTTCATGCACGATTACTGTTTATTGGATTAATTTAACATGTTGGGGAAAATAAAGCATAAAAAGTGGTCTGTTCAAAGGCTATAGCACATTTTATATTTTATTTATTTATTAATATGTAGAAAATCAACCAAATGTGTTTTGGCTGGGGCTGTTCATGCTCTGCATTAATAAGGTGGAAGCACCTTTATTCCAAACAAATAAATAAATAAATAAATATATATCACAAGACTAGTCGAAGTAGGACATTTTCATAAATAATAATTTTAACACAACTATTATTACTTTTCAAGTTTACAGAGCTGAAGGGCAGCCAGTCTTTAAATTGGCCTTCAGTCCAGGGCTGAATGATACCAGGAGGCTGTTACAGTGCAGAGGGCAAAACAATGCCTTTCAAATTTATCTCTCTTCTTTATTGAGAAGCAATTAAGAGTGACATTCCTTCAGATTCTGTGGATTAATGCTTCTGTCTCTCCTGCTGAGAGGGACAGAGAGTGGACACTCAGACTAACTAGTAGCAAATCTACAGGCGTATATTATGTTTAATGTCTGCATTTTTAATAGGAGTAATTGAGTCATTGAGCACCTGGGTGGGAGCCTGTATGTGTGGGAGTTTGTACAAGAAGTGAGAGGAGAAACGTGACTGCATTCATTATTTAACATGTTAAAATCTTGATGACGCATATTAAACTAACAGAGTCTAATGACAGTTAATGTATTTATGGAAATACATGTTGGTTCATCTGCAGTTCATTTAAATCACATGTGCCTCAGCTTCATAGTGTCTGTGCACAACTGTAACTCAGTGATCTATAAAATAGCCTTGTTTAACAGTTTTTTATACATAGATAGATAGATAGATAGATAGATAGATAGATAGATAGATAGATAGATAGATAGATACAAAGTACAGTAAAGAGCAAAACAAGAGCAAAAGTATTGTTGTGCACTAGTATACAGATGCATACATAGAAGAAGTAAAGATATATACTAAGGTATCCTAACACAACCATAAAATATAATGATATAAAATCATATAAATATTATGCAAGTGACAATGCAGTGACGCATGTCCAGTGGATGAACAGAGTGACTAAACACTGTAAATGATAACATATGTTAATAGTTGTGCAATATGTATGGATGTATAAACAAAGTGGCAGTGCAATATGCAGTATTTATGAATGTATAAACAAAGTGGCAGTGCAATATGCAATATTTATGGATATATAATCAAAGTGGCAGTGCAATATGCAATATTTATAGATATATAATCAAAGTGACAGTGCAATATGCAGTATTTATGAATGTATAAACAAAGTGGCAGTGCAATATGCAATATTTATGAATGTATAAACAAAGTAGCAGTGCAATATGCACAGTAGCCATAAAATGCTATTTCTAAAATTTCCTACCTGTTTTGGTAGGAAATTAATTGAATTATGCATTTTTTTTCTTCAATAATGTTCCCAAAATATATTTCGATGAAAATGTATATGATTTCCAGAACAAACTGGATGTTCATCTTCATAAGTCAACATTTATAGTATTTTTATTGTGTTTAAATACTATTTTTGTGTCAGTTCTACAATATTTTGATATAAAGAAAGTTGTCTGTTTTATCTCATCATGGCCATCTCATGGGTTCTCACTCCTCCTCTTACACTCTTCATTGCTCACTAGCAGCTCAACACAGTCACCACATCTCACACACAGAGAGACAACAGCGTGCTAGTTCATCTGATAGCAGAATAATGGGGAAGATGTTTTAATTGTTGATATTAATTAAGAATATCTCCGTCAATGACGGGCTGAGTGGCCACTAGAGAGCCTGCAGAAAGAGGCTGAAAGGGGAAGAGTGAACATTGGAGTGTTGGGTGCTACGTTTTCGCATTTTCTCTTTAAAAAGAGTCACTGTGACTTTAACGTTTCTTCTCTAAGCTTGAGTGTGCATTTACTGGTACTTTAATGTGTCAACTTCACAAAAAGCTAAGGTGTGAGAACATTTCAACATTTCACAATGTTGTTTTTTTCCAATAGGGTGAAATAAATCAACACTGTTGGACTGCCAATTAGTGCTCTGCTTTAAATAGAATTACATAAATCAACAGTTCACACAGGTTGGACAGATTATTCATGTAGATGTAGTGTAAGAATAAAAGAAGGTAAAACATATGAAGTGAGGCAGTGTAATCTGGCTTCTTCTTACTTTTATTTTTATTAGCCGTAGTAGCAAATGGTCCTTCATGGGTTGCTCAGTAAAGGCAATGGGCATAAATAGAACTACGAACACTCAAAGAACTATTTGAATGCATAAATAATTCTTTGCATGTTTCTATATTGCACCAAAATGTTCCACTACAGCCCAAGAACCTTTTTTTTTACTACTATATTGAACTGTTTTGATAAAAGTGCAGTAGTAATGGCGGTGTGATCAATAGTATTATTAATATTTGTTTTATTCACTGTATTTGGTGCTTTAACAAAAATTTGGGCGGCCAAATTACATGTTTTGTGAACAGAAGCTAACACATCCTTTGTAGAGGGTGTTAAATGCACAATTATGGTTTATTTGCTGAATTTAACATATTGAAAAAGCACAAAATGTGGTCTGTGCAGATTTTAGAATGTATGCTTCAGAGAAAATAAAATAAATTATACAGTAATATTTGCAGGAAAATGCCATATTAGAGTTTGTATGTATTTTTTGACTTTTCGCTGCTGTCAGATCAAAACGTCATATCTCCAAAATGGTAACTTTACAGGAGATGGAAAAAACATACTTTACTTTTAATGTAAGTCAATGGAACCAGATTTTTTTTCCCAAGTCGTTTTGGGACGTTTCTTTTGGTCCGTTCCTCATGAAATTTACACATAATGTAAAGGACAAGAGGTATTTTCAAATTATGTCAAAAACTGAAAAATGTTTTTTTCCGACAGCAGTGATATGTAATTTGACCAGGAGTGTTCGCTACACATGATATTAATTTAACAGAACAATTATGTGTATTATATTCTGTCAGTGTATTATCTGAAGTTATATAAATTTTGTTGGAGGCCCTCATTAACTTATTTTTTTCAGTTAATAAATTGGATCACCAATTTTGATATTATTATTATTATTATTATTATTATTATTATTATTATTAATAGTAGTAGTAGTAGTAGTAGTAGTAGTAATAGTAGTAGCAGTAGTAGTATTACAATTACCACTACTATTAATAAAACAATCAATCTTTTTCCACTCATTTGGAGCACACACTATTTATATTCACTTTCTATATTTTCATTTTGGGAACATACTAAAGTGACTGGTCTTAAAAAGGGAGACCAGCAGTATTCAGTAGATGCATGTTGTGCTCCTGCAGCTGAAAGCGCGTGTCTCAGTAAAGCCGGCCCTGTGGTTTACATCTGACACACTGCTAGCCAACAGAGGGTACTGTTGCATTACAAGTCAAGTACACGTGGAAGGGTCCAACAAAGCAGCAGCCTGCCTAGTCTGACTGCAGCGATGTGAAGGCCAATCAGTTCAGCTCTTTCACAGCCCGCTGAGTCCTTTTAATTCCTGCTTTTGAAACCATACTAAGCACATCACTCAGTATGAGTGTCACTTTATTCAGAATGATCATATATGCTGTTTACTGGTAGCCTCTATCATATTTTTATAGCATGAATCAAACCAAAGGACAAGGATGTGAATAGACTCATCTCTTCCAAAAGCTTTTAATCAAGTAATCCAATGTAAACTTACTTCAGTGATAAAAACGGCTGTTTAAAGCTGTGAGTGTGTGGATATGTGTGAATATGTAGCACATTTTGGGCTGTTTTTCATCTTTTAACATTTTTTTTTCAACTGCAATGCCACCTAAAAGAGTCCATTTTCAGAAACAGTGTGTGATCTTGAGAAATGAGAAGGATTTGAGGCATTAATGTGGAGAAGTGAATAAAGCAGCCTACTCTACGCATCATATAGAACACACTATGATTCTCAGCTGGGGGAATTCACTGCTTTTCATATCATATTTCATCTATTTTCATATTTTTACAGGGTAGCTTTTACAGGGAAGGGGAGATATTACAGCATCACAATATATCAAAGCAGTGAAGTGCTGTAATATTTGTTTAAAAGGTTGAAACTTGTTCTAAAACAGGAAGAACGTGTGTTGGAAATGTACATACTGGTCTTCTTTTGTATCTAATAGCATCTATATGAATACATATGATAATATAAGAACAAAAAGGGACTTGTGACTCCCATTATGTCAGACAGTAATGTCACTTTAATGTAGAGTGACACTCAATTCTTCTGGATCTCCTATAAACTTTTCTTCATCTGTCTAAGGCTTGAACTTAATAGGCTCATACAGAAGCATCAGTGATACTGCAGAAATGTTCTCAGCTCACAGCAGTCCTACTAAAATAGACTCACTTATGCCCACTCTAGCTCATCATGCCCCCGTTGTAGATCTGACAGTGGGATATGCTTGCTTGTGTTAAAGTTTAGGCTCCTAAATGGATTGCTGGACATTGTCAGCAGATAAACACATGCAGCCCAGCTCATCTAGGTTCTCTATGATTTTCCTGATCCCTCTCAGTCACTTAAACAGGGAAGATGTCCGTGATCTTCCTCCTGCTCTGGCTGGCACTGCTCAGACACCACATGCTTCACTCCTTCAATTTTTTTTAAAGGGAATGTTGTACATTTGTATTAAATAAATAATGCCAACTGTTACTAAAACCTAACCTGTGGGAAACATTTCACTGCGGACCTCTGAGCTTCCTTTCAGCCAGTTAGTCAGGGTTATTGACAGTAATGTCCACTCCTAAATAGCCACTAATATATCAAGACCTTAATCAAATTATCATAAAGACATTTTTTCATTTCCAGGGTTTTATATGAAGGGGTGCGGTGGGTGCTCTTGTTTAGAAGCATTTCCCTCCACATCACAGACTTTAACTCTTACAAACAGCCTGAAAGGATGAACATCCATTCCTTTATTTGGTGCTCCTTCTTTAGTTTAAGGTTAAACAGTTTAAGAAGTGCCTCAGTTAGGTTTGCAATTAGTGCCTTATTCTGGTAGAAACTGGATCACGTTATAACATCTAGTTTTTTATGTATTAATTAATTAATTAATTAATTAATTAATTTTTTTTTATTTAATATTGCTATTTATTTTATTTAGCCTGAATATTTGAAAGTGTGTAGGGATCTGTCTGTCTGTCTATCTATCTATCTATCTATCTATCTATCTATCTATCTATCTCTATCTATCTATCTAATTATTTATTTTCTTTTATGTTGTATTTTATTTAGCCTGGACATTTCAAAGTATGTAGCATCTCAAAAGGAGGTTAAAAAAAAATTGGTACGTATCTGGTGCTCTCACTAAATTTCTTTCTTTTTTTCCTACAAAAACTACAGACTTTGAAATGTAATGTCAGCCCATGACTTGAATTAGGTGACATGTGGATAAAAATAAATCACATTCCACAAAAGTCCAGACTGACCACACATACAGGTGACCCCCCCTTCGCCCACTTTTAGTAATGGTCAGTAGTAACACGCCCCACAACAAACCCATACACTTTTATTCCGTTACCATTCCCTTCCATCACCTGTATCAAGGTACCACTAACCCCTCACCCCACCCCACCTCCTATTATAGTCCTTTTTGTCCGAAACACCCCTTTAGGTCACTGTAGATTAAGTATCGTGGCCGTTTTTGTGCAGGAGGCCGCTCGTAACTATGTTTGGAAAAGTAGCGCCCAAGCGTAAAAGCGCGTAAAAGCGCGTAAAAGCGCGTACAGCAGCTTCGCTGTCCGCTCCGTCCCACAGCTGCAAGGAGCCACCGCTAGTCGCCCCCAGTGCACTTGCACACGCACCACTCTCCCTCTACTCTATCTCCCTTTCTCTCTCTCTCTCTCTCTCTCTCTCTGTCTTTCCCACCGTTGGACTCAAACGTCACGTCCGCACTTGAACTTGAACGGAGGCAGCCCTCACACACACACATACACACACGCACGCACGCGCACGCACACACATGCACACACACACACAGAGGAGGAGGGGGAGAAGGAGGTGGAGGAGGGGGGCGAAACGAGCAGGACCGAGGGACTGAGCCGCCGTCTTCAGAGAGAGAGAGAGAGAGAGAGAGGGGGAGAGAGAGAGAGAGAGAGAGAGAGAGAGAGAGAGAGAGAGAGAGAGAGAGAGAGAGAGAGAGCGTGTGCAGGTCTGCTTTAGCCAGTCTCGTGCGCCACGCGCTTTGGAGAGGCTGCAGAGGCGAAACTCGGGGCCATAAGAAGACTCGCCCTCAGCTCGCCTCATCCCTCACATAACACGCGCACACGCACGCACGCACACACTCAGCCTGATCGCTCAGCCTGCCTGGCACCTCTTTCTCTCTCCGGCACCTCCACGCAGACCGGCTTGGTTGGCACCCACCAACTGGCACTCGAGGGCACGAGGATATTTTTGAATTGTTTTTTTTTTTCTTGTTCTCTCTCTTTTTGTGCGCGCTGTTTTTTTCTTTTTCTTCTTTTTTTGTTTCTTCTTCTCCTAAGATTGAATTGATGTCCACGGGGCAAAGAGTTGCAGCGCTCGTGCCACTCACGTTGAGCTGAGTGTGGGCACGGGGCAAAGAAAAAAAAGAAAGACTCTCGACTACTACAACTCTCGCTCTCTCTCGCAAGCGCGCGCGCTCTCTCTCTTACTTTGCCACTTTTTGAGGTGCTGCTGCGCGTGCCGGGGCTGCTTTTTTGTTTTTTAATTTTTGCTTTTTTTTCGAAAGTACGAGGAAAAAGTGAGTGAAGAGGAGAAAGAGGGAGGAGAGGAGGACAGGAGGAGAGGAGGAGGAGGAGGAGGAGAGGCGGAGGAGGAGGAGGAGGAGGAGGAGAGGCCACCTCGCCGTCCGTTGCGCACCGTCTCCGGGCGATGCCAGTGTAAATGCCAGGGCAATGTCCCGTCGCAAGCAGGGAAACCCTCAGCATCTGTCGCAGAGAGAGAGCAGGACGCGTGAGTAGCTCCGGGCTTCAGTGCCTTTCCATGCACTATCACTGCTATCAGTAGTAGCGTTACGGGGCTGTTATTAGTGAGGAGGGGAAGTGCAGGTTTGTTTTGTCGCGCCTCATTTTACGAAGAATTAAAGTGAAAAATCTGAGCAGTGTGCTGTCGTTTTCCTCGCGTCTCTTAAAAGGAAGTTATACACTTAAAAAAAAAGAAGAAAAAGGAGAGAGATGGACAGGCGAGTGAGTTTTGTGTGCTGCAAAAAAAGTGGCAAATAATTGCTTTCACTATTAGCACTACTTTTATTTATTTGCTGTTATTCTTGTTCTTATTTATATTTATATTTATATTTAAATTATCGCAAGAATCAGACAAGTTTCGAGCTCGTCTGCACGGTGTGATTCTGTGGCCACCTTAAAAAATATAGCGTTTATTTTTAAGGACAATTTTTTTGAAACTTTAATTTTGAAAAAAAAGTCCCCTTTTTCAAAACCCTAATTTTTTTTTTACAAAAAACTTTAATTTTGTAGAACAGCGTGTTTTTTAAACCTTAATTTTGAAGAGTAGCACCTTTTTTTTAAATGGTATTTCTGCGCGCACCGAGTCACGTGGAGAAGTTTGTGTGTTAGTCTATGTGTAAATATGAAGCTGGTGAAGCGCTGGAGGTGAATTAAGATCTCTATATACACGAACAGCGCGTTAGACTCGTGTAGGCAGCGCTACGTCCCTCTTCTACGGCACTGTGGAGTGTTTTGGTTGCAGGTTTGATTTGCTGCAGCCTTTATCTCACCTTCATCTCCCGTGCTGAACTGGCTGGACGCTCCGGCACGTTTTAGTAGATTTCAGAGAAGTTTTGCTCTTCTTTCCTCCCCGAGGGTGGCACTTGCAGTGCTTGCAGTGGGAGAGGGTCCCCTGCAGCTTTGCTTGTAGGATTTACACGACTTGAATGGACTGAAATGCAGGGTGTAATGGAGCTGGAGCTCATCTGCTCAAAGGTAGAGGCTCCTGCCTTTTCCCTTTTTTTTCTCAGTATCTCAGTTGTCATGTTTTGCTATTTCTCTCCCTGGTTTAGCAAACCATTCTCATGCAACCGTGCAGTTTTTTTTTAGAACTGAGAACTGAGGCCTGCTCTTACCTCTCTGCACCAACACAAAGCACCTTGATGATTAAACGATTAAACCCCCCCCCTTAAAATGTGCAAATTTGCAGCCGTAGGAGAGCCGCTATGGACGCTGCACGATGCAAGGCAAAAGTGGTCACTGATTCAAGAAAGAAAATGCTTTACAAAGTTTGTGCATCACTTTTTTCCACCCCCAAATCGGAGCACACAACCTCAGGCCACTTTTAGCCAAAATATTCAGCTATGGCAAGATTATAATGATTATAGTAAAGCCATAGTAGCCGTATGTTAAACAGCATACAAAGGTATACATTTCCCAGACCACCTACTTATACGGATTGTTTTTTTTTCTAGATTTGATCTAAGGGAGGGTTAAAATAACAATGACTTCAAAGGCAAATGTTTTTTTTTTCCTTTAATATATTCCAGTATTTAAGTATAGTCTTCAAGCCTTAATCCAGCTAATTCATAACAGAAAGCAGTGATGTAATGCCACCCAAATCTGCTTTGTGTTGTGCAGTTAGGACTGTGTACGCTGCTCTCTCCCACACACCGTTCTTTCACTAACGGCCTAATCATTTTCTCTAAGCGTACGCACGTGTAGCTTCATTGGGGAGCCTTTTTTTGTCGACTGGTTCTATTACTGACATTTATGCACTTGAACTGTAAACATTTTCTACAGCAGAGTTGTCATGAATTTAGCTTCAGAACAGATGATGAATGAAATTTTTTGGTGCATATTCCATTAAACTCATACAGAATAACAGTCCAGATTTACAGAAATGAATTACAGTCTGCTGTATTTGTCATGTGCCCTTGCACCCTTGCATGAAAGTGAGCATATGTCTTAATGGGAACGAGCTCTTGATAGATTTGACGTTATAGTAGCGCTCTCGGTCCATCATCATCATCCTCATCAGCTCGTACGTTTGCTGCTGTAACTAATTTGGCCTTCGGATACCAGAACGCTCCGATTACACCGAGCAACTCGCCTCTCACACACACTTACACACGTACACACACACCGCAGCAGTCACCAAAACTGACACTGAGTGTTCTTTTTTATTTTGAGAGGGGGAGAGTGGGGAGAGAGAGAAAGAGAGAGAAAGAGAGAGATAGAGAGAAAAAGTCATATCAGATACTCTTACTACATGTCTTTTTTTTGTCCGCTGTTAGAAGCACTGAGGGCCTTCACACTGAAATGAATGAAGACCAGCGTGTTTTATTTTGAGCAGGGCTCACGCCGGCCAGGTGCTGGCAGATACTCATCTGGGCTCAGGAGTGTGTTCTTCCTGAGAGTTCATTGTTCTCCTTAAAGACTTCATGTGCGAAAGAGAGAGAGAGAAAGAGAGAGTGAGAGAGGAGAGAGTGTTGTTAGGACAGATGTCATGAACGTCTTTGTTTATAGTGTGTAAGATAGATGTAGGATGTAGACTTACATGCAAAATCGATTAGACCACACACACATATATATCTATATACAGTGAGCATGTATGTGTATATCTATCTATATATCTATATCTATCTATCTATCTATCTATCTATCTATCTATCTATCTATATCTATATATATATATATATATATATATGACATGTATAGATAGATATATACATGTGTGTGTGTGAAGTCTTAGACACATAAGCAATTTATTTTATACCATTTATCTTGCCAGTATGTATGTTTTCTGCCTGTTAAAAAACACCATATAACTTTAGAATAAATACAAATGATCATAAATAAACCTAGTTTTCTCCTCGATGCTCCAACTGTCACATAGTTTTGTTCAAATTCCTTATTAGCATATCAGAACCATGTATTGTATAATAGCTTGACGTAATACTGAGCTGCTTTCGGGAGACGTTTGTAAGTTGGTTAAACAAAAATATTGACAGTACTTTTCGTGCTAATGTTTCTTTTATTTGTAATTATTCAAACATAAGTACAGCTTTCTAAATGTAGTTTAATCAGAATCAGGTGCCAAAGACTTGTGCACAGTACTGAATACACATTGTGCTCAGCTTTGCCTCGACTGAGCAGATTAATAAGGAAGTGTATACGTATATAAATAAGATGATTTGTCAAAATTCACATTTGCTCTTCACTCCGTCTCTCATGGCCCGGTTTAGTTCAAAAAGATGGTGTAGACGAGTCTGAAATAGTGTGGGCTCTTTATGGGGACGTCTTTAGAGTGCACAGACTGTGTGAGTATGAGAGAGAAACTCTGTGTGTGTGTGTGTGTGTGCGTGTGTGTGTGTGTGTGTGTATAATGTCTGGTAGTCAGCATGTATTCTGCGGTATTTAGATTCTGTTAACCGCGTGCCGTTGCTGGATTACCCCATGTCAGTAAAAGGCAATTTCTCTGTGTGAAAGAGGTTCAGTAGCAAGTTAATTCAGCACGAGTGACAGCAAAGTTTGCACTGCTGCACATCAGTAGTTTTACTGGCTTAGCATGGAGGTGGTGTGTGTGTGTGTGTGTGTGTGTGTGTGTGTATATATATATTTTTGCTCTTGAATGTGGTGTGAAATATGATCAGCGACTGTGTGAATGTGTTTCGCATGTCTGTCAGTGTATCTTGGAAACTTTAGAAAGGCCTGTGAAGGAACCACACTGGAATCTCATGTATTTCTACCTTTTTTTCTTTCTTTCTTTTTTTCTTAGAACAGGCATGTGCTCATGTTTAAGGTCACTGTCTTATGGGCCAGCATGCGTGAGCCTTTGTCTTTTTAAGAATTTCTTAGGCGTAACAACGTTATCAGGTGTACATTTTACTGTGAGGGTGGTAGTGTGAAGTGTGGCCTTATATACACTACATTAAAAAAAAAGTTTTTTTTTCTAATTTTTCCTAAATTTGATTGATTTGTTTTTATAAAGCGTGCCTTTTTCAGCTCAGTTAAAAAAAAACAACAACAACCAGAAGTCAGTTCACAGATCTCATCCTCAAACGCAGGAAATCAGCTGAAAATGTGCGAATGTTTTCTAGCGCGGAGTTATGAAGTTGTTCTGTGAATTTCAGATTCATGTTTCACGTTGGATCCACTCGAAACTCCATTTTTAATCCTTAAATATATTTTAAATAGATTTAAATATGTACATGAACAGAATTAAGCATAATTGACGCTTCATGGTTTGTGTTGTTGAGCCGTTTATTTCCTTCATTTCTGATTTTTTCCTTTTTCTGCATTCTGTTTATGTTGTGCCTTTCATCGTAACCTCATGATTTAAAAACGACCCGGTAGAGATTCATACTGACACCGACGCCGACAGACCTGTGAATCGTCAGCCAACAAAACGTACAGAAAACGAGTGTGTCTAGAAGCCGAGTGGAAGGTGTACCATTTACACTTTGCACCATTTGCATGGCTGGCCTGTAGGTGAGAGACACAGGGAGCATCTTGAAAGACTTTGTGAATAATTTAGTGCGGGCCAGCGGCTTCGGGAAGCACGTCCTCATGTGCCTGAACTTGTCTTTGTTAGGGATGTTTTGTTGTGTGCTGTTAGAATCAATCTTGTGTTCTGTGTTTATTTCATTATTTTCTCCCGGCGGAGTCTGGCTGTGGGTTTGCTGGATCAGACCTGCTAGGGGGAGCTCTAAGTCTGTCACAGGGGGGGTGGCAGGGAGCTGTGAAAAAACTGCAAAAACATATTTCCTAAATGATCTATAGTGGGGGGAGGGGTGAGGGTAAGTTGACTGAACTTCTGGGCGGTGGCTTTTGACGACTCTGCATAGATGTTTCAGATGATATCACCATTAACAGCCATAAGTTTACATCAAACTGTCAACGTCTTAAAGCAGCAGCTGGTCTTACAACATTCAAAATCTCTCTCTTTCTCTCTGTATCTCTCTCTCTCTGTATCTGTGTCCGTCTTTCTCTTCTTTCTTTTCATCTCTGACTGCAACTTTCCACTTTGGTGCAATAAAGGACCAGTTAGAAACTCGTTTTATGTATATATAATGCTCTGTTTACATATACATGATACTAATTTTCTACAAATGGACCTATAATATTAATGTGAATAACATTTCAACAGCTTTAAGTAAATTAAAATTCATTCTTATTCCCTATGAACAGCATCCCACCTCTCATTTGTTTGGCTGAGGAGCAGGATGATAAAGTGGGCTTGAAAACTTGAGGGCATTTTGGAGTGAGGGGCCCATTGTTCTCGCTATCTAAATAAATAAATGTGGCTCTGCGATGTAAAAAAAAAAAGAAACGGGCGACTCTGTGGAGTACATGCTCTCCCCTCTAACAATGGATGAGACGTCCGCCTGGCGATTTTGATTAATACGCTTGCAAATTCACTCCTCTAGCTTTCAGGTGCCTTTTGTTTGCATGGAGTGGAGAGAGTGTTTTTTCCCCCTCTCTCTTTCTGTCTCTGATGTTATGCGAAGGAGTCTATGCTTGTCTGTCAGTGTAAATACGAGCCAGCAGAGTCCCCTCCGACGCTTTCAGGAGGGTGCGCTGATGTCCACGCGTGTTTTTTCGTTTTTTTTATTTTTTCCCCGTGGTTTGATTTACGAGACTCCGAGGCTTTTAATAACGGGCCGGCCGTTTGACATCCCACAGCTGGCTTAAGGCTGAGTGCCCCTCAGCGTGGAAACACACTGCCTCCTGAGCTGCACAGATTTCTATACATGTAATGCTTATATGTTTTGAGGACAGAAATCTTTGTAAAGATCCGCGTTTCATTTGTTTTTTAAAAAAGCTGAAAGAGCAAAACCATTTCTTTTTCACTCTTGAGGTTAAGATTAGGGTTAGGCTTAGAAAAGTCTTACATATGGGTAGTTACATATGTATAATACATATATGACATTCTTATTACATATAGTTACTTGTAATTTGAATGGGATATATTATGTATAGATAATTGCATATATAATACCATTTCTTTTTGATTCTCAAGGCTAAGATTAGGGTTAGGCTTAGAAAAGTCTTACATATAGGTAATCATGTATGCATAATACATATGTGATGTTGTTATTACACATAGATACCTGCATGTAATTTGAATGGGACATATTTTCTATAGGTAATTGCATATATAATAGCATTTCTTTTTGATTCTTGAGGTTACAATTAGGGTTAGGCTTAAAAAAGTCTTACATATGGGTAATTACATATGTATAATACATATATGACATTCTTATTACATATAACTATTTGTATACAATACATATGGGTCATATTATTATTATTATTATTATATATGATATGTACTTACTTATGTACATGCATGAATGCATACCAAAATGCTCCACTGCCTCTGTTATTAGCTCTGTAATGTCTGCCATTTGCCAGCACTGTGTTGTTATCTCTTTTAGAAGAAGACGTAGCTTTCTTGGCATGCCTTAACCTTTTGGTAGCGTTGGTTGCCCTCTCTGGCTGCATGTGAAAGTGATACAGTGGTAATACCCCTTCTCTCTCTCTGTCTTTCTCTCTCTCTCTCTCTCTCTCTCTCTCTCTCTCTCTCCATATGAAAATATTAGGTAATGCCTCCCTGATGAGATTTCCTGATAGAGGGTTAGCAATGCTTAGACTGGCTCCCAGTGGACGCCTTCGTGTTAATCTCATTTTACCTGCAAGAAGACTAATTTCCCTCTTCTTTTTCTACTCACTCTCTCTCCTTTTTTTTAATTACACCGCACGGCCATGTAGCCTCCTGTTAAAGCTCCACCGCTGCATTCTTTAACGGCTTCATTTGCACATTCAAAGTTTCGCATTTCACACTGCGCAAAGGTTTTCCCATCCATAGCGGATGCATGGATGTTGTGCATGCTTTTTTGCAGTGCAACAGCCATTCGCCTGCCCTTTTTGGAAACGTGTGCTCTGTGTATTACATATTTACTCAGTAGTAGGCAATGCAATTACATACAGAGATATGATCGTCTTAAGCAGAGAAAGGAGAGGAAGAAGCAGCTTTCTCTGAGCGCGTCAGCTGCGCGGCGACTCCGCCGCTTTTGCTCTGAGTGCCGGCGTGCTTTAATGTAGGTTACAGATTAATGACAGCCTAATTAATTCCTGATAGATTCCTGCGAGCAGCGTGGCCGTGTTTGATGAGCGTGAGCGTGTGCCAAGGCCTGTGCGGTGGTTTCTGCACACATGACGGACATGTGGAGAGAGAGAGAGGAGGCTTACTGCTGCTGCTGCTGCTGCATGGGCCTCGTTACCTCTGTGTTTGTTTGTTTGTTTGTTTGTTTGTGTGGAACCCTGCGTTCCCCCTGCATTTCTCCAGTGTTCATTGTTAGCACTGGGCCGCTACAGCAGTGGTTTCAGTCAGCGTTTCACCCTGGAGCAGGAGGAGGTTTAGGCTGAGGAGACAAAGAGGAAAACTAGTGCACAAACAGTAAACTGCAGCCTTTTATTGTTTGATTAAAGTTTTTTCTACGGCTTTCATTCTCCGCAGACTCTTCCCTCAGAGCACAGGCCGCTCTGAATGGCTTTAATTGGCGTGGGGGTAAATCTTTATATCTGGACAGCATTGTAAAGGCTTTCAAGATTTAAACGGGGAAATTTATGGAGCTAGTAAAAAAAAACAGTGTGGAATGGGTAAAAAATGGTGTCTAATTAGCGCTTAAGAGTCTTGAAAAAGTGAACAAAAAAAGCTCTAAAGTTTAAATGTTATCAGATTTGGTCTCAACGGGTTGCTGTCCTTTTTTTTTCTTTCCAAGCGGAAAGTCTCGATAGTTTGGTTACATCACTGCCAGATAGTGGAGAGTGTTAATGATGGGTTTGCGAGGTGATAGTCTCTCCGAGCGAAACTTCGCTAAGCTAGCGCTCGGCGGCGTTATGTCACGCAGAAATCTGTAGGTTCCTTTGGACGGCGAGCCAGACTGTAGTCCGATCAGCCAAATACCTGTCAACAGCAATTTCACTCCCCTTTCAGCCTCACAAAGCCTCACGCAGGTCTGAGGAATTAGAGCGGCCTCGCCACAATGGCGCTCCCGTCCCAAATGGAAATGTTAAGAGGTGCATTGTGAGTTGTTCGTTTTTAGATGCTCAATTTGCCTTGCTTTTGTTCTTTGCACCAGCAAACGGAAATCCTATTAGAGCGCACTCTGACTCATCTAGCCTTATTAGGTAAATTAGGACATCGTCAGGAACCGCTCACATCTATCATTCGCGACGGGCCGCGAGCGAGAGCGGCCTCGTGCGACTGACGCTGCGATGTTTAGCTAATTACGTGGGAGCATGCGAGAGCTTACCGGGACCCTACTATATGTTTTAGAAAGGAAGTGTATGAAATGAAAGCTGTGCGTTTGAAATAGAAGCACAGCTGAGTCTAGCTCTGCCTCTGTCTGCCTGGCTGCTGGAGAGAGTGCTCGATAAAGACAAATAACATTTGACATTTCCGTGGCCCTGATAGAATTATATGGAGTATTTGTTGAGGGATCAGAGAAAATGATGAGCCGTAATGTTACCTTGGTGACAGCATTGTTATCGCTGGTGGATGAGAGAGAGAGAGAGATGGCACACTCCCTGCTCTTTGGCTAGACCAGTGAAAGGGAACACATACTCATACACTGGTGGATAGGAATTCTTTTGGCTCCTTTGGAGAGAATAAAATAAAAAGAAGGAAGAAACATATTTATTAAAGTGCTTAAACACTTTTTTTCAAGTATCTGTATTTTTACTAAGGATTTCCATTTTTTCATTTCACAGTAAAATATCCAACTTTTTTCTCCACTGTGAAGTAGAAACTAGATATTACTCAATACACAAACATGATGCATTTTCATTTTCCTTCAAATCAAACTAATCCTTGTGCACCTTTCACTAAATCCCTCCCCTTAATACTTAGCAACAGTTACTAGGCCCATCAAGCTTTCAGAGTAAAAAAAAAAAAAGTGCCATAATGTTGTGAATTTCAATTGTTTAGTACATTTAAAAGCAAGTACTTTTTGTACTTTAATAAATAGCGCACTTGTATATTTGCTTCAGTAATATTACGTCTCTGCTTTTGCACATTCTGGATTTGTGCACAAATTCCATTGCTATTTTTTCAATATATTTTGGAGCTACACAATTGGGAACATAGCATCACAACCAACAAATGAGAACTGTTCTCAGTCTCAGGGTTGTGTGTAAAATGTGTGACGTAGCGTTACAACAAATTGCAAGGATAAGGATTGCAGTATATCTTTGCTGTTGGAAGAAAACCTTGTAATTCCATTTTTGTATTACCTGGACATTACTGGTTCCATTGACTATATATATATATATATTGGAACCAGTGTATATATATATATATATATATAGCTTTTCTGTGTAGAAAATGAAAACGTTTAGTTAGCCTGTACAGAAAAACCCAAAGGAAAGCTGATTTTCAGTTTTTCATAATGTATCTCAATATTTCATTATTTAAATGTGAGTTCATTAGAATTCTGTTTGCACAGCCAATCAGATACACTACTTTGTTCATAATTTATCGCTTCTCATATTGTCTTCGTGATAACCAACAGCTTTATTGAACATTACATTTTAGGTCCATATCGCTCAGCCCTAATACATTATACTGCCAACTGCCAGTGTCTGATTACAACACCTGGTATGTGCATGTGCGGAGTATGTGTGGGGTTTGGGTTTGGGGGAGTTACGTATTTTCTTTTAAAGTGCATAGTGACAGCACTGCATGCTAGCAGTGTGCTTCCTGTGGTTGGCAAAAAGAGAGAGAGAATTTGAGCTGCACACATTTTTTACCGGTCTGGGCTTTAGCTCCTGCTGTCAGTGTGATTTGGGCCTGTGCTGGACCTGTGACACATTAAACTAATGCTTTCCACCATAGCCTCACTCACACATTCTTCTGCGGCCTCATATTCCCTCTGCACACACTCGCACACACACACACACACACACACTCTCTCACACACACACACACACACACTTTGAGCCTGCTTATTAACAGTGTGTAAGAGCTGATTATACCCTGAAAAAAGAGGTGCGTTGAGTTTACTCTTCTTTTCTACATGAATATATATATATATATATATATATTGACGCAGTCATTGTCAAAAGAAAGTAAACAGAAACACAAAACTGTGTTGGTGTGTCTTATTCATGTGGAAAATTTGTAAAAAGTTGCATAGTTCAGTACTTTTGAGTTCCAGTGCTGCAGTTTGGCGAACAGTTCACCTTTAAAAAAACAAAAAAGAGAGACTGAAAATAACATGTACAAATATAATGGTTGTGATAGTACACGTGGTGTCGGTATCAAAACCAAAATGGTGGTACCGTGACCACCGTACTGTATACAATTCAGTCAAGTAAATTGCTGCTGTTGGAACAAAACCATGTATTTCCAATTTTGACGTTTTTCAGGTTTTGACATCATTTGAAAATGTCTGTTGTCCTTTATATTACGTACAAATTTCATGCTGAATGGATCAAAAGAAACGTCCCAAAATGACTTGGAAAAAGGTCTGGTTCCATTCACGTACATTAAAAGTAAACTATGTTTTTTCCTTCTCCTGTAAAGTTACCATTTTGGAGGTATGAGGTTTTGTTCAGACAGCAGTGAAATACGGTGTATTACATCTTTCAATGCACATTATCGTCGCTGTCACTGTCACTGTCACCCCATATCAAAACCACATGTCACATGCACTGTTCAAAAATACAAAAAAACGAAAGATGTATCTAATTCTATTATTATTTTACATCATTTAAACACAGCATCCATCCTTTGAATTGCATGAAAATTTGGTTATGAATGGACCAATAGAAATGCTCTAAAATTACATGGTATAAAATATTGTTTAAATATCTTTCATTGAAAGTAAACTAAAGTTACCATTTTAAAGATTCAGTGAAGATTTTTTTCCACCTCATTTGCAAAAGCCAGCTACCCTGAAGGCTTCACAGTGAATGGACCAATAGAAAAGCTCTAAAACATTAACTTACATTAAATGTTAAGAACATTTTAACTATCCACTTTAAAGTTACCATTTTAGATGTTTTAATTGTTATATATTTTCATAAGGCTTTTATTTGTCACTTTTTAATTTTTTATTAGAAAACACCAGCTGTCCTTTACATTGTGTTAATGTTATGATGAATGGACCAGTAGAAATGGTCCAAATTGACTTGGAATTGTATGTTGTTACATTAACATACCTCAACAGTAAGATTTTAAACCCTACCGTTGCCTTAAAGTCACCAAGCAAGCTTTCTTCTAATTTGGAAAATTGCAGCTTGGAGCTTTTAAATGCATGGTGAATCCTGTTTTTCTTTTTTTGCTTGTTTGTGTAGTGTATGAATCTATCTATCTCTGACGGAATGATGATACACACACACACACACACACGCACGCACGCTGCCTCCCCTCCCTTATCTTGCTTTTGCTTCGACGCTGCTGCAAGTTCCCAGGATGTACACACACACACGCACATACACAGTGTATTGCACATGCAAGTGCTCACAGACTCATGCATGAGTTCACAGGTGCACACTTAGTGAATATGTAGACAACAGCCTCTGCTTTTTGCTCCTTTCTGCACAGTCTAACAGTCAAGTTCATCCTCGTTTTCTTTACATTAAAAGATGCTTCGTTACAGTATACGTTGGGCCGATATCTGCACTTGTTCAGTGTAAGCAACTGCGTGCCTGTTTATTTCCATAGATGAACTGCTAATTTAATGCACAGATGGGCTGATTTTGCCTGAAGGGGGTCTGTACGCTCCCCCTATGTCCCCCCCCTCGTATCTCTGAGTGGGGGCAGGATTAGTGGAAGATGCTCTATTGCTCATCATAGGTTAGGCCTTTCATTATAACACCTGCACCTGAGGCAAAAACTACATGCACACCAACATAATCACCCAGATTATTATTATTATTATTATTATTATTATTATTATTATTATTATTGTTACATGACATTTTAAGCTAGTCCCTTTTGGGTCTCTATGTGGGTCTCTCTCTCATAGCTGCAGAACGTATTATAATAACATATATTATCACTTTCACGACAAAACCATGTATCTTATAGTAGATCTCCATAATAGGAAAAATGTTCTTAACTTTAAATGGAAGTTAATAGAACAAAATTTTATTCCAAGTAATATTTGGAGCATTTCTGTTGGTCAACTCATCAAAAAATCTTAAGACATTTAAAGAGCAGTTGACATTTTTTAACTATATAAAAGACACAAACAATGTAATAGTTATATAAATATATTAAATGTTATATGAAAATTCATGAATAATCTTAAGATTAATGACAGAATACTGAGCCTGAAGATTAAGGGGTTTATGTAATAAAAAACAATTATGTTCAATTTATGGTTGCACTGAATATGAATTTTGTGAATTTTTATGGCTGACCGTGATTTTCTTTACAGTGATGGCTATTTTTTCGGCCAATTTTATAAGTTTTAAAGTTTTTAAGCCCAAAGCTCACGCTGTGTGGACAAAAAGTACACAAGAAACAAACTAGCGCACTTCCGGCACATTCTCTTGGCCAAAGCTGCAACATACGTAGCTTTTATTTGCTCTTTAAAGGATGAAACTGCCAATGAAAAATCAGCTTCCTGTGTAAATCACATGAATCAAATAAAGCCCTCCATCGAAAGTAAGAGGTGACTGGCTGTTTAGCACAATGAGTCATGCATAATAATGTTATGACATTTTGGTAGGTGTAGCATCGGCATTCACTTGGCTTTATTTACGTCAAGAAACTGCAACACATTTGCCAAATTATGTCAAATTTGGAGTAAAACTTTAGCTGCACGTCTTCACTGTAAAACTTTATCAGGACCCTCCCTAACAGAAAGGTGGGGTTATCACATTCTCAGGGCTGTCTGACATTACAAATCTGTCCACATTTGTAATTTGGACCGCAGACAAATTGCAGATGGATGCGCAGGCTGCTCGTAATTTATCATCCAAAATTAGTGGTGAGGCGAGTCCTGTGGGAGATGTAAACATGGCTACCTGTGTTACGTGCAAAGTCGTCCGTGGCTCTGTCTGCGTCTGTGTCTCTGTAAGAGCGCGTCTCTGTGACTGATTGCCTCATATCACAGCATCGTTGCCTCATGCCGTCGCACCTGTGCTGTGTCCACTTTCAGAAGCTAGAACTAGACTCCAGACTGAATGGTGGACCAGAGACATGGGGCTGTTCTTGTACAGTCAGGTACTGCAGTCCTGCTTGTACTTTCCTCTGCATTTTTAAAGGGCACATATCCTGCATTTTTCTTATTTAGGTCCACTTATAACGTTTGAATGTTTTTTTTTCTTTGGCATTTTTTTGTGGTCATAATGCATTTTTTACATAGACTTTAAAATAACGCTGTTCTTGTTATTGTGCCTTTAAGGCTGTATGCGAATAAGCTCTATTTTGATTGGCTGTGCTTCATTCAACAGTCAGAGCTGAAACACTCCTTAGAACTTCAGTGTGATGGGTGATGGGTGAAGGGTGGGGGTGGCCTAAACTGCTGTATGCTGAATAGGCGGAGATATGTAAATGAGCTTGTGTGACATCACAGAAACAAGAATTCTAACCAGCATAGTTTCCATATATTGATGGGTGGTGAATGGTATGTTTTGAAACTTTAACAGTGTTTACATATTAGTTCAAAGTCATTTATTGAGAAAAAGAGAGAGAAAAACAGGGAAACTGTGCTATTTAGAATTCTTGTTTCTGTGATGTCACAAAAGCTCATGTGCATACAGCCACCCATTCACAGTACAACAGTGTAGCCCACCCCCCACCACTCCTCCACACCATCACACTCAAGTTCTAAGGAGTGTTTCAGCTCTGAGTGCTTTCTGGATGTAGCATAGCCAATCTTATGTGACGTCACAGAAACAAGAATTGTAAACAGCATAGTTTCCGTATACGGACGGGTGGTGAATAATATGTTTTGAAACTTAAACAGTGTTTACATATTATTTCACACTCCTTTATTTAGAAAAAAGAGAGTGAAAAACAGTGAAATTCAGTGTTTCCATGATACAGACCCTTTAAAGACAGAGCCCACGCTGATCTCTGTGTTTGCTAATTTCCCCGCTTCCCCTCTCTCTTTCCTTCAGATTTATGTGCGCATCAAAGGTCCCCACCTGCTCGTCGCCTTCATAGCTCACATCGCTGCTGTGGTAGATTTTCTTTTTCTTTTTTTTTTTCTTTTTCTGGTTTAGCCCAAATCATGCAGCGCGGAGTGAGCTTGAAAGCGGTGACAGGAAGCCGAAGAGTGTAAAGTGGCAGTCAGAGAGGTGTTTGTCTAGATCGTGTGATTAGTATGGCACAAGGATAAGCTGTCACATGTAACATCAACATGGCCTGTCTTTGCGAGGGTCTCTAGGGGGGCTTCGTCAGGGGCCTCCACTGTCTTTGATAAAAAAGCAAAGAAGTGCTATAGCAGAGGCAGCTCTATAGAAGGCCTGCGACTACAAAGGCCCGGCTGCGGCCGAGCTCTGAAAGGTGTGGGCTGGTATTTCAAAATGGAGGCTGTGAGGGTGTCCGGCGTGCCTGTGGTTTCAGACCCCGCCTGAGTTCACTGTTTATCTAAAGGTGACATCGCCCTCGCCGATATCTGCGAAGCCTCACACTCTCGTGGCTAAAGGGCTCTCAGGAGTCATGCCAAGGAAGTAGGGTTGGGCAATACACCAAAAATACAATATCGTGATACTTGAAGACGTTCTTTCAATCACGGTATTTTGTGTTTTTTATGGAGGGTTAGATTTAATGTTTCTGATCGAATTGTTGCCCCCTGGATGCACATTTTTAAATTCATTGCCTATGGAAGTATCCATAGAGTTGCATTCAAAAACTGGGTTGAACTAGGAATTTTGGAAGAGGTTATGTAACATGAGCATATAGAATATGTTTGATTTGCATGGGGCCCTTGGCTCATGGGGGGCCCTAGGTGGTTCCCTACCCTTACTCTAACCACCCCTGTTTTTATGAAGTTTTGATAAGTTGGAGCTGACAGACGAACAGTATAAGCACTTTTACTGAATGTGTGTCCACATTGTAGCATCATAAGAAAGTCTCGTGAATCAGACACAGACTACTTCTTCTGTCATTAAAGGTGTCAAATCTGCATTTTTTTGATGTGTAATAGCCACTGTGATGTAATTTATCACAAATGATAAGACATTATCACACCTAACACCCCTACAAGAAAAAAATAGGCACCACTTTAAAATAAGACCTTTACAAAGAGTTCATGAACGGTTTAAAATGAGTTGATTAATGGTTATTGATTAAGTCATAAAGACCTTCAAATCATTAATATAGCCTTTACAACACATACATAAAAAGGGCCGCAGTGACCTTTTGTTTGGTTAATAGTGAACGCTCATACATTTATACTCAGATTTTGATGTTTCCTGATCTTACTTTGTCTTCCTCAGTCAGCATTAAAGCTGTCAGCTTCATCACACATTCATATACATCAGATGTAACAGCTCACTTTTGCCCTTTTTATTAATGTGTTATAACTGCTTATAAATGATTTTTGAGTGGTACCAAACAAAAAAACCCATAGATAAAACTAAGTAGCTTTTAATTTAAAAAATCAAAATAAAAAAAAATCAAACAATTAGTAGAAATAAATAAATGAAATAAGATGATGTCATTATAGGCTGGCAGCCAATCAGCCACTTGCTACTTTGTGGTTGATGCATGTATGATGCATGCAGTTGTTTGGTGTTCTAGAAGTACTGACAGTAACCGTTCTATACTCAGAAAAACATATTGTGATGCAATTCATCACAATAACATTGACTATATGTCATAATTTTGCCCACCTGTACACCACATAATGTAAAAGTTCTATGCGGATGTGTTTTTTCCTCTACTTTCTTTAAGAAAGAGGGTCTTCAAGGGTTCCTTAGGAGAGACAATGCTTATATATAGAACCACGTTTACAATTACTTTGATGCTCAAATGGTTCTTCGTTATTATTGTGTACCTGTTCTATGTGGTTCTTTAAAAAACCTTTTTTTTTGTGTGCACCAACAACCGTTCCCCTTTTGTTACAAGCCAAGGAGCCTATATTTGCTACTATACAGAGTATAGAACCCCATATCCGAGCCAAGAACCGTTTAGGAACCTTTATTTGTTTAGTTAAAACATATTCAAGGCAAATATTTCCCGCACCCAAAGCTGCCCCTCACCCACTGTCTCTCTCTCTCTCCTTCTCTCTTTCTTCTGTCTCTCTTCACGTCCTCTTCTCACTCCTATCATAGACCGTCCCTCTTGTTTTTTCCCTCCACTCTCGGCCTCACAGGCACTGTATTGTGTATTAATAACAGTGTGGTTGGGTCCTGGCCCCACATATGGATGTTTATCAGGAGTTGGCCCAGAGCAGGACGGAACATGCCGGAGAGCGAGCTGCGCCGTGTGTGTGGCCGGCGGGATGATTAAGTGGGGAGTCCCTTTTTATTCTCCACTCTCCGAGTTTAGAGGGACTGTCATGGGACGGAGGTGAACTGTAAAAGCGGCCTGGGCATTCGTTCCCTTCATTTTAACAAGCTGCCGAATAACTAAATGCTGTACGAACTGGACCTGAACCCGGGAAAAATGTGTGATTACGTCTCGAGTTCCACATAATTTATGTTTTATTTCAGTTTTCCACTATACGCTGAGATGGGCCTCTCGTATGTGAGCCACACTTGTTTCAGTTCGCTTATGTATTAGTTTCATAGTAGTTGTCGAATAATATGTAGTAGTTATTTAGAATAATTCAAAGGCTTTGAGTGTATTGACTCTAACATTGATACACAGAGCCCATATCACTGCTGTCGGAACAAAACCTTATATCTCCATTTCTGTCGTTTTTTAGTTTTTGACATAATTTTAAAATGCCTATTGCCCTTCACACTGTGTGTAAATTTTATGATGAATGGACCAAAAGAAATGACCCAAAATTATTTGGAAAAAATGGTTCCATTGACTTGCATTAAAAGTAATGAATTTTTTCCTTCTCCTGTAAAGATACCATTTTGGAGATACGAGGTTTTGTTCTGACAGCAGTGATATCCTGCATTCTTGTATTTTCTCTTCCTTAAAGTCTGCTGATGATGTCTGTGTGGGTTTATGACCATTGTCCAACCTCACTTTATCCATTAGGATTAAACTGGCTGTTTCTGTTACTGTGAATGTAAGACTTCTTTTAGCTATGGGCTGAAATATCTACATGTGCTGTTTTTTGTGACATCACAAAAAACAATGAATACAGATGAGTAATTGATACATTTTGAAACTTTAATAATATTTACATACTACATTGACTTCATGTAAAAATGTCCATGATATGGGCCCTTTAATCTGAAAGTGATGATCTAACACCACTGAATAATAATAACGCATTCATTCATTTTCTTGTTATAATTCATATTGCCTATATTCCACATCTGTTGCATAAATAGTTCATGTCTATTCAGTGTTTTCTATTTAAATAATTCCAAATCTTAACAAAATAATACAATTGAATAAATTTGTGGAGGAATTTGAGATTTTATGGTGCACTTAATAGTTGTCATTAATAAACATTCAATAAAGAACCATAATCGAGAGTTTCACTTTCCTAGTAGTGTAATAATTCATAGTAGCTGCGGAATAATAAGTCTCAAGGTAACTGAATAGTAAGCTCAGTGTTTAAAATGTTAAAGGGCCCATATAATGGAAAACTGACTCTCCTTCGCTTTTTTCTAATCAAAGAGTTTGATATAGTATGTAAACATTGTTCCAATCTGTACAGTCCATATATGGAAACTATGCAGCCCATTTTAATTTAATTGTTTCTGTGATGTCATGAGAACCAACTCATTTGCATATGTCTGTCTATTCAGCCTACAGCAGTTTAGCTCCACCCTTTCACACTGAAGTTATAAGAAGTGTTTCAGCTTGCACAATACAAGGCAGCCATTCAGAACAAAGCTCATTTACATATGTCTATCATATAGAGATATAGAGGTTAAATCCAAGCAGGAAGGTGCAGTTTATGCTAAAGCCCTGCTTTAGGATGATATATTGAGACATATTGCTGCTTAGCTGGACGTTGAGGTGATGGGCAGTGCCCACTAACGCTGCCGTGTGTGTTTGTGCCCTGCAGCGGACGCTGAGCATGTGGATGCGGGAATGCCCGTGGCCGAGCTGCCCCCACATCCCCACACGCTGCTGGAGCCCAGCATGGCCGGCACGCTGCCCCCCGGCCTGGGGGACCACGACTTGCTGACCTGCGGCCAGTGCCAGGAGACTTTCCCCCTAGGGGACATCCTGCTCTTCATCGAGCACAAGAAGAAGCAGTGCCACGGCCTGACAAGCAGCCACGGCTGCTACGACAAAACGGTGGACCGCAGCAGCCCCTCTCCGCCGCGGGCCGAGCTGAGGAAGGTGGTGGAACCGGTCGAAATCGGAATCCAGGTGACACCCGAGGAGGAAGATGAGAGACTGTTGACGCCCCCGAAAGGAATTTGCCCCAAGCAAGAGAGCGGCCTGCCAGGTAGGTCCCATATTTCTCCCCGAAAAGCAGCCTGACTGTCTTAAAGGAGGCTTTATTATGGACACTGAGCAGCTAGAAATTATATTAGCAGCCTTGAAACTTGAATTTTGTTCATCTCAAAACATGAATTTTGTTCCACAGAGGGTCAGACACCACATAAGCAAAGCACTGTTGAGATTACTTAAGTTTTGAGGCAAGTTTTTGATGATTTAGGCATGCAGCACAAAGCTAGATAAGACAGGAGTATTAGTTTCATTTACTCGTTAGCTGGGTTAGCGTTTTTCCTGTGAAACAAATTAAAAAAACTTTAGACACTAAACATGTCTAGGCAGATGGATTATCTTTTAGGTAAGGGAGACATTACGAGATTTTTTTTTACCAAACTATTCCTTTAAACCTTTATCCCCCTGATAAAGGAGGCTTTAATATGGACAGAAAATACACTGAATAGCTAGCAGTTGGCAAAGCAACCATCTTAAAACATGAATTTCGATCCACAGAGTATCAGAAGCCAAATACGCAAGTCTGTTTGAGATTACTTACCATCTCAACACAGTTTGAGGCACGTCTATTATGATTTAGGCATGAAGCACAATGCTAATTAGGCCTATTAGCTTACGTGGTAGATAGCTTAGCCTAGTAGCTCCACAGCAAACCAAGGTAAAGAAGCAAACTTCAAAAAACATTGTGTAAAACTGATTTTTCTCTATCACTTGAAGGAGGCATTAACATGGATAGAAAATACATTGATTGGCAAAAAAACTGTCGTAGCAATTTTTTAATTGGGATTTTTAATTGGGATTTTTTTCCAATGAGTATCAGTAACAACATAATCAAGTCTATTTGAGATTACTTAACAAGAGTATGATGACCTAGGCATGCAGTTTTCACAGTGCTAGTTAGGAGTATTAGCTTCCTTTTCCTTATTCTTTGGCTTAACCTTGTAGCTCCTGTGCAAAAAAAACTAGAGAAGCATTATAGGTGGCTAAAACCGGTAGCGGCAACCATATTGAAACATAGTGAGTGACAGAAACCAAATAAGCAAGTCTATTTGAGAATATTTAATGAGCAGATTTTAATGCAGACATGCAGTTTTCACAATGCTACTTTGTAACATTAGCTTCCTTTACGTGTTAGTTAGCTTAGCCTCATAGCTCCTATGCAATAGACTGAAGAAGCAGGCCTCGGACAGCAAACATGTCTATTCAGATCTGCTGCAACAGGGAGGAATTTGTGTACATTTTATTTTTCACCAAACTATCCCTTAAAATCTTTAAAAAGGAGGTTTTAACATGGACAGAAAATATGTTGAGTAGCTAAAAATGGTAGCGCCAACCGTATTGAAACATGTTGAGTGACAGAAACCAATAAGGAGGTCTGTTTGAAAATATTTAATGAGTGTATTTTTAATTTAGGCATGCGGTTTTCACAATGCTACTTAGCTTAGCCTCATAGCTTCTATGCAATAACCGAAAGAAGCAGGCCTCAGACACCAAACTGTGTCCATGCAGATCTAGTACAGTTGGGCTAAAGATGAGCTTGTGTACATTTAATGTTTTACTGAACTATCCCTTTAAACCTCGTTATTTTACACCTGTACCGTTGCCACGAGGCACCGGGTCGGCGCACATGCGCACGCCGAGCCCGAGCCGCAGCTTCAGACAAAGGGAGATGCGCTCATTTCCCTCTGCAGGACTGTGGGCATCCTGTAGTGATTGTGATACTGCTCATCTGCGAGCCTCGAGAGAGATTGTTTTTTTCCTTCAGCTGATTTCATTAGGGGAGCCTGTGCCGTGCAGAGTGAAACATCACATTACCCAGTCAAAGCCTCCAAAAACCCCCTGAAGGACTGTGGTAGTTGAAACAAATTGTGCAAAAACGTGACAGAGAGAACTCACCCTACTTTTCATGGAGAAATCCAGCCTGAGCCATCTGCTTAAAAGGTGAAAAGCTCATTAAAATTCAAATACTCAAAATGAGAGAGAGGAAGAGAGAGAGAGAGAGAGAGGGAGAGGGAGAGAGAGGGAGAGAGAGAATAGAGTAGGATTAAAAGAGCCAGTTTGCTATTGAATAGGGGTAAAGAGGCAGTTTAGCTCGGTCCAGCTGCAGGGGGAGAGCTCCCTCTCTCTCTCTCTCTCACTCTCTTAGTTATCTTGCGAAAAACAGCGCAGTCAAGTCCCTCACAAAGCAGCCGGAGGGATCTTGGGAAATGGGCCTCATAAAATAATATTCCGGCTTGGACAAAGTTAGCACGGGGAAAGGCTTATGACACTGGCTCTGGTTTTAATAACCTCTTTTTTTTCTCTCCGCATTCCTTGTTTGTAGAGGTTTCTTGCGGCATCAAAGACAATTTATTCGGTGGCACACATTTAAATGGCCTTAATAATCAGGACTAAGCTAAATTAGTTAGAACCCCACACAGCGCCGAGCCCAGGCCGACCCACGGCGCGCACAGAGAGCCACCGACGGCCCTAATGACGAAATATGATGAAAAGGCTCGTCTCACATTTCAAAGTGTCCCGCTACATACCACTGAAGTGCTATCATTCGAAAGCTCAGACAGATTCGCTTAGTAAGAGCCACAAACGTGTCTCACCGGTTCCCTCACTGTGTGTGGACGAGCAGTTGTGATGTAGGCTGTTGTTTCGAGTTACTTTTTGATTTATGGCATGGAAGAATATCATGTTTATGTATATGTATGTGTATACAGGGGAGGGCAATATGAAGATGTTATTGTTATCATGCTAAATTTTGTCATGAATGCTTCTCTGAGTATTTTGTGGAGGTTGTCAAAGCTTAAAGAACACAGGTCAACTGTGTGTATCATTACAAAGAGAGCGTACTGAGTCCTGTTTAATAGGATTTATTGTAGAACTGTATTTAATGTTGACTGATGAGAAGCACTGTGCTTATTGATTTTCTAAATATGGTGGGTTTTTTATTTTGTTCCTCAACAACTCAATAAGCATCAGAAAAATGAAATATGAGACATATTGTGTATTGTGAATATCTTAGGTATTGTAAAGTTTTTTTTACTTCTCTCTCTCTGAGTGTGTGTGTGTGTGTGTGTGTGTGTGTGTGTGTGTGTATATATATATATATATAGTATATATATATATATTTTAATATATATATATACACACACACATTTTGTCTGTCATATAAATCAACTAATTAATATATATATATATATATATATATATATTAATTATGTATATATGTGTGTTTGTGTCTATACATATATATATATATATATATATATATATATATATATATATATATATATAATAGTTGATTTATATGACAGACAAAATGTGCACAAAAAATGTAAACTTTTTCAAATTTTTGTGTTATATGTTACTGTATCTATCTATCTATCTATCTATCTATCTATCTATCTATCTATCTATCTATCTTTTTTTTCAGCGGGCAAATACAATTTTCCTTGTATTCCGGGAAATATGAATATATATATTTAATACACAATACTCATATATCACAAAATCTATTTTTACAAACATGCCAAGTCATTCAATCTGTCTGGATTTTTAAAATTACTTTCATAATAAGCCAAATTCTATTTTAAACTGCTTTCTTAATAAGCTGTGATTTGAAGGGGGATAATTTTTAATCTTATTTAAACTTCAGCGTTTAAATAATGGCTTATTGAAATGAAAGATGAACATTTGCCTTCCCTGAATCATATTGCAGTTAGTGCGAGTAAATTTTACTCCTTTCATTAGTTCAGGTTTGGAGAGGGAGAGAATTCGCAGGCTGAGAGAATAAAGGCACAGATGAAATGTCCTCCGAAAATGATTAAGAAGCTTGAATGTCAGCTTGGGCGTGCAGCTAAACATGTGCAGGCCGCCTTGTATTCATAATTGCCTCCCAGCAGGTTAAAGTATTCTTTTATGCTAAACCTTTCCGCACCCATTTGTTCTCCACGTGAAATAGAAAATGACACGCTGAAAAACACTCTGCACCCCCCCCCACTTTACCCTGAATATAGCAGAGCTGTTCATACTCTCAGAGCACAGATCATTTTTCATAAATTTGTTTTTTTTTCCCTTTAATATATCCATCTGTCAGCTTCAAACGGAGAAACAGAGAGAGACGGAAAGAGAGAGAGTGAGAAACAGAGAGAGAGAGAGAAGTAGAAAAAATGAGAGAAGCTAAGAGAGAGAGGAAAAAAATGAGAAAGAGAGAAAAAATAGATATAAAGAGAGAAGAGGGAGAGAGACAGAAATAAATAGAAATAGTGTGAGAGAGGAGAGAGAGACTAAGAAAGAGAGACGGAGAGAAAGAGAAGAGAGAAACAGTGAGAGAGGAGAGAAACAGAAGGAATGAGAGAAAGAAAGCAGAGAGATTTGTAGAGACAAAGAAATAGAGGAGAGAGAGACAGAGAAGAGAGAGGGAGAGAAGAGAGAGAGAGACAGAAAGGGAAATAAATAGAGAGAGAGGTGTAGAAAAATTGAGAGAAAGAAACAGAGAAAGAGAGAGAGAAAAAAGATGATCATAAAGAGAGAGAGAGAGAGAGACGGAGAGAGAAGGGGGACAGTAAAATAAAAAGAGAGAGGAGAGGCAGAGAAACACAGTAATAGCAGGGAGAGAAAGGGAGAGAAGATGAGAGAGAAAGAGAGAGAGACTAAGAAAGAAAGGGACTGGGAGAAAGAAAAGAGAGAAAGAGCAAGAGAGGAAAGAACGAGAGAAGGAAAGAGCGACTAAGAGAGAGAGAGAGAGATAAGAAGAAAGAGAAAGGAAGAAAGTGAAGAGAGAGATGTAGAGACAACAAAATAGAAAAATAGAGAGGAGAGAGAGACAGAAAAAGGGAGGAAAGGGAGAGAAGAGAGAGAGAGAGAGAGAGAGAGAGAGAGAGAGAGAGAGAGAAGGTATTTATTTGTTTCTAAGTTTGATCTTTTCTCTCTCTGTCTGTCTCTGACATGTGAGCAGTGTTTTGACAGGCGTTAAACTGCGCTGCTTCATTCACACACGTCAACCTGCATCACATCATAACCTACACACACACACACACGCACACACACACACTCCTCCCTAGTCTTCACAAGCAGCTGGAAGAGGAGGGGCTAATTCTTGACATCACTTCCTTCAAAGCGTAGCTAAACAACTCAGTTTAAGGGATTATTTGCGGTTGTATTTGATTGACAGATCAGTCACCAGGGATATTCACTGCTGTAGTTAATACTTTAAGTGCCATATCACAGAAACAATAACATTACGTAAGCATTGTTAAAGTTTCAAAATGTACCATTTGCGTCCCCGTCTGATTTGAATGCTCTGTATTCACATATATTCATACTGAAGTTATAGGGAACATTTCAGCTCTAACTGCAAAGAAAGCTCATTTGCATAAATCAGTTTTAAAGGCACAATAACAAAAACCGCCTGTTTAATTCTGAGGGATAAAGTGAGGTTAAAAACTAAATATTTGATGTAAAAATGAATTATGACTCTTCTCGGTACATAAAACCACGCAAATGTTATAAGGGGACCTCAGGGAAAACATAAACTCATGAAAAATGTAAGATATGTACCCTTTAAATAAACAAAACAAATCCACATCGGACAGATGTTTATTTCAAATTGGCATTTGTTGAACGAGCAGTGAAACGTTTAGGCGATGCTACTGCGCTAAAACATCTGCGTTTTATTCATTTTACTGCATCTGTAACCCTACAGAAACACTGGCTGTGATGCTAACCCAGATAGACGGAGCTCCAGCTCCTACATATTAGAAATGTTAATGTAATCGGCGTCGGCAGATACGTACACAAAAAATACTGGATATTATGACATATCGAGCCCGTAGTGGTGCATCCTGAGAACACACTTCACAATTCAGTGGCATTTTTTTTGTTACTCTGGTGAAACAAGTGAATAATAAGTGTTTCCATAGTGATGTGAATTGCATTTTAAATGTGTGTGTATATGTTCGCTCGGTGCATCCAACTATAAAGGCAGTGAAGGAAAACACAGCAGCTCACAGAAAGCTCCAGTTCCACATGCTGACCAGCTACTATGGGGGCAGATTTTATCAGCGAAAAGAGACCAGCACAGTCTCTAACTGTATCGCTAGTGAGAAGTGAGGTAAGACAGGGTCGGCTGCTTTTTTACACATATAGTGATAACAAAATATGCGATCTTGAAGTCTTATAACCAGGAAAAAGTAGCAAATAATGAAGAAAGATATACAGCAATTACTCCAAGCCCCTCTCAGATAATCCCCCTCTTCCGTTTATTAGTGCCTGTGTGGGAAAAGTCAATGTTATCTGTGAGAATATGGGCCAGCCAGTGAAGAGGAACCACTCGAGGGTTGAATCCAATATTTCTCACCTAAATATCAGCAGGACACAAGCTTTCCTGCCACCGCACTGTATTGCCACTTAGCCGTCTTAAGTTCCAGCTAAATTTAATTATATTTAATAGCCCTAATTAAATAAAATATGACATTGCGCATAGCCGTAGGCTAGAGGAGTAGCTGCTGGGGACAAAAGGGGACGTCTCTGGTTGTGTGTGCGTGTTCGTCTCATGTATCTCAGCCAGGTTAAAGCTGCACTGATTAGTCTCAGTCACACAGTGAGGACGGCCTGGATGTTCCACTTCAGCCACTGTGCTTTAATGAGCAGTTCAGAAGAAAGCAGTATATACATCAGCTCAGTGCATATAGGGGATTTGAGAGGGATTTTTTTTGTTATGGATGAACTATTTCAGTAAATGAGATGTAAAGAACCTCTTTAAAGTTGAAAGAACCTCTACATAATGTAAAGGTTCTAGAAAGAAGCTCGAAGCTGGTGTAGAACCTTTTGGTTTCTTAAAAAAAAACCTTCATTTAATGCTTCTTTAATACACCGTATTTGTAAGTGAGAACCTCTTTAAAGAACCTAAACATGCTGTGAAGGTTCTGGGAGGAGTGCTTGAGTTAGTATTAAACCTATTCGTTATGTGAAGGTTCTTCAAATCCTTAAAGTTTCTTCACACTTCACAAATTTCGTAATAATAAAGGCCCCACAAAGGGTTCTCTGTGATTTCATAAAAGAACCCCATTTGGCTCCCTAAAGAACCTTTCAATGGATTTTTGTACATGAGATGTACAAGTATGAAGAACCTTTTTTAAAGTTTAAAGAACGCTGACATAAGGTAAAAGTTCTAAGAAGGCAATCAAAGTTTGTATAGAACCTTAACAAACATTTAAAAGATTCTTCATGCTCACAAATTTCTTGGAAATAAAGATGCCAAATAGGGTTCTCGGAGCCATAGAACAACCAATTGATTTCGTAAGATACTTTCAGTGTTCTTTAATGAACGATGCAAGCTTGAGGAACCTTTTTAAAGAACTTCCACATAATGTAAAGGTTCTAGGACAGAGACTTAAATCAGTATAGAAACTTTATATGAAGGTTCAATAAACATTTACAAGGTTCTTCACACTCACACATCTCTTTTCAGACGTGGCGTCGCTCAAATGGTTTGATCTGTGATTTTAGTCATGTTGACTGGACTTTTTATCCTTTAAAGCCTCAGTTATGGGTGATGATAACAAAAGCACTATATGAATTATTTCTTGCTTGTAGCTCATTGACTCAAGTGGTGAAACTCTGTATGAAGTGCAGATTCTAAACATTTATTTGTGGTTGTAAGGAGGAGGAGATGTTTTATTTTGATTAGAATTTGTGCAACGTCCTTCATTTTTGCTATTTCTTTACAATGATACAATCAGAAAAAATTAGAAGTGTCACTTTTAACCTGGTAATATGAAACAAAAGTCTGAACCTCCCTGGTAAAATTGCATTTTTGTTGTCTACAGAGTGCTTAAATAGGCATTTTTCAGTACATTTTAATGCATAAAATCTATTTATTTGCTGAGTTTAACATATTTGGAAAAAAAATAAAACAATAAATGTAAAATGTGTTTAAATTTTTGCACAGACCACATTTGTTTTATTTATTCCCCTTTTTTGTTAAACTTTCCCCCAGTATGTTAAAGTCAGCAAATAAACAGCAACTGTACAGTAATTGTACAGAAGTGTGTTCTCTGTAGAAAATCAAACATGTCATTTGACCGGGGGTGCCCAAACCTTTGCATACAACTGTGTAAAACAACAGTAACAGTACACAGTGATAACATGAGGGTTAATGTATGGAGGAACGCTTTAAAGCTGTGAGATCTTGTGACTCTTAAGCGAGCGAGTGGAGGCTGTAAATAGATAAATCAGCATGTTTGGATAAAACTGATTGTCCTGTTGTTGCTGGCTGTAGACCAGTCGGCTTTTTGGCAAGGATTATTTCAGAGATACGCACAGCAGCACTGGTGGTGGAGCTGTTCTGAAAGAGAAAGCATAAGGAAATCCCACTCAGCATCTCCGAAATCTAACTCAACTCGACACGTTAGTGAGTAACTGTTAAAGACTTGTCGTCTATTATTATATTCATGCATTGTAAGTGGAGTGGGCGGGACAAAAACTAAAAGTGGAGCCAAGCTGGAGCAGCTACTGTGGAAGCAAAGCTGTACATTATGCAGCATTTTGGGGTTGAATTCTGTGCTGTTCACTATGATGAAGCCCTTGTTGGTTAGTTTGTGTGCTGATTCTTGTCATGCAACTCTGGAATGATGCTACACTTGCGGTCGGCTTTCAGAGACACTGCAAAACGAAAACTTGAGAGCACACATTTCACAAAAAATTGTTTTGATTGATTCGGTCTGAGCCGATATGCCGTATAGATGGAGTTCCTTGAACTACGTTGATGAAAAAGCATCCACACGCTTGAGAACTTGGGTAAAAGCTATTGTTCATTTTAAGTGAAAACAGCAGAACGCGATGAGCTTCCAGACAGCATCAGATTGGCGCTAACGGATGCGCTAGACAGGTAGAAAGTGGCGTCTTCTGAATCAAAACAGTGGAAATAAAATCATCAGACAAAAAAGCTTTAATGTCGAATGTTAAAACTCTCTCTCTCTCTCTCTCTGCGTATCGCCATAGGAACGGCCACGTGCTGACATCGGCGGAGCTGTAGTTTGGGGAGAGAGGGCCTTGTTCATGTCAGTTTTGCGATGTTTCTCTCTCTCTCTCTCTCCCTCTCCCTCCCTCAGTGCTCGCCCCGGCTTGGCTGGCTCACAGAGCTTTACACGTCTAACAAGTGCAGCGACAGGGGGAGTTATTTCTGACCCTTGGCTCGCCAGATCGCTGTGGTGAATATTTCATGAGACATGCTATATTTATAAAGATATTTACCTCAAACACGCTCCGCTCTCCCCCAGCAGCTTCGCTCCCAAATCCCAGCCGCTCTCGCTCGCTCTCAAGCCGGGGCAGATCATCACCACCACCACCACCACAGAGTGGCCCTTAATAGTGTTAGTTAGCTTTAATAAACCCACTGGAGATAATGAGCGGACTGAATTATGTCAAAGCTTCCAGGCTCTTTTTTCTTTTTTCACTTAAACTATTATTTACTTTATTATTAATCATTTATCTTAAGGCGTGTTATGCAGTAAATACTGCATAGCTGTGGTTATATCAAAAGACCAGCTGCTCTTTGCACCTCATCACATCACATTAATACTCAATAAAGCTAAGAATGTCCTTTATTTCTTCTATAGAGTTATATTATTTAGTAACTGCTGTAAAACTACTCAAAACCTGCTATAACAGATGTTTAAATTTGGCCAATATTTCAGTCTGATATGATGAAGGAGGAGACCCTCACTTGCTCTGCAATAGTCCAGGATGGATGTTAAAGAGCACTATCTTCAATTTAAAGGAATGTACTGGCAAAATAAATCAGATTTAGACTACTGGTGCACATTAATATCGAAATCATATCAATATTGGCTGAGAGTTTTTAAAAAAAATGACCGATATTTCAAACCGATATTTGATGATGCAATCCAGAGGAGCAAAAAGTTTAGGTGACACTGAGCTACTTTGCTAAAATATCCATTTTGCTGCATTTTTAACTGTACAAAAAATCAATTCTATGTCAATTTGTATCTTCACTGGCCGAAAATGTAAACAAAAAACACTGGATATCAGCATTGGCCCATAATTCCCATATTGGTACGTGCTTAGTTCAAATCAGCCCTAAAGACATCCTTTTTAGATTGATTATCTACTCTAGGACCACTTCACTCTGTGTCTGGTATTGGTTCCCAGAATCTTTGCTAAAACATCACTGAAATTGGGACTGATCCCAAGATTGGACTGTCTGAGTCCAAGCCATGTTTTTGCTACCTGTTTTTGAGCTCCTGTCCAGATAGATTTCTATCAGAGTGTTTGCTAGAGAATCCATGCAGACCTACTTTGAGGAATATGTGTAACTGAGTAGAAGATTGTTGCCATGTGTGTGGGATATTAGCATGTCATACACACAGAGTGTTTTTAAAAGGGACCCTGTTTCTGGAACATGGGCACTAAAAATATGTCATACTGCTTGTAGCATTTCATTTTTGTAGTATTTTCTCTTATTTTGCTTCCAGTTTTTTCTCTCCTCTCCTTAATGAAATATCTGAAAGGGCACCATGCTGTGTGTGGCGTATACTGTCCTGTAAACAGAAAGGAGGAGGTTTTAGTACAGTTATTAAGCAGACAGTGCTTTGAAAACAGAGCTGGATGTAGGGAAGAATAAACACATGCATGCATATGTGTATACAAACAGACACAGATTTGGTTTTAGGGAATGTCAGGACATAGGATATGTATAGTTTGTCATTATTGACACTGAAAATGACTTGTAAATGTACGAAAACAAGCACAAACAAACACACACACATACACACGCGCTGGAGCGAGTTCACAAACACGATCACAGATATTTTAACCCTCACTCGGTGCGGAGGACATCTCAGTTGAGAGTGCGTGTCTGTGTCTGCAGACGCAACACGTTCGCTCAGAGCGCTCTTCAATAAGTAATGATGCAGCGCGGGCGCGGGCACAGCGATATTGAAAACATGTTTCCATAATATGACACACATGCCTTTTTCCAATTAAAATTCACAAAGGCCTGGTGGGGGGACGGCCTGGTGCCGGGGCCACGCCAGAATCGATGTGAGGAGATTACGTGGTGAGGTGAATGTGCGTTTGATTTAATGTGCTCTTTTAGAGCCATTATTCCTGCTGGTCTTCTTGTTTTTTTGTTGTTTCAATAAAGCCAGGAGAGCCGGGACCAAGCAGCCGCTTTTGAAGTGGTAATTGGCCACTTTTGTCTAGTTATCCGTCTATCTCTCTCTCTCTCTCTCTCTCTCTCTCTCTCTCTCTCTCTCTATCTCTCTCTATCTCTATCCATCCCCATTCTCTCTCTCTCTGTATCTCTCTCTATCCATCCCCATTCTCTCTTTCTTTCTCTCTCTCTCTCTCTCTCTCTATCCATCTCCATTCTCTCTCTCTCTCTCTCTTTCTCTCTATCCATCTCCATTCTCTCTCTCTCTCTCTCTCTCTCTCTCTATCCATCTACATTCTCTCTCTCTGTTTATCATCTCCATTCTCTCTCTCTCTATCTCTCTCTATCATCCCCATTTTCTCTCTCTCTATTATCCCCATTCTCTCTCTCTCTCTCTCTCTCTCTCTCTCTCTCTCTCTATCTTTCTCTATCTTTCTCTATCCATCCCCATTCTCTCTCTCTCTCGCTTTCTCTCTATCTCTCTCTCTCTCCCCTCACTCTCTCTCTCTCTCTCTCTCTCTCTCTCTCTCTATCCCCATTCTCTATCTCTCTGTCAATCTCCTTTCTCTCTCTCCTCTCACTCTCCCGTTTCTCTATTTTCTCTTTTTTCTTTTCTTTTTTTCTTTGCTCTCTCTCATCTGTCTGTCCTCTTTCTCTACTCTCTCTTTCTCTCCTTTCTCTCTCCCGCTCTATCTATCCATCCACATTTACTATCTCTCCCCTCCTCACTCTCTCGTTTCTCTATTTTTTCTCCTTTTTTCTGTCTCTTTCTTGCTTTTCTTTCTCTTTTTCTCTCTCTCTCATCTGTCTGTCCTCTTTACCCTCTCTGTCTCTCTGTCTCTCTCTCCGTCTCTCTCTCTGTCTCTCTCTCTCTTTCTCTCTCTATCTATCTGTCTCTCTGTAGCCCCTTTCTTTTTTCTTTTTCTCCCCTTTTTCTCTCTCCTCACTCTCTCATGTTTCTGTTTTTGCTTCCTTTCTCTCTTTCTCTCACTCTCATCTGCCTGTCCTCTATCTCTACTCCCTGTCTCTCCCTCTCTCTCTGCCATCTTTTCTCTCCTTCATCTTCTCTCTGTCTTTTTATCCTTTTAGCTATTCACACTCTCTCCCTTCTACAAAACTGTTCTATTATTATTATTACTATTGTAATTATTACTATTAGTATTATTTTTTTTTATTGTCTATTTTTATATTTAATGTTTCAAATAAAAGATCATCATGCTTCACTCGATGTGAAGGTTATGAGGATGTAATTGGGCCAAAAAGGCTCAGCCTAATGTAGCTGAACCCAGAGAGGGAGATGGAGAGGCAGTCAGAGGTAGACTGTAGATTTCGGTTCATATTTCTTGGCGTTGCGATGCTCGGTGCTGCGTTTAAGCCTGCGAAAAACATGTAAACATGGCGGAGCGGCTGTTTTAAGTGACATGTCTGCTAATCGGCATCTGATTGCGCAGCCTTGGCTCTCCTGCCTGTGCTAAGACATCCTCCCGCGGAGATTAGATGGCCTTACACATCGCTACACTAGTTCCCTTTGGTGAAAACATACTTTAATTTCTCCCTCCTGTGTGCTTAATCCACAACTGCTCTGAAATTCAGCAAAGTGCTACCTTTACTCCGGGCTTCAAAATGCTTTCCAAAGCCTCGCTCTTGGGCTGTGTCCAGCAGCAGAAGGAAGAGCAAGGAAAGAGACAGGAGAGAGAAAGGAGGAGAGAGAGAGAGAGTGAGAGAGTGAGTGAGAGAGAGAGAGAGAGAGAGAGAGAGAGAGAGAGAGAGCAAAACAGTTTTAGCCATTAATAGAGCGTAAAAAGCGAAAGCTGCATCTATGTACTTCTTAGCATCTTCAAATCCTTTTCAGATTTTTGCCTCGTTGCTTTTTTCAGTTAATCACTTTGCATGCACTCATTTAAATATTAAAATTTTCTTTAATCATCAAAGGCAGGGAGCCTCATGCATATTCATATCTTCAGCACCCCCCAACACCCCCCCTCGCACTTTCCCCAGAATTACAGGTTCATTACCTCGCTCCAAAGCCAAACAGTCATTACCAAGAGCCAGCTTTTTAATTGCTGATGCCTGGCCATCATCGCCTTACCGCTCAGATTTAAAGTTCCATAAGAAAAAGAAAAAAAAAAATAAATAAAAAAAAAAGAAAAATCCCAAGTTTAAAATAACTTAACATTCTTGTTATACATCCTCTGTGCCGGGAGAGAGAGAGAGAGTGAGAGAGAGAGAGTGAGAGAGAGAGAGAGAGAGAGAGAGAGAGAGAGAGAGGGAGAGAGAGAGAGAGAGAGAGAGAGAGAGAGAGAGAGGGAGAGAGAGAGAAAAACCTGTTCTCTGGCTGGAGCTCTGAATATTTGTCAAGAGGCTTGACGAAAGTTGCATTTGCATAATGACTTTGTAGTTCTGCATTAATAAAATTTGCATATGAAGCCGTGTTAATTACTCCTGATCAGGCTTTTTTGCATTCATGCATGGTAATTTTCTGAGACTTGCGAGAATTGATGTCCTGGCGTCAGGGCTGTGATTGGTGGCGGTGGCAGTTGTTGAGGTGGGGGTGTGCGTGTCGGGGAGGGGGTCATAAGGAGAGAGAGAGGAGGGGAGGGAGAGGGAGAGGGAGAGATAGTGCTGGATGGAGCTGGAGAAAGAGAAGATGGCATGTTTTGTGTGTTTGTGAGTTTGTTCTGCTGCACTGCTTTCTTACCATTTACTCGTTTACTCAAGTAGGTTCTGGTGTCCGATATCAGAAAAGAAGCTATAATAAACGCAGCAAAGCAAAAAGAATAAAACACCCAATCACAGACTGAATGGACAGCGTCATGTTCTCCTCCTCTAATTCTTCATTCTCTTCATTTCTACCTTCTTCCTTTTTATCTTCCTCTTTTTCTGATTTGTATTCTTTTCGTTTGCTTCTTTTTCTTCTTTCTTCTGCATATTCATCTTCTTTTTGTTTACTTCATCTTTGTTTCCTGTTGTTGTTGTTCTTCTTTTCATTTACAACTTTTGTTTTCTTGTTCATTTTTTTCTTCATCATTTTCTTCTTTTTTCTCCTTCTTCTTCTTATTTTCATTTACTTTATTTTCTTGTCCTTGTTCTTTTTTTTTTTTACTTCTTTTTGTTTTCTCCTTTTTCGGTTTCTTCTTCTTCTTCTTCTTCTTCTTCTTCTTCTTCCTCTTCCTCTTCATTTCATTTTCTTCATCTTCATTTTCTTGTTCTTGTTGTTCTTCTTATGTTTCATCTTCTCATTTTTTGTTTTTGTCTTCTTCTTCTTCTTCTTTTATATTTTCATCTTCTAATTTCTCATCTTTTTTCTTCTTTCTTCTCATCCTTATTCTTTTCCTTTGGTTGATATTTGCTGTTGTTGTTGTTGTTCTTCTTCCTCTGATTCTTCTTCTTTTCATTTATCACTTTTTTGTTTTCTTATTGTTCATTTTTTCTTGGTCTTTTTCTTCATCATGTTTCTCTTCTTGTCCTTCTTTTCATTTACTTTTTCATTTTCTTGTTCATTTTCATACTTTTCCTTTTCTTTCCTTCTTCTTCTTTTTGTCTTCTTCATTCATTCATTTTCATCTTCATTTTCTTGTTCTTGTTGTTCTTATTTTTCATCTTTGTCTTTTCATTTTTTGTCTTCTTCTTCTTCTTCTTCTTCTCTTTCTCTTCTCATTTTTCATCTTCCTGTTTTCATCTTATTTTGGCTTTGTTTTCTTCATCCTCTTCTTCTACTGCGCAGAGCAGCTTTGCTTTTCTCTGTAGGCTTCAGTTTGTCCTGTGTGCTCTGTTCTTTTTTGCTCTTCACAGTTTCATGGTACCTTTTTAAGGCCGGACCTTTAAAGTATACAGTTAGATTGTTAGATTTAAGGGTGTAAATCGGGAGTCCTGAGGGGATTAAGGATTGCCTCAATTCTTAATTCTCACAGGTCAATTTGTACACCTTTAACTGACGCTGCCTTTTTTCCACTGATATTTTCCCCTCTTTTGTAAAGACCCTGCTGAGTTCAAGCGTTTGCCTATGGAATTTTGGCCCCTCACTTGTGGTTTGGCAACAGCATCACACACTACCCTGTGTGTGTGTGTGTGTTGTGTGTGTGTATGTGTGTGTGTCGGCACCAGCAAAAGCGATATGTGTGTTTATACGTGTGTATGTGTGTGTCTCTGTTTCTCTTTTTTTCGTAAGCCGGCGGTCTCCTGGTCGTTTTAGTATAACGACAGAATTAAACACAGAACTTTTACCAGCGTGAAGATTCTGGGGCGGCTTCCAAAACAAAGAGATCGTTCCGAGCACACAGACGCTTAGCACATGAGTGTTGGAGTGTAAGCGCATGACAGCTCTTGGCACGGCTTCAGCCTGGCTGCTTTTAAACACCGACATGTGTGTCATCAGTGTTGTGATAATTGTGGAGAAAAACGCACAGCACCTTTAAACCTTTAAAGACGATCTAATCATGTCTAATCTATAAGCCAATTCACATCACATCCTTCAGAGGAGACGAGGGAAGGCCGAGCGATCACGTCTGCTGTTTTCTTTGGACTGTTAAGGAACAGATCTCAGCGGTGTCCTTTGGATGGTGGATTAATACAGTACTCGGCCTTTTTCAATCCTTAATTTGTCAAAGGGAGACGACAGCGAGTAGTGTGTGGTAGACAGAAGAGTTGCTATGAACACAGATCCCTGGAAGATGATTTAATAGAGCCTGTTTTTGTCTTTTGTGGAGGATTGGAGTGTTATTGTGTCTTGTAAATCTGATTTGTTTTGTGTAAGTGGGAGATATAAAAGTATACAGTGTATATAAATGTATCATCACTGTAGTAGCAAAACCTCAAATCTCCAAATGTTCATAATTTATAATGAAATAATGTACTTGAATGTAATGAGAAGTAGTTTTGGAGCATTTCTATTGGTCCATTCATCTTACAACCTTCACGCAATATAAAGAGCAGCTGGTGTTTCCAGTTAGGTAAAACAATGAAAAATAAATCGCTGCCCTCAAAACAAAACCTTGGATCTCCGAAATGGTAACTTTACAGGAGAAGGAAAAAACCTACTTTACTTTTAATGTAAGTCAGTGGAACCAGAATTTTTCCCAAACCATTTTGGGCCATTTCTTTTGGTCCATTCTTCATGAAATTTACACACAATGTAAAGAGCAACAGGCATTTTCAAAATTTGACAAAAACTGAAAAACAACAAAAATGGAGATACAAATTTATATCTTCATTTTTGTTGTTTTCCTTTTTTTCCTTCTTTTTTTTAAACCATAATATGAAAATGCCAGTTTTGCTTAGCATTGTGCTAAAATTTCATGATGAATCGACCAATAGAAATGCTCCAAAATTGATGGGAATTAAATACTGGAATAGCTCTTCTTTGACAACTTTATTGGAGACTGAATAAATGTTTTTAACTTCAGTAAAACGTTAATAAGAGATTTTGAACCATTTCTGTTGGTCCATTCGACATGAAGTGTTCGCATGATATAACAGGCCACTTGCAGCTCCAACAAATCCATTAATAAATAAATAAATAAAAAAATAAAAAATGAAGTCTTATAAGTCATAGCGTGTTGAAAAAATCTAATTCAGAAATTACCATATATTTTTTTAAACTTCATGGAAGTTTTCCTAAGCAAACATGCTATTACAGGACTTTTATTTTGTCATAAAAATGAATTGAGCAAACCCTCAGCTTCATTGTGTGCTAGCCAATATGTTCAAAGTGCAAAATGTCTCTTTACTGTAAAGTTGCTAAGCACATTTTCTGAAGCAGTGAGAGTTTAACGCGTCCCACATGAAGACATCAAACGCTCCCTGTGCCACTCTGTGGTGGCGGCCTGACGGCGTTTCAGTCTCTCTCCACCGCAGGCAGGGAATAAACTTGTCGCCGATTTGGATCGTGAACGCTGCCGAAGGACTCTACACACGCCCGTGGCTTTTGCCCTCGCGCTGATCCCATTTCCACCCCCTTCTCCCCCAAAAAACTCTCTCTTCTCTCTTTTTATTGTCAGCGGAGATGTACTGCGAAGCAGACACTCGCCGACTACACCACTGCGCTTTTGCAGAATTATCCAAGGTAACTCGCCGTTTTTAAATCCTCTTAAGGTTCAAGAATTGAAACCACTTCTCCAGAAATGACACAGTCGTTTTTTTTTCTTCTTTCTTTTCCTTTTTCTTTTCGGCCCTGCCAAAAGCTCGCCTTTTCCTCAGCTGGTTTGAAGGCAGGCCTTCTTTGCAGAGCTGGAGCACCTTCGCCGTTCGGCTTTTGCATGTCGTTACAGTGGCTCCGTCGGCCTGACACTGTTTGTGTTTTTTGCGCGCTAGTCTAGTGAGCATGAAAGATTTGAATTTGTAAAGCGGGGGAGAGTCTGCGGAATTGTAAGCCCCCTCCGGCAGGGCCCTAAGCAGGCCTAGACGTCGGGCCTCTATACCTCGCACTAAAGCGGCTTTGGCGAGAGTGGATCGGAGCCGCAGACAATGGCACGCGTGTAGAAAGCAGTGGACAGGATGGGATTACCAGGTTAGCGCAGGTTCCTCGCCGCCGCTCACACGCTCTCTTGGGTCGCCTGGGCTTTTTTGAGCTTTTTTGACACGGAGAGGCTGAAGGAATTAGTCCATCTCAGGCTGCTTTAAATCCTAACTGTCTAATGGAGCCTCTCAAGCCTGGAGTATTCCCGCAAAAGGGGGACGTCGCTATTTAGCGTGAGAAATCACCACTTAGCCCGAGCTAATTTTTCACTCTGTTAGTCCAGGAGGATTAAGGCCCAATGCAAAGTTTGGGATGGCGCTGTAGAGAGGTAGCGGTGGGGGGAAACGGTTAGCTGAGGAATTAAAGCCCAATTACAAGCGACGGAGGGTTTGTTTGTTAGCAATGAAGGTGGGAAGTGTGTCTGAGATCGTGCGCTGGTGTGTGCTGGAGGGCGATGCAGCCTGACGAATGCGTGTTGATCCTCTTGTTTAGGGGGGTTTAAGGCTGCCCAATTTCACATGCTAACGGCTGCTGCACAAACCCCAGACGCTCTGCCCAGACCCAGTTACCACTCCAGAGAATTAAAGCCGCGACGCAGCCTGCAATATTGATATTTGTCCTCTGTGGTCACTGCCTGTCTCTTTCTCTGTTTCTCATCCTTTTAACCCTTAGAAGATGCAGTTATGGATAACAAAAGCATTGTTTATCACTCGTAGCTCATTGAAAACAGTGAAGAAATTCTCTGGAAAGTGCAGATTCTGAACTTTCAATCTGTTTGTGTTTGTAAGTAGATGAGGAGATATTTTATTATGATTTGAATTTTGTTGAAAAGTGAAAAGTTGGTCTCGTGTGGAAAGTAAAGAACTTGTTTTTGTCAAAAAAAAACAAAACAAAAAACTCTCAATACAGAATGTAAATGTAATTGCTTAACTCATTATGTAATTACTACGTAATTACTAAATCAAATTTCAAGTGACTAGGAAAACGACAGTAATAACTCTTGACGTCTAAGGGTTAAAGTCCCCTCAGTGCGTAAAGCAAGAGAATGCCAGGCCAGTGTGTATATAGGAGCCCTGTAATCACGCTTCTCCTGTAGTAATTGCTCACGTCTGTGGAGTTTGGAGAAAGTGCTCTATCAAAGCACAGGCTGAAGAGAGGGATCACTAGTTGGCATTGCTCGATCATCCAAGAGAGTCACTCTCCTTTGGTTTAACCCCTTTAACTGCAGGCTTATTATTCAGTAATTACTTTTAATTTTTAATTTTAATTTTTCTAAAACTATTATGTAACTAATATGTAATGTTGAGAATTGGGGAAAAAAGTGGCACATCTGAAAAAGTAAGTTTTGTTTGGGGATTGTTTTGCCTACATGTGCCTTTTTGCCATGGATGTATTTAATAAATATGTTTTAGGACAAAACTTTGTATCAAAACTGTCATAAAACAATATCTTAGGCTTCAGGCAGTGTATATGTTACTATTTCTTGTTATAGGTTCCTGTTAGGAAGCTTGTAGAGGCTTTGGATGTCTGGTTCCTATCACCATCACTTTGAACAATTCTGACTCTATCGGGCTTTCTAGAACAGAGACTCAAGTGATATATATATATATATATATATATATGTATACAAAAAGCCTGGTTCCATCAACTTACATTAAAAGTAAAGTACATATATTTTTTCTGTCTCCTGTAAAATGACTATTTTGGAGATATAAGGTTTTGCTCCAACACCAGTAGACTGTATAAATCTTAAGATCTTCAGTCTTAAGTCTTAAGGTCTTTGTTCTTGTGTTATTCTATTCTAGTCTGCTTTTTATCAGGGACTGAAATCATTTTCAATCCCCTTTCCCCATCCCTCCATTCTCCCAGGCCCTCTTTCTGAATTTCCACACACAGCGTTTAATGTTCCTCCCATCATGGGACAACATGGCAGTGACTGTGGTGTTATTTTCTGTTTACTGTGTACGCTGAGTGTTCTGGTCGGTAGTTCTGTAGTTCCGAGTGTGTGTCTGCTTTCAGTAAGGAGCAGATTGAGTTTCTCATCATGGTTTTAGGCCTGAGCGTTTACTCAAAACGCCACTTTATCAAAACACGCCGCACTCACCAAACACAGCAAATTATTCACCCCGAACAAACGTAATCACTGTAGTGCACTGGTCCTATTGATCTAAGCAAAGAGGGCCGCGTAAAAACGCATGACTTAAGGAGCGTTCGCTGGCCAAAAAAAAATCAATCAGACTTCTTTATGATTAGGTTTTAGCTATTACATAAGAAATCAGTAAGTGAAAGCTGCGTGAGTTTGATAATTTTATTTCAGGGACAGAAACAGCCCTTGTTGCAACCTGTTGGAAGGCCAGACCAGCCCACTGGCACGCTAATTTATTTGATAGCTAGAGGACCTTTAAGCTGTAAACAATGCTGGATCTCAGCCAAAAGGGAGCCGTCTGATCAAAAACAAGCAAAATAACTCACTGTTTGGCTTTCGCAAAGCCAGAGGAGAAACCTGTGATCGATTCCAGCAAAATCTCAAACAGTTCCTGAGCAAGGAGCAGCAGCGAGCTGTTGTTGTTTTAAGATAGCCCCCCTGTTGTCTGTATGGAAAGGTGTTAATGTAGCTGGCATTGGTTGAAGGCGAAACAGGAGATGAAAGGAATGTCTTTGAGAAAATTGCAGGTTGGATCATTTATTTATTTATTTTTATTCCTTTTCTTCGCTCTACCCTCTCCAACCTTTAATTAGGTGAGAGTTTTCGTTCCTGTTACGATGGCATTAGGGCAGTGAGCACTAGATTAGGCCACCCATGCTCTTAATCCAGCTTCTGCTTCTCTTGCCGCCTACATTCTTTAAAAATGAAGGGTTTTTTGGGTCCCTAAAGAACCGTGTTTAAAAATTAGTGTGAATTACTTTTTGCAAGTTACATAACATGAGCATCTGTCCCAGTTTGAGAGTTTCTTCATGGATAGAAAGTGAGATATGTGAGTGTGAAGAACATTTTAAGAGTTTAAGCATAATAATGTACATAAGATAAAGGGCCTTTATGTTCTTTAAACCTTTTAATGAATCTTCAAACTCAAGTATCTCACTCTACAAAGAACCAGTCTTAAAAAAGTTCTGTATAGCACCAAAAAGGTTTCGCCTTTATCACAAGTCAGTGGACTTTTTCGGTACTATATAAAGCTCTTTTTGTTAGAGTGTTGGAAAAATGTTTGCTAGAACCTGGTGTAGAACCTTCACCTACATCACATGGTGGTTTCATATAGCTTTAAACGGACAATCACACATCAGATTCTCTAATGAACCATCTATTGAAAGGCTTTTTAGGGAACCGAAAGTGGTTCTTGCTTGGCTTTGCACAAAGAACCCCTTTTGCACTCAGTGTACTCTCTCAAAAAGGGGTTCTTTTAGGCTTTAAGTAAAGGCAATGGTTATATGTAATCATGAGCACTCATCAATGTTTTTTTTTTTTTGCATAGTTCTTGGACAGAAAACCTACTGTATATGGTTCTTTTAGAGAACATGCTTCTGTATAGCACCCAAAAAGGTTCTGTCAAGAAAGTCAAGGAATGTTTTTTTGGTACTATGCCCAATCCGTTCTGCTAAGAGTTTAGGAAAAATGTTTAATAGCACATGATAAAGAAGGTTTACGTCACATGGAGGTTCTTTAAGGTTCTTCGCTCTCACACAGCTAATCAGCACAAATGATTCTTTGAAAAACCATCCATTAAAAGGTCATTTAGAGAACCCGTGACATTACTTCAAATACTTTTATTTTGTTTACACAGCTTCTTAACGTTCTGGCTGGCTGAGGTTCTCTCTCCATCCTGAATTTGAAGGAGAAAGCTGGGGATGTCACTCCGTCCACAGTCTGTGGACCCCTTGTTGTTGAAAAGGATGCCATTCGGGCTTTTGCCGCTGGCGGAACTTTGGCCATCTGCCTAATTCGAAAGTGAGAGGTAGCATGAGAAATTAAATTAAATGGAGGCCAGTGCACCGGCCCAGTCTAATTGGTGGCTTCAGTGCTCTCTCTCTCTATCTCTCTCTAATCCTGCCAGACTGCTGTTCTCGGTGGCTGAGAGGCAGGCTGGACGCAGCATCCCTTCTCACCGCTCACACGAGCCCAGAAATCCGATAAGAATCACAGGGCCAAATGAGCATCATTAAGGCTAATCAGCGGCGCTGAAACAGAGGGAAAAGGGAGCAGGTCTACGTCTGTGGATGATAGTGATACCAATCAACCACGTTAGATCCAGAGGTGTGAAACGAATATGAAGCCTGTCAGTGAAATCAAGAGGCAGCGGTTGAGGGGAATATTGCTTTCTGCAGCCCTCTATCTTCTTATCTAGTCTATGATACGATAATGCAAACAGATCATATTGTTATTATGGAAGGATAGTAGGGCGGCACTATATATTGCTTGTTAATCATTATCACAGTAACGCCTTTTGCAGTGCTGATATACGCTAACCAGTCGCGAGAATCTGCAGTGGTTCCACAGTTTCTAATGAGTCGAGAAATTAATAGAATCCAACATTAGCAATTTTGGTCAAAATAACGCAGGCTGGTCTTAAACCATGTCTACCAGTGTGACTGTAGTGTTCAATACTATTTAGTTCATATTTTTTTCATTATTTGTTCATTAATTGGTTCATTTTATGTCACAATATGTAGTGAAATGTGATGTTTGTCTGTATATTTTTCCCTTTTAGCAAGAAAAAATTTTACACCATAAAAATTGATTTTTCCTCATGCAGTTCCTCAAAAGAGTTCTTTTAGTGATGCAATAGAAGAACCACTTTTTGTTCCCTCAAGAACCATGTGTGAAAAAGTGAGTTGTGAGTGTGAAGAACCTTTTAAATGTTACATAACACAAACGTTCTGTACCAATCTGGGAATGTTTTAATAGATGATTTAAGAAATATTCTTAGAAGGTTCTTAGAAAATAACTCTTAAATTGATATAGAACCTTTAAAAGGTTCTTCACACACACAAATCTCTTTGGTTCCAAAAGTGGTTCTTCTCTGGCATTGCTCAAAGATCCCTTTTTAGCGCCTATATTTTTAGAACCCTCAATAAAAAGTGGTTCTTCAAGGGATTTTTAGTAAAGACAATGGGTCTATATAGAACAGTAAACAATGAAGAACCATTTGAATGCATAGATAATTCTTTGCATGATTCAATGGAAAACCCAGTTGTATATGGTTGTTAAAGAACCTTTATGAAAATGGCTCTATACAGTACAAGGAACTCAAGTAAAGGTTCTAGAACTGTAGACTTAAAATATACATTAAGGAGCCGTATACAACAGGTTCACTTAAATGAGTGGGTGTCACCTAGTGCAGTACCACTCACTGCTCATGGTTCCTTCACTTCAAAAGAGGTTGACCAGTCAGCTGACCCTGACAGCTCATTGCTGCCCAGTACAATGCAGTCTCTGCCAGCCTGTGAAAAAACTTTCCCCTGCCCTCTTGGCTGGCACGTCTCCTGTGCCCATGTTCCTGCGCCACACATAACAGGGACCTTTTATAGTGCCCACTTCTCTTTGTGGAGGGGATAGTGAATGCCCAGCTTTTTATAGTTACATTTAAAGGGGAGTTGGATGCCTGGCCCAGCTGGGGCTCATTATGGTATACTCCATCCAAAAATGCACGTGTAATTAATTCACTCACACAGACCCCCCCAATCTCGTCTTCCCTCCACTCCCAGGACCCTCTCGGCCCCTACTCCTTGTACGAGAACCTTGGAGGAACTCAGCTGAAGCCTGAACAGGGATCAGCAAGAGATCAATAACCCGCCTCAGGGATAACAGACAGCACATACGCAAGCGAACCCCTTAAATCGGGCTCGCTCGCCGTCGTCTCCGTTTAATTTCCGGTCGATGTGGGTTAAAAATGGAATGAATTATCGTCCTTTCATTTTAAACAATGTCCTTTGTCTGTCATTTTCTGCTCTGTTTTGTCTTTGCGATCCTCCGCCGCTTGGCGTCCTCTGCCAAGGCTCTCTGGACTGCGTTAGCTTAGCGGCGGGGCTATCAGAGAGAGAGGGGGGGGGCCCTTTTTAACTCCCACTGCCACCACTCTGCACCCAGCCACTGATGTAAATCCACTCAAATGAAATGAATAGCTTTGCTTATGCAATTTTCTGAAGTCCGCACTCCAGTGAGGCAATGCCAGGAAACGCTGCTTGCTCTTTGTCGGCCGTGAGGTTTTTCCAGTTCTTTTGCATTGTCTCTTCACTCTCTCTCTCTCTCTCTCTCTCTCTCTCTCTCTCTTTGTGCATGCTGGCAAGCTCAGACTCAACTTTAGACCTTTTAGTGGGTTTACCTTCTCATTTGCTAGCGCTACACTCACTAATTTGACCTGCGTGTAAAACCAACTAAAAAAAAAAAGCACAGCTTGAAGAAGCAGAGCAGCGTCGTGCTGGCACGTTTCCGCCCTGTTGTTCTAGATACTCATTAATGTCTGGGACACAACACCTTAATTACCTTTTCTAACATTTATTTAAGCATCTTAGGTCACTCAGGTCGTCTTTGGCCCTCTACGACCAGCGGCACCAAGCGTAAAGGTGAAGTGTTGGTGTTGCTGTGGCCTCCCTGTAACAGTGGTGGAGTTTTGAAGTCTTCCCTCGACTGAATATGGGGGCTTGCGGAGGGCTGGCGGTGGAACAGCTCTGTTTCTTGCAAATGAAAACAGATTGGACTGGTTATGGGAGAGGGCCTGCTTTCAGTTAAACTGGAGACAGGCGTACTGTGTGAATGCCATACCCCCCACTACTACCACCCTCTCCTCCGTTTACAGCTTCTGACATGCTTTTTCCAGCACTGCTTTCTGCTGCGCTTTTTTTTCCTCTTTCAAGCTTCCCTTTCTTCGTCCCTTTTCTGGCCCATATTTTTTTCGCCTGGGAATTAAACAGAAGGAGAGTACCATACTCTCGTGATCTCATTTACCGTTTTAAAATCATTTGTTTTGATTGTCGGAGGGAACGTTAGCACAGGTAGCATTGAACAGTAAAATCCAGAGCAGTTTTTGGCATCGTAACGTGGTCTTTGAGACTCGTTTGAGGGCCATCTTTGTTACTTTGACATCAGAAACAGCTAATCAGAACATAATCCTTGCTTTGTTGAAATGATAGTTTAATGGAGTATGTAAACAGACCATATATGGAAACAAAGCTGCATTCTGAATTTTTGTGATGTCACAAAAACAAACACATGTACTAACATCAACCTATTTAGTCCATAGCAGTTTAGCCCCTCCCACTCAGAAGTTATAAGGAGTGTCTGAGTCTCAATTGCATTTTAAATGAGGTGCAGTACAGAGCAATCAGAGCACAGTTCATTTACACATATCAGTCTTAAAGGCATAGTAACTGAAAAAACAGCCTGTTCAACTCTAAGGGATAAAGAGAGATTGGAAATTTGTCATTTAAATCGTATTATGATAATGTAAACAATCCATATATTGAATTAAAGCCGCATTCTGATTTTTTTGTGACGTCACAAAAACAAACTCATGTACACACATCGACCTATTTAGTCTACAACAGTTTGGCCCCTCCCACTCAGAATTTATAAGGAGTGTTTGAGTCCTGGCTGCTTTTTGAATGAAATGCAATACAGGGCAATCAGAATACAGCTCATTTACATATATCAGTCTTAAAGGCACAGTAACTGAAAAAACAGTCTGCTTAGTTCTAAGGGATAAAGAGAGATTGGAAAATGGCCATGTGAAGGGAATATGACTGGTACATAAAACCAACGAACATCACAAGTGGGGAAAATATAAAATATAAGAAAAATGTTGGATATGGGGCAATTAAGCTCTTTACAAATAAAGAACTTTGTTTAGAAAGATTCAGACCCCCAGTGGCGCTTATTATTTTGAATAGAATAGCAACCAGGCTGGACTCCTTCAAGCTGTGCTTTCCAGAAATTCCAGAAAACAACTTCTTGTCAGAAAACAAACCTCTGTATTTTGTTTACTAATTACAGCTACATTATCCCCCTCCTGCCTCGCGGATCTATAAAAAGCCTTCAGTTGGAGCATTTTTTGTTGCTTTGCCCTAAAATATGCACCCAGAGTGCTCGGGAGTGCGAAGGAAATCGACTGATTGTGTAATTAGTGTTATATTTCCGGCCGTTTCCCGGCCAGGCTGAAGAAGCGAATGGGCCGGGGCACAATGGCTGGCACCGTTATAGGGTGCATTTGGTACGGCTGATTACATTTTACAGGTGCTTGTTAAAGGGAGCCTTTCACACTCGTGAGTGCTTGATGATGGGAAGCACCTCGTGTACCGGTTGTGTGTGTGTGTGATTTTATGTGTGTGTGTCCAGCAGCCTTAGCTGTCCCTCGTCTATGTGTAGTCCATCAGTTGCAGCTTGTGTGTAATCAGAGCCTTATAAGGGCCGTTTGGGATGGCGTTGCCCCTGTTCTCCCCCCGTCTCTGGTCTGGATATGTTCATCCAGGCCACAGCCTCGCTCTGCTGCTGCAGTATAAACACATAAACCTGGGCCAGAATGCGCAGGGGTTCCCAATCCTGGTCCTAGAGTATCCCGGTCCTTCACTTTTGAATAATTTCCCTGCTGGAGCGCACATTGTCTGTCCACAAATGCATTCTTTCATAGCAACTGTTGCCAGGTTGGACGAGCTTTATGCAACGTCAGTAAAAATCCCAGCCAACTTCATGAGAATCTTAGTTTTTCGCTGCTGTTGGGACAAAACCTTTTTCAGTTTTTGACATAATTTGAAAATACCTGTTGCCCTTTATATTGTTTGTAAATTTAATGATGAACGGATTAAAAAAAGAAGCTTTTTTCCTTTTCCTGTAAAGTTGTCATTTTGGAAATACGAGGTTTTGGTCCGACAACAGCATTTTGTCAGATTCACCTAAATGATTAACAGACGTTTACAGTGCTTGTGCTGTGAGTAATGTTCAGCGTACAGTTTAAACCTGCTGCACTACTTATACAGAACTCACAGAAGAACCATATTTGGTTCTCCAAAGAAGCTCACAATGAATGGTTCGTTAAAGGCTTCTTTTTGTGAGTGAAATGTGCAAATGTAGAACATTTACAGTACCTCCACGAAATGTTAAGGTTCTGTACCAATTAAAAGTTTTCCCTAGAAATTTACAAGCCAAGAACCGTTCAGGAACCTTTATGCTGTGAACCTCTGATATAGACTCGACTCACACACCTCCTGCTCCTCCTCCTCCTGTAGTTGTACGCTGTTCTCAGGATCAGTTCAGAGGCACAAATGCCAATAAGCTGACATGCACATCAAGGCTGGTGGTGTATGGTGCTCTTGTTCTGCTCTGACTGTGGCTGTTTCCCCTCAGCCCCTCGGCCCACCGCTCCGCTCTCCGTTTGATAGTAATGAAGAGTGCTTCAAAGGTAATAATACCACCAGGAGGCTGAATGAGAAGGCTGCATATTTATAGGATGCTGACATCACTGGACCCTCTCTCTCTCTCTCTCTGTCTCGCTCTCTCTCCTCTCTCCTCTCTCTCTCTCCTTTACCCTACCAGTCTGTAAACCCTGATCTCTCTATCTCCCCCATCTTTCTCCTGTTGTTCTCTCTCTCTCTTTATTTTCTCCACCACTTTCTCTGTCTCTCTCTCTCTCTCACTCTCTGGTTTCTGCTCGATTGTTTTATCTCTCTGTCATTCTCTCTTGTTCTCTCTCTCCCTCTCTCTCTCTCTCTCTCTCAATTCTATATTGCTCTAACTGTTTCTTTCTCTATCCCTCTGTTGTTCTCTATTTTCTTTCTTTCTTTCTTTCTTTCTTTCTTTCTTTCTTTCTTTCTTTCTTTCTTTCTTTCTTTCTTTCTCAGTTTTCTCTTCTCTCTTTCTCTTTCTTTCTCTCTGTTTTTCTCTATTTTCTCTATTGGTCTTTCTTTTTTTCTTTCTTTCTTTTTTCCTTCCTTCCTTCCTTCTACCTTCCTTCCTTCTTTCCTCTCATTTCTTTCTTTCTGTTTCTTATCAATTCTTTTCCCTTTTCTTCTCTCTCTCTCTCTCTCTCTCTCTCTCTCTCTCTCTCTCTCTCTCTCTCTCCCTCCCATATTTCCTCTGCATGGCGTCTGTTACTCTTACAGCTGACTGCTGGGTAAATAAGTTTGCCCAGCCTCGACCAAAAACCTCATTTTTACTCTTCAGCGGGAGTCATTCTCGCCTCGCGGACTCACGGAGGAGTCCACAAAGCAATCAGCCGGGCAGTGAGTGCGGAGGGAGGAAACCGTCTGATTTCGGGGGTCAGCTCATTCCGATGCTGCCCAGACAATTCCCACTGTCAGCAAACGGCTTGGCAGCTCAGCCAGTGTATATATGACAATTCCGAGGCCTGGTCCGCAGTTTAAAAGAGTAATTCCATATTATTTAGAAAATAAGAAGTGGAAAAACAGCCTCTATATATCGCTCGATGCCACAGGTTATACTGTAAGCCCTCGTGTTGCCAGTTCTGTTTGGCTAGCCGAGCGCAGCGCTGTTACATCAGAGATGGAGAGGAGAGCCAGAGAGGGAGGAGGCTCCAGGCGTGTGTGATGTGGGGATGCACCCACTTGGCCCAGTCCACTTTGGACTCCCTCACTAAAGGAGTAGTGGGGGTGGGGGGTTTGGGGGAGCTGGTGATGGTGCTGGACTGGAGAGGCTGTCCAAAAATCTGTTCGCTTGCCATGCCGCTCAAATCAGGCTCATGGCACGTTCACGGCGGATGCACCAACGATGGCACGCAAGCACCCGTTTATGGAGCTCTCTTATTTAGATAGCAACATGACATCATATGGCAGCAAAACAAGCAAACCCCACCACCCAATTAGACGTTCGGCTTATAACAGATGACAGTGTTTGCAAAGATGATGAGGCAGTCCGTGTTTGCCGAGAGACCCTGACCAATCGTGGGTGGTTTTGGTTCCAGCTAAAAACATCCCAGTTCCAGCCAGGAAATGTAATAAATCCCACCTTATGCTGAGTTTGGGCATGAGTTATGGGTTGGAAACTCAAATGTATAGAATTTATTAGATTTAAATGTGTACATTATTTCCATGTGGATAAAATATATCACATCATACACAGTTTCTTACTGCCAAAAGTAACCGACAGTCAAAATGTGTTGATGTAATTTGTTTTCTATATGTGGAAATTGTGTATCACAATTCAGTACATCATTTTTTTTTTCAACGTAATGATCATTCTCTAATTAGCAAAGTTTCTTATTTTATTTCATTTTATTTCATTTTATTTTTTTTGGATTTTCCCCAATTTTTTACCCCAGTTTAGTCATTTTCAATTCCCGACTACCCCAATCATACGATACCACCAGTGCTAGGAAGGTGAAGGGCCAACGCTTAGATGGTTGCGCTACTCAGGAGCCCCTAAGTTTCTTATTTTTAAGGAAATTACATCTTTTTTTTTATTTTATGCAATAAATTTTAGGCCAAAATTTCATCTCACAGCTGTTGTTATGCGACGTCTCAGTGTATTCATAACCATTTCATGTAATATCTTTCTATGAGGGAGATTTTAGAGGCGATAACCAGCAGTTCTGACTCTCTGGAACATATTTCACATCAAACCACTCTGTTTACATCTAAACCATTTAATTATACAGAAGGAGCAATGGAAAAAGAAAGGCCCTGTCGCCCCCTACGCTTCCTGTAGTGTACTGCAATTTGTCTGAATGATAACACGCATCATATGAGCATATATAAATTATATAACACCTTTATTTTTTAAATTAGTGACGTATCAGCACATTAACGTTTTTCTCTAATCAGCATCTCTGGCAACTAATTGACTTTTTTGGCTAGTAATAAAGTCATTTATTCATTGGCTTGCTTGAATGCAGGTAGTGCAGGTGGAGCAGCATGTCTCTCGCCACTGCGCTCTGTATAGCAGGATTAGTGTGCAGGGGGGCTTGGATTATTCCCCCCTTCCTGCCCACTCCAACACCCCCCCAACACACACACACACACACACACTCCCCCAGTGCTGACCAGGCCCAGCCTAGCGCCACAGCTAAGCCACGTCTGGCACTTTCACTTCTAATCCTTTTAATTTGTTAACATGACACAGGCCTTTTTAAGGCAGAGCTGCTGACATAGGCCTTCTATATGAACCAGTGGCCCTCATCCATAAACTCGGGCTGAAAGCTTCCACCTTTTACACACATGCAAGTGCGCGCGCACATACTTATGATAATTTTAAACCTTATTTGAAAGCTCAGTTCACTGATGTTCAGTGGTTGGAATAAATCCAGTGGGCTGGTGATGACAGTTAGACGTTTACCTTCGCACAGCTGTGGAGGGGATGAAGGCCTGAAATCTTCTCTTCTCTGTGACCCACTGGGCCATGGCTTTCTGACGTGATCCTCAAACATTAACTGTCTGAATCTTGCCCCCCCCCACACACACACACTTATAACCTCTCTTTCTTTCTCACATGCACACACACACACACACACATTTGCACACAACGCACACACGTACACATGCGCTCCTTCTTCATCTCCCTAGGCTGGTTTTGGAGTGACATGCCCTTATTGGACGGAACTGCCTAATTCTTCTCTCAGCCCTGCCACTTTCCTGTCACCAGGCGAGGGGTAATGAATTTAATTCATTCTGATTTTGCTAAGCTGCTCGGTGTTAGCTTAAATTCATAAAAAAATAATAAAATAATGCCCCCACCCCTCAACCTCCTACTTCTTTTTACCCCCTCCCGACCTGCTTAATCCATGCCTCTTTTAATCTCACGTGAGGAGACAGGCCACTGCTGCCATAGGCACCGGCCGAGAGAGAGAGAGAGTGAGAGAGAGAAGGGGGGAGAGAGAAAGAGAGAGAGAGAGAGAAAGAGAGAGACTGAAACTGTCTTTGTCAGTCAGGAGGAAAGCTTTAACACAGACACTCATATAAATGTCAGTTCTCATGGTCACACACTTTCTCTGTCAGAGATGAAAATAAAGAAGGTTCCTGCGAGAGAAAATAGGAAAAGACAGCCGGACTGCGTGAAGGATAGAAGTACAGGAGCGTTTGTGCTGTTTGCAGAACAAATCTTGAAAATAAACTTATAAAAAATAAAAAAAAACTAATTTTTTTGGAGTGTTGCCATAGAATAACCACTTTTGGTTTCCTAAAGCACCTTTCAGTGGATGGTTCTTCAAATAACCAGTTTTGAAAATGAGAGAGAGTGTAAAGAACCTTTTTAAAGTTTAAGCAACCTCCCAGTAGTGTTAAGGTTCTAGGAAAAGCCTTTCGATTGGTATTGAACCTTTATGTTATGTTAAAGTGATTTGATTTTTTTTTTGTAAACAGAAGCATAATGAACTTTTTTAAAGTGTGAAGAACCTCAACATGAGCAAAAGGTTCTAGGAAAATAAAACCTTTATATTCTGTGCAGGTGAATCAAATTCTGAAAAGGCTTTTCACATCTCTTTTCACGAACTTTACAACGGACGTGTGAAGAATATTTATAAAATTTGAAGTTCCTCAAATTGTACCTGTTCTAGGAAAAGCTGTTTAATCGGTATAGAACCTTTACATTAAACTCTCACGTCTTTATACTTGCACAAACAAAGTTTAAAGAACCTCCACATAATCTACAATGTCTAGGGAAAGACCTTTGAATTGATATAGAACATTTACATTAAGTGGAGGTCTTTCAAAAGATTCTTCACCCTCACACATGGACCATTTTTGTGAAATGTAAAGAACCTCCACATGGTCTGAATGTTAAGAGAGACATTTAATTGGTCTAGAACCTTTCATATGTGAAGTTTCTTCATACTAAAAATGTTCACACTTGCACATCTCCTTCACAGCAATGGTTCCATCCTTTGAAAGGTTCTCGAAATGAGATGTGAAGCATGAATAACCCATTTAGAAGTTCAAAGAACCTCGACCATAATCTGAAAGTTCTAGGAAAAACCCTTGAATTGGTAAAGAAACTTTACAACATGTGAAGGATCTTCACTCTTCCACACCAGCACGTCTCACAGAAAGGTTCTTTACTGACTCAAAAGTGGTTCTGTGGCATGGCTCCAAAGAACCCTTTTGGCACTCATGCTTTTAAGAGTGTACTGTAATGGACTGTAAAGGACTGCATTATTACGTTATGGTGTAAAATTATACATTGCTCCAAATATAAACGTCTGCTCTTACAAAACGAGGTCACAAAAACATATTAGTCAAAATGCGAGTCTTGTGGTGGCTTTGCGGTGGCAAAACGCACTTGTCAGCATAGACTGAGTCTGGGTGTTTGTGTGTGTGGTTAAGGAGGCTGGCGCATTGTCCAAACTGCAGAAGTATATTTTATCCTCCTGAAGAGAACGTGTCCAGTCGGGGATTTGGCCAGTTGGAGGAGGAGAATGCAAAGCAGATGTTGCGTGTGGGAAATAGCTGTGCGCTGTCCACTCCGGCTCTGCGCTAGTATGTCAAACAGGCTGTAAAAAAACAGCTGCTTCCAGATTCCGTCGCCTCATTTACACTTAGTAAATCACCCATGATTCCCTGCTCCCTCCGATCCGCCCACCGCCTCTGTGGCAGACGGCTGTGTTGCTACTGAGCATGCTCAGTACCCGGTCTTCTGCTGAGATACTGAGATAGTAAGCAAGCGAGTCTGCAAGCATTTGTTGCTGCATAGATGTCTGGAAACATACTGGCACATAATGTACAGTGTACACTAGGGGGCGTTGTCACATTTATCGGAAACATAAAAAAGGCAAGTTTTGGACCTTACGAAAAGTCTGACATCGTGCTAATTGGATTGTGAAAATGGTAAAATGGAGAGAATGGATAGAAGATGGACTGTGATGTAATGTGACAGTGCATCGTGAGTAGAATAGGGATTATTATACCATCAAATTGTTTCAACACTAGATATTATAAACAACCAACACCAATAAGCATCTATCCCAGTAAGTTCACGTCATACGCCACACCCCTCCCGCTTCTATCTTGTAATTAGTAAGGTGTGCAATATTTTACTTCATGCAAGTGTTGCTCAAAATATAGTGAGAATCGTGAACCCAGTATTGTGAACCAAACAGTGGGCTGAGTGGATCAATACACCCATAATAGAAGAAGTAAAGCAGTGGATACGATAAATAAGATATTAATCATGCCGTATTTTGTTTAGTTCTGTTTTGCGTCAGCACTAATGGGTATACGTCCCTTCTCAACCGGTCAGCGCTGTCATAATGAAATCTCAGGAAACCTCTGAAAATGAAACTTTATAGAAAGAAAAATGTTCCCAAATTTAAGGTATGTTTACGCGATGGGATTTCACTTCAACCAATTTTAGACCATTTCTATTGGTGCATTCAATGTGAAGTGCTCTGCATGCCCTATTTTGACTTCAGACCTTTTATTTTACTTCTCTTTTTAAAAAGGTACAGTCATGTGCAAAAGTTTTGGACATATTACACGATTTGTTGAAGTAAAAATCGGAGCTCATCCACTACAGAAGGCAAACTTCTGCACATTTTGATGCACAGCTGCTGTTTATTCACTGAATTTAACATATTAGGGGAAAAATAAAGTAAATCTAAAAAGTGTTATGTGCAAAAGTTATGGTACTTTTTCATTTTGTTTTATTTTTCCCCCATATGTCAAACTCAGCATACAAATAGAAGTTGTGCACTAAAATTAGCAGAAAAGTCAATTTCAACGAAACAAACTTTTGCATACCTGGGAAAGTGAATGTAGTGCACTGTAATGTACACAGTTGGCCCAGTTTGTATCGTGTAGGACTAAAATGCACCTGCGCAGTTCCTTTTTTGACCATGTGTGAGGTTTCGGTATGACAGCGATTCGTATGAAGATGTCTACGAAGGCCTTTGCGAGCCTCTGCAAGCTATGATCACTCATAAACCCCCCTCCCATGTGTTTATAGTGGAGAAGCGGGGAACTGCACGTTCAACTACAGCCGCCTCTTGACTGAATCGACCTTTGAGAGCCGGTGCGTCTTTATCTGCAAAGCGCACGTGATTATCGTAGCACGTATAAAAGCCAACGTTGTTCTCTCTGCGTGCGAATGCGAAGCAGCTGCGGAAAAACCGGACTCCTTGCTGCTTTTGTTCGCAGCGGCACAATGCGGCGGGAGCTGATTTGCATGTAATTGTTGCCTCCGATTTGCTATGATAGTCATAAACAAGACATTAGCAATTCAAGGTGAGGAATTAGAGGCCTGGGAGACTTCCAGATCACACACATGGTAATGAAGCCCCTGGCTTAATAATGCAAGAAATGTCAGGAAACTTTCCACAAGCCGGGCGGACGGAGGGAGCAGTGGAGGGAGGGAGGGGAGTAAAGGGGAGGGGAGGCTCCGTGTGCCTAGGGCTCGTGTCATCTTTGTTCTAAATGCAAATCAGTTTGTCGTGACATTGACTCCATCAAATATGGAGCATCGGAGGCGACCCCAGGCCGGGGCAGCCAGGGGCCGGGCATCGTCTCGCCCCCCCTGTGTGTTGCACATAATGGCTTTTTCAGGTTATCAATACGTTTTGCATCATTTTTTTTTTAGCTCAGCAGAACTCTCATGGAGGTGAGCATCAGCCTCCTCAGCCTCTCCTGGGCTGGAGAAGGTATGAAATATAATGAATACAATCTTGACCTTAATAATTTAAGAACCTTAGTGCTGGAAGTGCGGCGCGGTTCAAAGCGTCAGGCGGCTGTGGCTTAAAGAAGTGAGCTTCTAAGGCTGGGGAAATTCCAAGGTTATCTGAATAAGTCCTGGTTAACAGGATGTCCAGTTTTGAAGTGGGATTTGCCGTCCCATGTGACCAGTTTCTTTTGCTCTCCTTTACTGGTCTCTGGCATGAAAAGCCCGAGCCCCCCAAAAATAACTCAAAAGGTTAAGATATTAATTAAGCGCGCGAGGGCTGAGGAGGAGGATAATGAGAGACGCTCTCCACAAACAGCGCTCCACTCTGAAAGCCCGGGATGAATGAACATACCAAATCAGTCCGCTGCTAGTCTCCGCAGTCATTACAGGAATTACCTTCCAGCCCCTACTAGCAGCCTGCACCTCTTACAGCTGTCATAAGTAGCCCTGGTCATTAGAGCACGCTGCCTAATCAGACGGAACAAAATTCATCCTCGGCAATTAAAAAACACCTCCAGACCGGTGCATGCTAATTGAACGTGTCTCCAAGAATCTGGACCTTCCAAGTTTGCTGAACTGTTTATATATGTGCGCATGAACTTCTTGAAATTCTTACTTATCATGAAATGATATTATGACGAATGTTTCCGGCGTTCAGCCCGGCGTGCGATAAATAACCTTTTGATTTAGACGCAATAAAGCCAGAATACATTTCTCTTATTTTTGTTGTGCGGAGCCTGGCTGGGGGAATGAATGTTATAATTTGATGGCCTTGACACTCGTGACATTAATCGTAAACTGTCTGGCGATTGGCACTTCCCCAGTAATTGTACGTGGAGTGGTAAGTCTGTTTCCCTCACAGAGCCGTGCAGCCTACCATAATAGCCATGATTTAATTTAGCTATTTAACCTGTAATTCCGGCAATATTTATTGAAGAGCGAGGGGAGAAAATTGGGCCATTAGGCGGCGAGGATGAATACATTGAGATGAAAATGAACACGCCTAACTGGTAGTTGACCTTCGCATTTTGTAGCAGTTTTTTATTAGCATGGGCCACGGTAATTACTGCAAATTGAATCATAGAGAAAACTGAAATCATTCGGTAATGAGCATTTTTATTCGTTATTGCACTTTGCGACTGGGCTGCGAGGTGTGACGTCCCCGCGCGAGGCCCGAGCGAAATCCGGAGAGGATTGGAGTTCATGGGCACTCTAATGAACGCGGCTGAATATCCGGATGTGTTTGCCGAATGCTGTTAAAGAGCTTCTCGCGGTTCCACAGTATGAAGGCGGTCGTTACTGCCATTTCGGTTTAAACTCTACTGAGTCTACCTGAGTTTTTTTTTTTCTGCTTTTATTTGTTTGGTCTGGTTTTGAATTTGTTTTTCTTCCATTTTTAACCAGCTTTGTCTTCTTCCCTCAGTTGTTGTTTTATTTATTATCTGGCCGAGGACGGGAGGGGGATGGGTAGGCTGCCAATTTATTTGTGAGCATTGTCTTTTTTGGACGACATATGGCACGTCCTGTAAGACGTTGTGAGATGCAAATTCAGGGGAGTCTGACTTTAAATGAGGCAGCGACAGTGACATGAGGCCTTTTGAAGAGCACACATCACAGTCCTCCAGGGAGGAACAGCAGGGGATCACCCACAATGCTGTGCGCCTTTCCTTCTCTCTCTCTCTCTCTCTCTCTCTCTCTCTCTGCACCACCCACCTCTTCCCTTACAGTACAATAGCATTCATCACCGGCAGGCCGCCGCTACTGTATGCATACGGCCCTCCTTTAGCGGCTCGTTCAGAGAGAGTCTGTGTGGAAATCCTGCACTCATAACATCAGCTTACACTAAACCTGTATTTATACTGCGCTGAAGAACCCCAATTACATCCACTTTCTGTTTTCTCACCACAGTACTGTTTGTCACAATGCACATTCCTTCGCTACACTAAGAAAAGGTGCCAAAATGGGTTCTTTTCAGCCACTGAAGGACCAAATTTAGGTGCATGAAGAGCCTTTCAGTGTTTGAGATGTGCAAGAACCTTTTTTAAGTTTAAAGGACTTCCACATAATGCGAAAATTCTATACCAACTCAATTTTTTAAGGATTTTTGTTGATTATTTTGAGGTTCTTTAAACTTTTAAATGGTTTGTCAATTAAAAAAAAACTGCCATCCATCGAAGGGCTCGTTACATGATTTGTGAGTGTGATTTTTTTAAAGAACCTTCACATAAGGGAAAGGTTCTGTACCAACTAAAATTGTACAAGATTTTCTCTACTGTTGGATTATGTTGAGGTTCTTTAAGCTCTAAAAATGTTCTTCACAATCTCATTTATGAAACTGTTCCTGTCCACTGAAAGGTTCTTTAAATGTAAAACTTTTAAAAGTTTAAAGAACCTACACACAATGGAAAGGATGTATCCAAGTTTAAAGGTTTTTCCTAGAACCTTCACATGACATGGATGTCCTTTAAATTTCAAGAAGGTTAAAAAATGGTGCCGTCTGTTTGAAAGACAAACTTTAAAGAGCCTCCAAATACTGTAAAGGTTCCTTTACAATTGAAGGTTTCTCCTAGAACCTTTAGATTGTGTGGACATTCTTTGCACTTTGAAAAGGTTAATAAAGATGCCATCTATTGACTGGTTCTTTAAATGCGATGTGAGAGTGTGAGGAACCTTTTTAAACGTTTAAAGAACCTCCACATAATGTAAAGGTTCTATACCTATTAAAGCGTTCTCTTAGAACCTCCAATGTCACAATCTCAAGGACCCACAATCGCAAGGTTCTCAGAGATACATCTCCAGTGAAACCTTCTTCAAATGAGATGTGTGAGTGTGAACCTGTTTAAAGTTTAAAGAACCTCCACACACAAATCTATTTAAATTTTAGGGTGTTTCCTATATCCTTTAGAATATGTGGAGGTTCTTTTAACTTCAAAAACCATTAAGCAATGGTGCCATCCATTGAAAGGTTCTTTACATGAGGTGTGCGATTGTGAGGAACCTTTTTAACAGCTGAAAAAACTCTACTTTTTTCTGGAACCTTTAGATCATGTGGAGGTTCTTTTAACTTTAAAATCATTAAGCAATGTTGCCATCCATTGAAATGTTCTTTGTGTGATTGTGAGGAACCTAAGATAAAAAAAAATCTGCATTTTTTTTCCTAGAACTTGTAGATAATGTACAGGTTCCTTTAACTTTGAAAAGGTTAAGGAATGTTGCCATCCTTTGAAAGGTTCTTTGCATGAGGGGTGCAGTTGTGGGGAACCTTTTCAACAGCTAAAGAAACTCAATGTTTTCCTAGAGCCTTTAGATTATGTGGAGGTTCCTTTAACTTTGAAAAGGTTAAGAATTGGTGCCATCCATTATAAGGATGTGTGAGTGTGATGGATGTTTTTAAACCTTAAAGAACCTCCACACAATGTAAAGCCTCTACATCAGTTAAGGGTCTTTTATTACTGTACACCAAAGCTGAGAACCATTTAGGAACCTTTATTTATTTATTTTTAAGTGCGTAGAGAGGAAAAACACTGGCCACTGGGTGGACAGGGATGCAGTGCTATAGACGTATATCTTTGTCACTCTACAGCCTGGCCTGGCAGTGTGAAGCAGCCGAGCATGAGAGGCCTGAGCCACCAGATTCAGATAGACAAGCATTTTGCCTGACAATTGCGTCTCCGTTTGATGCGCTCATCTGGTTGAATAGAGACGCGTGGCGATTCTTCACAGTCAAATGCCCGGTCCTTTACTGCCAGACACCGAGGCTGATTGAGGCTGCCGCTGTGTGCTTCACAGGGCTTTTCTCTCGCCGCAAAACAGCAGCTTGAGCCCTAATTAATGGGACATACGTCTTTCTGCATATCTGTCCGAGGAGAATCTAACTTAATTTTCGAGCGGCGTGTCCACACTAATAATCATTCCGCGGAATAGTCATCCGGAGGCCCGTGGTGTGTGTAGTCCCTGTAAATTATCATTAAGGGCCAGACTGCACTTAATCAATATAAAAAAAAAAGAGCCTGGGAGAGAGTGATAGAGAGACATAGAGAGGTAGAAAGAGGGAGAGAGAGAGTCATAGAGACAGAGAGAGAGAGAGGGAGTCTGTGGTCTTAATAAAGAAGCTCAGATGGCAGTCTGCACTCACACGTCAAGGCTTTACTCGCCTTGCTCGCGCATTTCAGCACGTAATGCACCTTTCCCTGCAGTACACACTCGCTCGAGCCATGAGGCGGCTTTATTCACAGCTAATTTGATCTGATAAAGACCAGCTGGGATCAGAAAAGGGTTTGAATTCGCGAGGTGTAGCAGTATAAACAGTGGGCATAATTTTATTTAAAACCGCCTCCACCATTAGCTTCGCCCTCACACCATGAAAATCCTGATTTCTACGCAAAGGTAAGCTTATGCACTGCATTGATAATTATTCCGCAAAAGTTTAGGAATTCATTACTGTCCAAAAGTCCACCCTTGATTTATGTAATTTCCAGTCAAAATGACCATGCAAGTTTATTTTCCACCATTGAGGAAGAAACAGTAGAAATATATTTTTAACAGAAAATTACACAGAAAAGCTCAAAAATGAAATAAAATAGATGTTTCGTACACTGTTAGAAGGTTCTGTACAGGTACATTTTTAAATCATGAAAGTACAAACTGTAAATGTTCCCTCAAAGGTACAACAGTGGTTTTAAGCTCTAATTATGTATCTTAAAGATGTTTTTCCTGGTGAAAAGTACGTATTTGTATCTTTTCATAACCGAATGTTTTACAACAGAACAGTAAAATAAAAGCCTGGAGACGAGACGGGGTGTGTGGAGTCAGTACAGCTTAGAAAATATCATTTCAGTGGATTATGGTTCAGTTATGTTCCCTGACTAAAGGTACTGAGATGTACCCTTGAGGGTTCCACCCCAGTGACAAGAGGGGCACTGCCCCAGTGACGGTATAGCACCTTTTTCTGAGAGTGTATTTACTGTATCCACCCTTGTCTTAGTCACATCATCCATTGTTTTCGGGAGACGTTCAGTTTTTCAAAGGATATTTTTTTCACAGCTCCAAAGTTCAGTCTTAGAAGTTGGTTGCACTTTCTGCTTCTGCTTGTTGTGTTTTCTTTATTTTATTCCTTTTCTCAGTGAGGTTCTTCTTTACGGCTACACATCCTTTCAGACCCACAGCGCTGAGTCGTCTTCTCACAGTGGAAGGATGGACAGAAACACCTGTGGATGTTTTCAGATCTGAAGCAGTTTGATTTTCTCCTCTCTCTCAAAGATGAAAGATTTAAGTGCTTGTTTATCTGATAGGGGCAGATTTGGTGTCTACCAGGTCTTGCATGGTTGTTAGGAGTCCTGCTTTCTTTTTTTGAACTGCAGTTTTGGAAACTCCTGTTTTTTCCACGTATTTCCCTTTTAGTCTTTCTTGTTCAAGTGGATTACATCTAATCTCCTCGGGAATCTCCGGTCTCCTGGAAAATAATTAACTTGTGCTTAATGGCAGTTTTGACTGGAAATTGAATAAATGCAAGCTGCATAATTCATATTTTCAATTTTCAAATGCTCTTTGAAAAGTGTTATAATTGTTTTACTGTAACACATGACATTGACACCTTACTCTGGTGCAACATGTTTTTTTTTGGATTTAAAAAAACAGCCTTCAGGACGTTTGTAATGAAAAATAATGTGATTTCACACTTTTCTGCAGCTTTTTCATCTTTTTTTTTAAACCTAAAAAATGTTTCCAGACAGAACATGATGAAGCACTTGTGTTTTGGAGGCGGTTCGGTCGGAGGCATTATCCTTTCCCTCGTCTGGATCTGTTTTTACTGTACTATGACAGGAGTTTCTGTTGGAAATTTGGATGCCATAACTGTAAATGCCAAAAGCAGGAAACTAGGCTCTCTTATAGGTCCAGTGAGCTACCGTACACGAGTCTCTCTCTCTCTCTCTCTCTCTCTCTCTCTCTCTCTCTCTCTTTCTCGCTCTCTCTCTTTCTCTCTCTTGCGCGCACTTTCCCCTCTTTCCTCTGTAAGCCATCCAACAAGCCTCCTGCCAAAGCTGTGTGTGAACCACAGCCAAACAAAACACAGGCAGCAGTCCAGGCCAGCGCGGCACGCTTCCACTAATAGAGAGAGAAAAGGCTTCCAGACCCAACACGCTACTTACAGCACGGCAAAATTCTTTACGCTAGATAATAGCTTAATGACAGCCTAAATGAAGTCCCCATAGTAAAAACCAATGTCAGCCAATGAGCACCTCATTAAAGGATGCTATATCCCTCCTCCCTCCCTACCCCTTCAATCTCTAACCAGCCTTTATTGTGCAAAAAAATCCAAAATTCCTGGAGATTTTTTTGCTCCTTTGTCCTCGTGATTACAATTCGGCTCCCTCTTTCTCTCTCTCTCTCTCTCTCTCTCTCTCTCTCTCTCTCTCTCTCTCTCTCTCTCGCATCGCTCGATTTCAAAGCGGCAACACAACAAACTAACGGCTTACGATGACAATATATAACAATCTGCCAAATGAATGAAAATGAGAATGCCTTCTCTTCCCTCTCGCTCGCCTCGCTCTCCTTTCTGGGATTGAATTGGGGATGGAATAATGATTCCAGGGTTTTATTTTTTAATCTCGTTAATGGTATGAATAACAATCGACCGCCTAGCCACAAAGCCAGGTGTATATTTTTTTTTGATCAACTCTCTGCTTCGCTGCTTTTGAAAACAAGCAGCAAATAAATAAATAAATAAATACATAAATAGTAATAGTAACAATTGTCAACGACACTGATAATTAGCCATAACTACAGCAGCGGAATTACAAGAGGTGATCGCTCTGGTTCTTTTTATTTTGATGCCACGTATGAGGGACAGCATTCAGACGGCCTGTCGCTTCACCTGTCAATCAGAAATTCCTCAGCCGTCTCTGATCTCACCTGAACCAGTCGGTGTCTTTGTTTAGCTTTAAGTCTCTTCGGCTGGTGTGCACTCCTGGATGTATAGCTGTGGAGGTGTGTTCAGTGCTGGAGCTGTCAGTAAGCGTAATTTCTCTTTAATGGATTGTGTGCACGCAGAGTCTCACCCCTAGCACACATGCTAACACACTTTCACACGTTTTTGACTCATTCTGCAGCTGGTTCTAGCCACAAAACTCAGCATAGCCTCAATTTCTCCACAGAATTAGTGCTATGCGATTTATCATCTACATCAGTGTTGGTGTCACATGACAATATTGATTTTTAGTGTTTAGTGAAATTGGCAGACTTAGCTAACTGTTATGTGTATCATTTGGTGGATGGTTCAGATTGTTTTGAAAGGGCAGTTTGAAATTAAGGCGCTTCAGAATACATTCATTAAATTAATATTACATTTTCTTTACATACACCAGCATTGAAAAGTTTGGAATCACTGTTTTGTTGCAGGTATATGTATAAAATTATTCTAATACAGTGATGATACTGTACAACGTTATTTGAATGCTTTGTAGGAAGCTGTAAAAAATAATACCCTATACATGTGTTCAGTGCTGTAGACGATCCATAAAGACAGAGAGAATGAAGTAAAATTGCCTGATGATCAAATCTCATGGCAGTTAACTTGTCACAGAATTGCTATAAATAAATGGTTACAGTATATTTCTACACTGTGTATGTTATTGAATTGAGTTATTATTGAAATGACAGTTTTTGCTATGACATGTGATTCCAAACTTTTCAGTAATAATGTAAGTCACTTTTTTGCCTGGTTAACTTTTACAATACAGGTTTCATTTGGTGGTATATTGAAAGAAACAAAGCAAAACAGATGAATAAATTGCTGCCTCATATCTCCATTTTTGTCGTTTTTCAGTTTTTGACATAATTTGAAAGTACTTGTTGCCCTTTACGTTGTGTGTAAATTTCATGATGAACTGACCAACAGAAATGGCCCAAAATTACTTGGAAAAAATTCTGGTTCCATTGACTTACATTAAAAGTAAAGTAGGTTTTTTCCTTCTCCTGTAAAGTTACCATTTTGGAGATACAAGGTTTTATCCCGACAGCAGTGAAATACAAGCTATGTCATGTTTGTGAGACAGTCTTTCAGTGTAGAGCAGCAAGCATGGGTTTGTTAACATTAAACCAGACTTAAATCTCATCAAATGTCATGATAACTGTGATATAATAGGAAAATACTGAATGTTATCAGTACCACGGAGCACCACACAGTGTTAAACCGAACTGAAGAAAATGAGGAAGTACACAGGGGCTGTTTGAAAGGCAGTAGAACTTCAGTGATTATGTGATGAAACATTAGTGTCACTTAAACAGAGACAATGTGAAGAGAGCAGCGCTCTCGTCTATGCGTACCTTGTTTCTGAAGGAGTTGTCTGTTGCTTGCTTCGTCTCTGTCTAAAGGTGTATATTGTCTATAGGTGTGTATACCAGCCATGTGCATGCATATGCTTGTTCATGTGTTAGTTCCTGCATGCGTTTGCATGTTTATGCATGAGCATGCGCAATATTCATGTGCGTGTCATGTGTATGCATGCATGTGTGCTTGTTTTTATACAGCGGGGTAGAATAATCTGAGAAAAATGGGGAAAGGCAATAAGTTCATGAAGTGCTTTTTACTTTCAAGGATATGCTTTTAAGGAAGGAATTAAACCTATCATATGTATATTTGTGTGCGTGTGTGCGTGTGTGTGTGTGTGTGTGTGTGCGTGCGTGTGTGTGTCCATCAGCATACATTTTAGGATATTTTATCAAATGCTCTTACACACATAAAACACCACTAATGTACAGGTACTTGTCATATGCATATGTATATATTATATACGTGTGTGTGCGTTCATCAGCATACGTTTTAGGATATTTTACTTACATATGTGTGTATATATGTGTGTATATATGTGTGTATATATATATATATGTGTGTGTGTGTATATATATATATATATATATGTGTGTGTGTGTGTGTGTGTGTGTGTGTGTGTTCATTACACATGGATACCTATGAATGATACATACAGGACAATTTATGATTGCATATAGATACTTACATAAATAACAGATTACAGTTACACACACACACACACACACACACACACACATTTGTAAATATATGGAACGTTATTGTTGCATATAGGGACTTATGAGACTTACACATTAGTATACATGGGACATGTTTTATGACCCCAAGTCCAAAGACATTTTTTTTCAAAGCCATGTCCAAAACCTGTGTGTGTGTGTGTGTGTGTGTGTGTGTGTGTGTGTTGTGTGTGTGTGTGTGTGTGTTAGTACACAGTCTTACTGGTAAAAAGTCACAGCGCCCCATGCTGACACTAAGCACAGGGACATGGACCCAGCAGCTAGAGAACTGCTGCAGGATTTTCTTCTATCTCTCTCTCTCTCTCTCTCTCTCTACTCTCTCTCTCTCTCTCTCTCTTTTTCCCTGTCTCTCCCTTTTCTTTTTTTTTTCATATGGAAATGTGAAATAATGGGGTGATTAAATAGAGCTGTATATTAAAGTACAGCTGACATTAGAATTAGCATAATGTGCTCTCGCCTCAGGCTGCATACTTTATTTGCCATCTGCGTCGGACTCCAATCCCCCGGGGAGGGCAGACGCTGAACACTTCTCAATAAACTCACGCCCTAGTCCCTTCAGCACGGCCACAAACACCGTCGCAGGCAGCGGCCATTGATTTGTCTTAATTGTGGGGCAGAAATGAACATTCGGTTCCCCAATGACTTCTGTTGGTCCGCGAGAAGTTTAGCTGGTACAGTAGTCTACACATTTATACTCGAGCGGTTAGAGGAGACACAGACACTTGTTTTTATACCTTGTTGGGATATGGGGTCATGCATATTTTTTCTTTTTTTTTCCAAGTGACTTTTGTATATTTTGTGCTGGTCCATTCATGTATATATATATATATATATATATATATATATATATATATATATATATATATATATATATATATATATAATATGAAGTGCTTCTGAAGTGCTTCTATAATAGTGGTATGTCTCATGTGTGTTATATATGTAAATACCTATATTAATAATAATAATACTTTTGTAAAATATCCTGAAATGTATGCTGACAAACACACATACACACACACTCAGACAGCACAGCAGACAGAAGCTGGTAAACACAGACACAGCTTGTTTTCTAGACTTTTGGGCCTCTTTTACATGGAGCATTAGCTTTTGAAAGCCTCTGCCATAAAACAACAAGAAGGGGGGGGGGTGAGTGAGGAGTGTGTGAATAAGTATGAGTGTGTGTGTGTGTGTGTGTGTGTGTGCGTGTGTGTGTGTAGGTCTCAGAAGGCTGGGGAAAAAGGATGGCCATTGTGTGTAAGCGTATGCTCTGTCCACTGTAATTAAGTCAAAGGCTGTACAGGACAGGGCAGCCCACAGAGGAGAACAGCTGTGTTCCCCGCACTCGTTAACACACGTCACTCACATAACACACATCAGAAGGAAACCTTTAGAGTCTCTGTGTTAAGTGCTTCTTCCTTTAGATCTGTTTTTAAGGTATTTGGCTAAGCTTTCTTTTTTGCTGACAACTATTAAATAATGTAACTTAGCGTAACCTAACATAACACGAGTTATACTCACTTCATTTCAGCTTATACTAGTACACCAGTACAGCATGATGAAAAGCTTTCTCACGGTTCTCTTCAGTCTATCATACAGTACATTGTAGACACTGGACATTTAATAATAATAGTGCTAATAATAAAAAACTAAAATAAAAAAAATAGGTGCTAAACTGTTTTATATGGGGTACTAGTTTTATATAGTGTCTGATATATAATCTAATGCATTACTATTATAGTAGGCATGATTATTGCATAGTCAGTCCTGATTATGACACATTGCACTGGTACAGTGCTATATAATTACAGTACTGATATACTTATGAGACTTATATAAGACATAATTCTTATTTTTATGCAAGATTTTTTAAGGTTATTATTGCGAACATTTTCTTGCATTGCACACTCTTTATAGATGCTCTGTAATATAGTAAGATTAGAAAATATGATGAAAAATGTAGGTCTTATTTCAGAAGTAAGTGATGTAAGCCACATGTCAGTGCATATACAGTGTCTCAAAGTTTTGTGTTTTATAAAATGATATTTGTTTATGTCTCTGTGGGTTGATTTCTCAATTAATATTGCATTTCTATAAATGCTTAGTCTAGACATACACTTATGATAGTTTATATCATATTGTCTCTGTCAAAAAACACATTTTAGTTTTTCTATATCATTTATATCATTTGAGCACAGCAGCTGTGTGAAAATGTCATAAATTCCATAAAAATTAATTCAAGATTTAACGAATTTGACGAATGGGATAACAAAACTGCTCCAAAAGATTTAAAATCAGATCTCTTGACTTTATCTTACATTAAAAGTTAGGAACTTTATTGCTTTCTCCTGTAAAGTTGCTATTTTTTCCTATTTTTGTATTTTTAAAAACATTATTATTAATATACATCACTACCGATAGATGTTTTAAACATAGATGAAGCCTAGTCTTGGGCTGAATTGCAAGGTCAAAGGCGTTCCACCATTAACTTGCTAATTTTTCTATAATTTCTATAGATTTTGCTCTAGGTTTAGGCTTAGTCTGGGTCTGTGTTTAACTGGGTATGTTTTAACTAGTAAAAACCAGCAATAATGTTCTGTTAATAGACCCGAGGTCGTGATTAAAGTCTCGGATGAGAATAATAACGGTGGTTAACCTGTTTTGTGTGTGTTTTCCAGGCCCCCCAGTCTTTTTCCTTGTGTTTCCTCCACATGAATAAAGTGTCCTTCCTTTAGCTTTACACATCAGCAGTGTTCGGAGGAATGTAGGGGCAGAGCAGAGTCATTCAGCAAATCGGCTGCTTTTTGATCCCACACAATGGCCGTGTGTGAACCAGCTGAGTGTGTGTGTGTGTGTCTGCAGTCCCATCGTTCCCACACACACGCACACACACACACACACACTGGAGGAAAACCCTCATAAACGCACACACGCACAACCCTGAGACTCAAATACCCCAACAATTACGGCAGCATATGTTTTCCCGCGTATCTCAAATTGCTGTATTAGGTCAGAACACCAAGCTTTCATTTAATAAATAAATGAAACTCGTTTCCGAGTACACAATTACCATTTCCACTCTGTCTTTCTCTTTTTTTTTCCCTCGGCAGTCCCTCAGGACTTTGCCCGACTGTTTAGCATCCCCCTTTTCCGCTGTATACTCGCTATAGCGGCCTTGTTTGCGCTGGCGCGGTAACGAGTCCCCTTTGCATTGCTGAACCTGTGCAACAGTCCTGCAGCTGCATCAATTAGTCATGTGTAGTTAAAGGTACAGAGTGATGCCAAGAGCAGGGGCCTCTCTTAACACACCTCACAACAGATTAAATAGTTGATCGCGCTTTTTCTCCCCTGCCGAAATCCTACTATTCTGTAAAGGACATCACAAAAAAAAATAGAATAAAGCTTTTTAAAGGAAGAAAAGAGTACCAGGTCGATTAATTTGCCATTCTGTATGGAGGAATTCTTCTGAGCAACGTTTAGTCAAAGTTTAAACCTGCTCTCGGTGTGTTTGGTTAAAAGTGCTGCCTCTGTGATGTCAGTAAAAGCTGGAATGGTGTTTTTAGAGAGAGCAATAATAGAATAGGGGGAAAAAAAAATCTGAGAAATTCTTAATGGAAGAGCAAATAATACCCTTAAGCTGTTTTAAATGCCACAGACTTTAACACTGAATAACAAACTCAGGCCATTTTTTTTCTCCCCTCAGCTTCTTAAATCACAGGCAGTATTTTCACTCTTTATTAGAAACCATTTATCTTGATGTGCCCATTTTTTCCTCTTTTTTTTATTTGTTTCCTAGAGGGGACGAGTTTATTTGTTTGATAGCGATAAGAGTCCCTTAAATCACACTTTAAGTTGTACTTTTCCAATTTAGCAGCATATTACTTTGGCATCTTAGGACAGCCTCGGTGCTCGGAGGGTTTCCGAGTTTAGAGCGCTTTTGCCTGGCATTGTGCTGCTATAATGATTCAACCATTTGTAAGAGGGAAGATTAAAGACTAGTTGAAATTGGAGATGCCACGTTCTCGCGGTGCTAACCCGTCAGAGCTGAGTATGGAAATGATCTTGTCACAAGCTTGTTAAGTATGTGCCGCACTCTTCACGGGACGGCATGATGAGTGAGGCCGCCGCTTAAAGTGCGAGGCAAATTTCGAGGCATGTCAAATGCCCCAGAGCAAAGTTTGTTCTGCGAAAACATGTAATCGCTCCGTGACCCCATGTTTCGCAGTGCTGAAGTCAGGCCAGCTGCATAGCACTTCATTCTACTGAGTTTTTGAGATTTTCACAGTTGTTTGCTGTGTAGTTTTGGGGGAATGAGTGACAAGTCCTGCTTTATTTAGATTTAAAGTGAGTGTCTCAAGCGAAGGCATTTGTCTTTTACTTGCTTGCAAGTAAAGATGAACCTTTGAAGCTAATTTTATATGTTACACTGCGTATATTTTTTCTGCGTATTCCGTTCTTTATAAACATTTAATTTTAATATCAAATATAACGTTATTTCTTTTAGAATAATGTAACAAAACAAGAATATTTGCAAAATGCAACAGATGTACAGTACACGATGCAGGCCATTATTTACCAAAAGTAAGGTGCAGCTAATGTACATTATGGAAAAATGTTATTAATTTTGCAAGTAACATCTTTAGTAAAAAGACCTTTGTTGTACCTTTACTTGCTTGCAGGTAGAGACGAACCTTCGAGCTACATATGCACGACATGCAAGCAGCCGTTTGCCAGCGCGTGGTTCCTCCTGCAGCACGCCCAGAACACACACGGGATCCGCATCTATTTGGAGCCCAATCCGTCTAACACTTCGCTCACCCCGCGGATCGCCATCCCTCCTCCAGTTGGTGCTGAATCCATACCCCAATCTCCTCTCACCAATTTCCTCGGGGACAATAACCCCTTCCACCTGCTTCGGATGACCGGGCCTTTGCTCCGGGACCCCCCTCCAGGCTTTGTGGAAAATCGTCTCCCCAATACGCCCCCCTTTGTCAGCCCGCCGCCCCGACACCATTTAGACCCCCATCGCCTGGAACGCCTTAGTGCAGAGGAAATGGGTTTGATTTCCCAGCATCCCAGTGCCTTTGAGAGAGTGATGCGCCTGACACCCATGGCCATGGAGACCCAGTCCATGGATTTCTCCCGCCGCTTGCGAGAACTGGCGGGAAACACCAATTCCACCCCTCCGCTCTCTCCAAGCCGCGCCAACCCTATGCACCGCCTGCTCAACCCCAACCCCTTCCAGCCCAACCGCAAGTCTCCCTTCCTCAGCACTCCTCCTCTACCACCTATGCCCCCAAACAGCACCACTCCACCTCAGACGCAAGACAAGAGCAAGTCCTGTGAGTTCTGTGGCAAAACATTCAAGTTCCAGAGCAACCTGATCGTGCACCGACGGAGCCACACTGGAGAGAAGCCTTACAAGTGCCAGCTGTGTGACCATGCCTGCTCGCAGGCCAGCAAGCTCAAGCGCCACATGAAGACACACATGCACAAGTCGGGATCCATCACGGGTCGCTCGGATGACGGTCTTTCGGCCACCAGCTCGCCAGAGCCAGGTACCAGCGATATCACCGGGGAGACAATGAAGGGCCGGGATGGGGACTTCCGGGGCGAGGGACTGGGTCCTGACAATGAGGAGGAAGAGGAAGAGGAAGAAGAGGAGCTGGAGAATGAGAGCAGGCCCGAATCCAATTTCAGCATGGACTCGGAGCTGAGCCGCAACCGAGAGAATGGTTCCAAACCCCCTGTGGATGAAAAGGGACTGTCTCTGAGCAAGATGGTAGAAAACGTGGGGTTGAACTCCATCCAGCAGTACAATAATTTGATCGTCGACAATCAGAAGAGGCTTCCCTTCTCTAAGAGGGGTTCTGATGGACAGAGGGACACTGGAGACGAGGATTCGGTGGTCGGGGAGATGGACCAGGTGGAGCGGGCCACCGTCAACGGCAGGAACTGTGGCTCGGGCGACTCTTTCTCAGGCCTGTTCCCCCGCAAGCCCACGCCCATCACCAGCCCCAGCCTGTCCCACTCCAACAAGAGGATCAAAATCGAGAAGGACTTGGACATGCCCCCAGCGCCACTGATCCCTTCCGAAAACGTCTACTCTCAGTGGCTTGTGGGCTATGCGGCCTCACGGCACTTCATCAAAGACCCCTTCCTAGGCTTCACCGACTCCAGACAATCTCCTTTCGCCACGTCATCCGAGCATTCCTCAGAGAACGGCAGCCTGCGGTTCTCCACACCGCCCGGGGACCTGTTGGACGGGGGACTCTCCGGCCGCAGCGGCACGGCCAGCGGGGGCAGCACCCCTCATTTAGGCGGGGGCCCAGGGCAGGGCCGGCCCAGCTCCAAAGAGAGCCGGCGTAGCGACACCTGCGAATACTGCGGCAAGGTGTTCAAAAACTGCAGCAACCTGACGGTCCACCGGCGCAGCCACACGGGCGAGAGGCCCTACAAGTGTGAGCTGTGCAACTACGCCTGCGCCCAGAGCAGCAAGCTCACGCGCCACATGAAGACGCACGGGCAGCTCGGTAAGGAAGTGTACCGCTGTGACATTTGCCAAATGCCCTTTAGCGTCTACAGCACGCTAGAGAAACACATGAAAAAGTGGCACGGGGAACATTTGATGACGAACGAGGTCAAAATCGAACAAGCTGAGAGAAGCTAAGCCAGATGTTTTTCCTATTTTGCCTCACAATTCCTTGAATATTACAAACAAAAGGGGTAGCTGGATACTCTGTTTTTCCTTTTTCGAATAATAATAATAATGATAATAATAATGTGATAATAATTTGAGTTAGAGTTTGTGTTTTTGCCTAAGAAACTGCCATCTGAGAAAAAAAAGACAGCAGCAAAGGGAAGTTGTAATTGGAGCGGGTCTAAACTGCCTAATCTGGCGTTTTATTTCAGTCTATCAGTCTATCAGTGGAAAAATTAGACGATGTTTAAATGGAGCCTTTAACTGTGCAATAATTTCTGTATTTATTGGATTTCGTAATGTTCTGGCATGTGCAGGTGCATTTTATTTCCTATTTTTTCATTATTTTACTTATGATTTCAAATGCTGGGAATTTTATTTTATTATTATGTGTTTTTGTTTTTTTTGTTTTGTCACCCAGAGAGAAAGACAACCTGAGATTTTTGTTTTTCAGAACAGAGAACGAGTTGAGAAACCTTTAGGCCGCTGCTTATAAAATTGTATATTTAAGCTACATGTAATTTCTTGAAGAGAAGCCGAATTCAATCTTTTGAAAAGCGTAACTGAGAAAGCTATTATTTTTTTCCTTTTATTTTTTCTGCTTTGTTTATTAGTCATGATAGCATGTAAGCGGACAACAATCCTTAGACCTTGTCGTGTAAACTGATTTCAATCTAATTGGGTATGTAGCACTGAATGTCAGATGTGACAGTAAACCTGGAGGATCCTGCTTTCTCTCCTGACCGTAAATCAGGCAGGAGAGATGGTTTAAAAAAAAAAATGATGATCACAAAGGCAGCTGCTTTCAGGTACCTAGTACCAAACCGAGACAAAGCCAGTCAAACAATCTTTTGCTTCTGGATCGTTTTTAATAAGTCCTTTAGTTCACGCTCAGACTGTTGATCCTGAAAGGCGCTCGCTCTCATCAGCCGCCGTGTGTACGAGCTTAATCACAGCGTGCCCTTCTCTTTTTTTGCTTCTTTATCTAATTCCGGCTGATGGCACGTGGCTTCCTGACGCTCGCCGTGAGCTTTAGACCATTTAACACGGCTCCTCCTGGTCACGCTCTTATCAAAGCTGAGCCGTTCGCTCCGATAGTTCAGTCCGTTCAGACCTGGTGTGTTTTTTTTAGCCAGATTTAGCCCAGATACAGGGCTAAGACCTCCCAGCTCCAGCACTGATTCCCACCAACTACCTGTTTACCACGGCATTTACATATCTGTACCTGGACAAATGCACTGCTGAAAGAAATAGCCTAATTTCTAAACATAGACACGCACACTCGGCCATACAGTCCTATATGGGTCGCTAGAGAGTTATTATGCAGGGTAGCTGATTTTTTTTGTTCACATATCTGGCCTATTTAAACATTACAGTCGTGTGCAAAAGTTTTGGCACCCCGACATTGTGGTTAGTACACATCCTTAACTGGGAGCGCACATTTTTTTAATGTATGTTTCTTTTTTGTTTGCTCATTTTAACATTTTGGAGAAAGTAAATGAATAAGGTATACAATGAAGACTGTGCAAAAGTTTTGGCACACTTCATATTTGATTTTTTTTTTTTCCCCAACATGTTAAACTCAGCAAATCAATGAAAATGTGCACTACGATGTTGACTGGGGGGGGTGTTAAAACTTTCCCACATGACTGTATGTGCTTCCGTTTATGTTTGTCATTGTAGAGTTTGCATCTGTAGCTGGGTGTCACCAATTTAACCAGATTCCAGGGTGTGTTCAGTCTCCACATTCGTTTACAGTGGTCATATGACTATGCATATATTTTTGCTTCCAGTCATTCTGAGAAATTCATACTGCATTATACAATTGCTGAACTCTGCGTATGAGCATATCTGGTTAACTTGGTCACCGTGTGTACCAGTCATGGGCAGGTATGTAGACTATTGCACACTAAGAGTGTCTGTCCTAATCTGTTGGGCTAAAACAGTAAGACTTTCTTTTTTCTTTCTTTCTTCTCATTCAGGACTTCCTGTGATGTGTAGTTGAACGCATTCTAAGAAGTAGCAACAATGCACAGCAGAGTTTTTTCTCCCCTCCTTTTTTTTTCTTTATTTTTTTATTCCTTTTTTTATGTCTTCAAGCACTCCTTTTGCCTAATTCACAACTTGATTTGTACCACACGAGGGCCAAGCCACCACAATTGATAGAATTGAGGGAATATCGTGAAGACGAAGAAGAAAAGCAAGCAAACAAACAAACAAACAAAAACAGCCTCAGCTCTTTGCAGTTGACCCGCACTTTATGATTTTGTTTTACGAACGGCTTCTGAGCAAGAAATTACGCTGAAAAAGGAGTTAGTGGGTGAAGGGAGCATCTGAGATTCAAGTGCCAGCGTTCGCTAGGCTTGGCTTTCACAACGCTGGCACTATAAAAAGTGAAATTAATTTATTTGGACAGTTTTTGTACTGCCATTCAATTTGACATGAGTGTGCCTTGAATACTGATCTTCCTATTTATTGTCTTGCAAGACAAATGCAACCTTTTTTTTTTCTTTCTTTCTTTCGGTGAAGCAAAGAATTGAACAAAATAAGGCGAAAAACGTCCGTGTAGTTTTAATCTGCTTCTAAACATACACGAATCGGAGATCACCTCGTTTAAAAGTTGAATAAAAGGTAAAGTAAAGTAGCCAGCACAATACTGATGTGTCTGTGTGTGTATATATGTATGCATTTGTACATATAATGGCACAAACACACACGTTATAGACGTTATATATGTATAATTCCTCACTTCAGGATGAGACTGCGTCCCTTGGTTAATAAAAAAATAAATAAAAAAAAAAAGAAAATTGTAGATTCTTTTCCAGAAGATTCTTTTGCTACAGAATAGATAAAGGAAGAGACTGGACGAAAAATCAGGAAACTACAGAAACTTAAAAAAAAAGACTTTAGTGCACTCTGTCTTAAAATACGTTTACAGTATTGAAACAAGTACAAGGGTAAAATGATATTTCTGTGTATGTGTGTTTTAAACAAGTATTTTTTTTTCTTTTTTTCTTCTTTTTTTTTTTTTTTGCTTACAAAGTTTCTCTGAATGCCATAGTGGCTATGTGTATATTGGTTTTTTTGGTGACGGGGTTTTAGTATATATATAAATATATAAATATAAATATATATATTACATTTTTCTTGTTTACTGTAAAAGTATACCAGTATTTGTAATATTGGAGAATGCCTGGGCATTTTACAAAAAGAAAAGGACAAAAAAAAAAAAAGACTTTTTTTAATTATCTTTATTTTTTTTTTATTTCGCAGTCCAATTTAAATTGTGGGTCTCTAAAATGTTTTTTGTCACTGTAACTGTAAAAGTCTTGAGTTTTAGTAGCTTTTTTTCTGCCTTGGGTGTAAGAAAATAACAAATTGATAAAAAAAAAAGTGAACTGCAAACAGAGCTTGTGGCTAAGGGTGCCAGCTCCCTTAGCACAATGTACGGAAGATTCCCCCACAAAAAGTCTATTACTGTTTTTTTTTGTTTGTTTGTTTTTTGGTTTTCAGAAGAAAAAAAATGCCTATTTCTTGTCATCTGTATCTGTTTTTGTTTCACCTGGTATGGATTCTCTTAATGGCTGGATTGAAATACACGTGTAGACACGATGTCTTCTTGTACTGGAGCTTGTATTTTGGAACTTGTATGTGCATCTCTCGTTCAGAGAGCGGACGATGAGTACCATTGTCATTTTTTTTCCTAATCTAAACGAAGGGTGCAGATTAACGAACGAGTCCGCGAAGCTGCCACGGTAGATCCATTTCAATTTGGCAGGATAAAAAAAAAGGGAAGAATTTACATTTGTCGAAATGAAACTTGTATAGAAGGGATTGAAAGGTTGTCTCGGCAGCCTTTTACTGTAGCTACATATATGAAAGTAAATGTTTTGTTCACTATTATATTGGTTGTAAATAATTTTTTAATGCTTACCCAGACCTTGTTTCATTATTGTTTTCATTTTATTTGTGCGTGTTCTGACTGGCACTGGCAGCAAAACTGTCTTTTTTTTCTTTTTCTTTTACCCGTCTGCCCCTTCAACCCCCACCTCCCCCCACCCCCCCACCCCCGAGCCCTGTCTGTTCGATTCTGAGTGTAAAACCCGGTTCTTTATGGGGTCTGCAAAGTGCAGCTCTCTTAGCATGAGAAGAATAGAGCACAAATACAAACTGTTTTACTTGTCTAACTCATTATTGCTCATTTGTGTCATCATTTTGTTTCCAACAAGTAAAAAAAAACTCCAACCTCACTCCACGTGCACTTGTCAGTGTCTAGACGGATCAACTCTGAAGGGTCACAGTAATCAGTTGTGGTATCACAGTAATACATAATGATCTAGTAGATTCCGTCTTTCTTTATCTATCTTTCTCAGTCACACACACGATTAGGGTTGCCATTATTAATACTATTAGTAATCAAAGAGTCTACATATTGTACTGACAATTAATCATGTAATCAGAGTAGTTTACAAATGACCAAACAGTAAAAATGAACTTAACTGAACAATAACAACCTGTGTACAGCCTGTATATATATCGCTGTTGTCAGAACAAAACCTTCTACCTCCAAAATGGTAACTTTACAGGAGAAGGAAAAAACCTGTTTTACTTTTAATGTAAGTCAATGGAACCAGACTTTTTTTCCAAGCCATTTTGGGTCATTTCTTTTGGTCCATTCATCATGAATTTTCAACACAATGTAAAGAGCAACAGGCGTTTTCAAATTATGTCAAAAACTGAAAAACAACAAAAATGGACATACAAGGTTTTGTTCCGACAGCAGTGATATAAAAGTTAATATATAAGTGACACCAAGTGAACACTTTATTTGCTGAGTTTAACATACTGAAAAAAAGATAATGTAAAATATACACATAAAATATGCCAACCTCTGCACAAGCCACATTTTATATTTGTTTCCCACAATATCTTAAACTCAGCATGTCTATGAAACATTATCATTGCTCTAATAGAGTAGAATAATATGAAATATGAACTATCATCATGCAAATTGCCAGATGATCATTGCCAATTCATTGAGAAGGTAAATTTGAATCTTAATTTTTTTAAATAGAGTAATGGCTTATCACAACAGGCCTTTCTACAATACATAAATACATAAATTAATAAAAAAGTTCTTAACTAAACAATAACAAACCTTTACACAATTGCAAAATGCCTCATTGGATCTATGGAGCCTTTGGAAACACATCACTTGCCAATTCATTGAGAAGGTAAATGTTTATGATTTTTCAATACAGTAATCATGTTTAATCATCTAATCCTGACAGCTCTACCTACGATATACATCCAGTTATCAGCTAAACTTTAAGGGAACTGTTGGCATTAAGGGAACAGGACTAACCATCTTTAGTCTATATGTGTTTCCCTAACATATGTGTATCTAACATCAAAGCGCTCGCCTCCAACCAAAGGCTACAATTAGAGTCATTTAGTGCCACGCAGACTGACCACACTCATACAGGAACATATCAATCTGCCTGTCATGCTATGGGTGTTTTCAAACTGCTCCCAAAATGTATCAAGCCCTGATAGCTAAAAATGACTCCCTGAGAAGAGTCGCTTTGAAGAGCGCTCGGCCTGCCTGGCCCATCTGAGCTGAGCTTCTACGTTCACTCTTATTCTCCAGGGTCCTGCTTAAATGCACTTATATACATAGATCTTAGACCTACTTTCATTCCTTCTTCTTCTTCCACGGAGTATCAAGAGACAACTTTATGTATGGAGGTCAGGAATAATAATAATGAAAAAATGCTGTTCGGACTTTCACACTACATGATGGGGCAACTCCTTTTCTTAAGGCACTAAACTCCAAGGGTCAGTATGTGGGTCCACATTACATTTCTCACTCACATGATTAGTACTTACACATTAGTTACATAGTAGTTACTGAGTAATTGATGGTAGTTACTGAATAATAAACCCTAAGGTCAAAATCTGGGATCTGGGGAAACCTGTTGTTCCTTAAGGATGTTCTGCTGTGGGTGAAGACATTTTATTTCTTTAATAATTTAACCCATATTTCTTCAACACCTCGTTTAGTTGCTCACTATCTTAACTACACTCTTAAAAATAAAGGTAACCAAAAGGGGTTGTTGGCTTAATATTAAAATAATTAAGAACCACTGATGGTTTCCTATACATCATTTCTGTGGTTGTTTTTGTAAATGACATGCAATAGAAGAACAGTTTTCAAAGTTTTACTCATTAAATCTGAGGAAGACTCAACCAGTTTGCACTGTTGTACATCATCATGTAGTACAGTCATGGAATAATAAGCCTTATGATGTAATATGGCTTGATCATTTGTGATAAAAACAACCTTATGTAATACAAATTATTATTAATGTCTAATTTCTATGTAATAGTAATCTATCTGAGGTGGCCAGGGTAGAAATTACCTGAGCAATTGTACTTTGTTTACTGTATTTAAATATCATTTCAAAGAATTTGTGGTTTACTTGAGTTATTCAGGTACTTTACTCAATTGCATGTAATAGGGATGTAATAAAGTATAGGGATTAAGGGTTTAAAAACCTCTACTCAATGTAATTTTTCTATACCTGTTAAGACTTTGTCTTTGAATAGTACATCCAAGTGGAGAGCCATTTAAGAATGTGTATTTCTACAGTTTCTACATAATGTATGTATTATAAGATTCCATAGTAGTTACTGAGTATTTTACAGTGGTTCCTTAAAGCCTGCAGTTCAGGAGGTTAAATGCACTGATTCCACTGGTCATGTTGACTACAGTGTTGTTACAAAGCTCAGGCGAAGTGGACAGAACAGCCATCAGAAAGGAGCAAAATGCAGCCACGGTTCTGACATTTCATACAGTCTACACATCCAAACACGTCCGAATCCCCCGCTGAAAGATGCATTTGAAAAGCCTCGCTCAGACTCACACTGAGGGAGCTTGGTTGGTGTGTGAGGCGGGGTCTTTTTGGTGGAGAGAGTGGCTTTGACGTGAGTGTCAGTGTTCAGCGGTGGGTGAGCCGGAGCCGGAGCTGGAGGGATGCGGATCCCCTTCTCTTTCGGGACCTGTCGAGGGTGGCTAAGCTGAAGCTGAGTGACGGCCGGCTCCGCAGGTGCCCGCTAGGCCTCTGGGCGCTGAATTAGCGCCGCTGTCATTAAGCCCCTGCTCATGCTCAACTCTCCGCGGTGTTAAATACCGCCGTTCCCCCGGCCAGCCATCAAACAGCCCTCCAGCTCAGCCCACGGGGCTTTCACACTTCACTCAGCAGCATAAAAAAAAAAGAAAGAAAGAAATGGCTGAGGTTACAAGTCCTCATCTAACATCTGAAGCAAATGCAGGGAAAGAGGATGGCAAAGTGAGAGAAGAATCTCCAGATACATCGTATTTGTTATTCTAACATACCTTAAAATTTTGAACTAATTGAACTGCTAGGATCAATGCTGCATTCTGTTAACCTATACTTTAAATCTAAATTTAAAGTCAACCAAACAACAAACAAAGTTAAGGCAAATTATTCTAGTTTTTAATTAGCTTTAACAAAAGAGTTTTAATTAACTAAACAGGTTATGATACTTGAGTATACTCTATTTATATTTCATCGCGGTCCGAAGAAAAACAACTATCTCCAAAATAGTAACTTTACAGGAGAAGTCAAAAACTCTCCTACCTTTCAATGTAAGTCAATGTAATAGATTTTATTCCAAGTGATTTTAGAGCATTCCTATTGGCCCTTTCATCAAGAAATGTTCACATAACGTAAAGGACGGTGGGTGTGGTGCAATTACATTTCCAAAAGAAGAGAAAATACTTTTTACTCTTCAAATTTTCATGTAGACCATCTAAGATTTCATTACAAACCTCAAAGCTCAAGAAATCTTTTTCTTTCTCTTTTGCCAATTGGTTGAGCTCATGTGCATTAGCATGTATTGCTTTTATTAAACATCCAGTCACATCAGTGAAAAATAAAGCTAACCACAGCTATGCTAATTTGTCTCTCTACCATCAATAACTAACTGTACCATGGATGGTTGTTGTAGTGGTTGATGGGTAACACCACCCTCCATGCGGCAGATTGGGATTCAATTCCCTGCCTAGGCAAACACACCTCATTATGCCAATGAGAGTTCCAGGGCTAGACTCCCAATGCTGCATTCACTCATCTCTGTAACATAAGGTTGCTCTGAAAGAAAGAAAAGCATTTAATTTCTTTGCTTAAATGTTCACTTTTAACTTTGATACACTTGAATCTGTTGAAATATCAATATTTTTTTAATTATACTCACTTGATTGAGTATGAGTTGAGTCATACTTCCACTGAAGCATAATCACTGCGTACTTTTTACTTACTTTTATTCAGATGAAACATTTTTTTCTTCACTGAGTAGAACAATTTTCTTATTCTAAAGTATATGTAATTTGTCATTAGTAATGACTAATCTAATTGCCCAGGCCATAAATCATGCATAGAGATTGTTGACCTTAGTTATTGACTCTTACATGAGAGCTAATTTAAACAGTGTTTCGTTGGCTTTTTCATCTCCCATAAATCAGTAAAACTGGAAGAAGCTTATCAGCAACAAATCAATGAACACTGAAAGGATCATTAAACGTGATGACTCCTGTGGGAATTCCATGTATTTATATAGATTTCTTCCAAAACTATATAAAATGGATTCCAGTGGCAGAATTAGGCTTGTTGAGACAGAACTGAAGCAGACCAGGACGAGTTTTTGATTTGGCATCAGTTTCAAGGCAAAAGGGTAATTAAGCCTATCCCTGACTGGCCTGCTCTTTGAAGTCCCCCGTAGGGGGGATTATTCCCAGTGAAGGGGAAAAGAGAGAGAGAGAGAGAGAGAGAGAGAGAGAGAGAGAGAGAGAGAGAGAGAGAGAGAGTAAGGGGGGTTTAAGGGGACTTTGGCTCTCTCTTTACATTCCAATTGAGTCATGTGTAAACGAGAGCAGGCACAACTTATACTCATCCAGACGAGGACGACATTCAAACAATCAAACTCGCTCTTCTCCACACCTTTTCACCCCTTTAATATGTTTAACTCTATCTTGCCTAGCGTATCATCTGTGACACATTCAGTGACTTTGTTTTTGTCCTCTGGTCGTAGTAAAATGGAGCAGCATGTGGAATTGGAGCTTTCTATGTGCTACAGTGTTGTCTATCACTGTATACACCAGGGGTGTCAAACTCAAGTTTACTTAACATTTTGCCTTGACCCCAACTGGCCATTGTTTATTCAAAATATGCCAAAACTACAATGGCAAAAAAAGGCACCGAGTACTTGAACGATTCAAAAGTCATTTAAAATAAAAACAAATTGTTTTATACAGAACAATGGACTACATTAACTGCAGATAACCACAGATAACTGTTAAATATCCCCTATGTACAGTAGGTTTTTTAAAACTGCCCATTCGCTTGAACTAGACACCTGGCATTGGGAGGTATTGGGGATGGGAGCACATGCTATGTTGCAGTGCATACTGGGAACTGTAGTGCAGCTCATGGTAAAATGGGCTAATATTAAGAGAAAATTAAAATAATTTTGTGGGCCGAATGGGATTGTGCCACAGGCCTGATTTGGCCCGCGGGCCTTGTGTTTGACACATGGTGTATACAAAAAGCTCCATACTGCCTTTATTGTTGGATTACTGTTAGTGTGCACCCACATTCGGAACCAAAATTCGGAATACAAAAGTATGTGGACACCTGATAATCACATTTATATGACTATATGACGACATGTAACTTGATATACATCCCATTCCAAAACAATGGGCATTAATGTGGCTATAACAGCCTCCTCTCTTCTCGGAAGTGGAGTTGGAGTGTGTCTTATAACAACTCACTAGGTTATGTTTGTTCAAAAGGAGTATGTTTATTACAATATATTAATAAGGGTGGGTTACCATCCAAGGAAATAAAACAAAAACACAAATGGATGGACATGCAGGTAATTAATTACCACGGTGACTGTGAAGCTGCACTTGTAACAGTCTGTGGGAATTTGTGGCCATTCAATCAAAAGAGCATTTGTGAGGTCAGGCACTGATGTTGGACAAGAAGGCCTGGCTCGCAATCGATGTCCCAGTTTATCCCAAACACATTCAATGGGGTTGAGGTCAGGGATCTGGGCTCTGTGCTCTGTGCTACTGGAGTTCCTTCATGCTAAACTCATCAAACCATGTCTTTCAGGTACTCACTTTGTTCACAGCCATACTGGAACAGGAAAAGGCCTTCCTCAAACTGCTGCCACAGAGTTGCATTGACTAAAATCCAGAGTCCAGTGGTGCTTCACACCACTCCAGCTGACACTTGGCATCGCACATAGTGATTGTAGGCTTAATTGCAGCTGCTCAGCCATGGAAACCCATTTCATGAAGCTCTTGACACACAGTTCCTGTGCTGGTGTTGCTTCCAGAGGCAGTTTGGAACTCTGTAGTGAGCGATGCAACAGATGCTATTGGGCTACGCACTTCAGCACTCAGTCTGTGAGTTTGTGTGGTCTATCGCTTTGTGTCTGAACTGTTGTTGCTCCTAGATGCTTCCATTTCACAGATCTAGCAGGACAGAAATTTCACAAATTCACTTGTCACAAAGGCGGCATCTTTTACAGCACCATGTTTAAAGTCACTGAGCTCTTCAGTATGACTTATTCTACTGCCAGTGTTTGTTTATGGAGATTGCATAGATATGTGCTTGATTGTTTACAGCTATAAGCAATTGGTGTGGCTGAAACACCTGAACTCAGTAGGAGGGCTGTCGACATATCTTTGCACATATACTGTAGTAGCTTAAAACTCAGAAACTGCCTCTGCATTAAAGGGTTAAGCCCTCACGTCTTCATTTCACCTCTACAAACTTTCTGAGATCCAAATACCACAACTTTCTATTTCTCTTCATCTAATTAATTCATAAACTAGCATAAGACAGACTCCAGCCAAAGCTGTACATACTGTTACATCTGATCTTTACCAGCAGTGTAAGACAACGTAGAACGTCTTTTTTGTTCTTTAAACATGTTTCAGACCGAGCCCATATACAGTAATCACCATGTAATGAGCATGAGCAGATAACTCAGGTCAGTGGATGATGCAATAATTTTAAAGACGAGGCTCCAGAGGAAAAGCGTGAAGCGCAGCGATTAAAATGTTTTTCTACCATGAGAAAAGAAATCAGCGGGGTGCAATAAAAGTTCAATAACTGAGACAAAATCTATGCGTAAAAGGACTTTATTTGTCAAACGTGGCAAAGAGATAGCTGAGGAAGAGGGGGAGCGAGGCCGTTAATATTTCATTTAATCTCTCTGACTGAAAAGGCCTGTATTTCTATTAGGCTATCCATTCACATCATAACAGGAGGAGAGGACGAGTCTAACTGCAGAGGATCAGAGTGTGTGTGTGTGTGGGAGTGAGTGTGTATGCATTCGTGCTTGCCTGTACGTTGCTGTGCAAAAGTCAGAGACCACTTTTTATTGATTTTATTTCCTGTCAAAATGGCTGTTAAGGACATATTCATTTTTCAGCATCAGGAAAGAAGCATAAAACAGATATTTAACAGAAAATTAGAAAAAAAATCACAAAAGCCTCAACAGCTAAATATAATGTTTTATTTTCAGTATTTAGTTTGTCCAGCCTTTGTCTTTATTACAGCTTCCATTCTTTTCAGGAGACTCACTTTCAGTTTTTCAAAGCAGGGATATTTGTCCACACCTCCAAAGTTCAGTCTTAGAAGTTGGTTGCACTTTCTGACTCATAATTTACAATCCAACACTGCGTTTCAAAGCCTAGACTGCAGCCGAGGTAGGCCGGGTCCTCGGTAGGACTGTCCTATGAAGACTGCTCCTTAGTGGCCTATTGGCCACACAAATGGAACAGTCCTAATGAGGTTGCGTGGTGACATCACCAGAAGGGTCGGGAACTGGTGAGAGAAAATGAAGACTCTTGCATTGTGTTTGTCGCTTTTTCATTTCTTCATGGAAATGGAGGAGATGTTCTTATTGTAGAACGATAAACTACATATATATAAATATCTCTAAATAAAATATGATATTTGGACGAATGCTTTAATAAATCAATCATTTCAACTTTTAAGCTAATGAAGTTAATTCAAGGACATGAACAATGTACATTTTTTTTCATATTATTTTTTTCAATTTTTACCCAATTTAGTCGTCTCCAAACCAGCCACCGCATCTTTTCGAGCTGCTGCTCACGCGACGTCATTGGACAGCCGAACGCGCTCGGAGGAAAGCGCCAACTGCCAGATCTGTTACGTCAGCTAACAGACGCCTGTGCTGACTAGCATCGCGCTGAGTGAGTGATGGGGGGAGAGGGGCAGCCATCCCACCCACCCAGAGAGAGCGAGACCAATTGTGCTCTCTCGGACTCCCGGCTACGGATGGCTGTAGCATCATCAGGTATCGAACTCGCGATCTCTGGGAGCCCCAACAACTTACATTTTAAAACAAACTCCGCTCCAACAACTTCGTTTTCCATCATTTTCGTGATGCCGTTTTTTTTTTTCTTCATAGCAGAGAACCGTGGGTAACCGAAGGCTTGGAAGGATACGTCGGTTGCATCCTCGAAATCACTCAGACTGTAGGCTACATTTCTAGGCTGTAGATGAGGGTCCTTCACTTTGGAACAGCCTTCTATGACCTAGCGGCCGAGAAGTACAGCCTACCTTGACTGCAGCCTAGGCTTTGGAACGCAACATAAGTAATACCAAACACATTCAGTGATGTTGAGGCCTGGACTCTGGGGTGGGAAATCAATTTTTCTGAGAAAACCAGCAGCTTTTTTGTTTGATTTGCTAATTTTGTGTCCAAAAAAAGTGACTTTACCTACTTTAATTTACTACAATTATCATGCGCTGGTTGCTGCTGTTGATTAAATGCACTGTATAATTGGTCTAAATCTTATTGAGGTTATCAAGATTTCGAAAGGCATATTTGCAGTTGCGTAATGCATACAGTCCATATAATAAATAATTGTGCAGTCCTAATTCCTGTGGTCAAAAGTGTCAATTTATCATTGGTCAAAATCAATAATCAATCCACAGCATGTTAGAAATGTTCATATATAGCATCTACACATCCTTTCAGACCCACAGTGCTGAGTCGTCTTCTCACAGTGGAAAGATGAACAGAAAGACCTGTGGATGTTTTCAGATCTGAAGCAGCTTGATTTTCTCCTCTCTGTAATAGATGAAAGCTTTAAATGCTGTTTATCTGATGGGGACAGTCTTGTTGTCCACCAGGTACCCAGGTGGTTGTTAGGAGCCCCATTTTCTCTGTAGCTTTTAATCATTTTTGACCTCCAGTTTTGGAAACCAGTTTTCCTCTTATTTCCACTTATTTGAATGACAACTAAAGGAATGAATTGTGGTCTCTGACTTTTGTACAGTACTATTATAGATTATAACCCTTCCACTAATGAACCTGCTTTTGCTTATTTCCATTACATAAACAGCAGTGGGATTAAAACCACAGGAGTTATTATGGTATGGAGTTATTTGTGCTTCATCCTGACGCCGTTGCGCCCCCCTGCCCCCCCCGCCCCTCTCATTAAAAGGCAACTTCGAGTGACTTAAGCCACGGTTGTGCGTCTTAAGAGCACGCATGTTGACAGGTACAGTGCTGCTTAAGGCTTCCAGATCAACACAGCTATTCTCTCCCTCTAAATCCCCCCACCGGGCCTGGAGCGACGGCCCAGGAATTTACCGTCGGACAGGAGGGAGGGAGCCCTTTTCAAAACGCTTTCAAAGAGACCCTGAGTAAATAAAACTCAGCCTAAGGTTTGGGCTTTTTTTTTCACCATGTACATACCTCAAAGAGGGTGGGGGTGGGGGTAGGGTGGTGTGCGGTTGGCTCACTTCATTATTATAGTAGAGGAACAGTCTCAGTGGAGGATGGTTCAATGAGGGAGTCATGGCGAATCAGGGGATTCCCCAGACTTGTGTTGTAATTATTACCATTATTATTCACCCAACTTGTCCTTGTCCAATTGATTGGCATGGCTGTTTCATGGCTGTTTCCAAAAGCGCTCTCTCTCTCCTCCTCCTCTTCCTCTGACAGCTCCAACCGCATGACAAATGACAAGAAAACTAATCAAAGACATTCGAATCAATTTGAGCCTCGACAAATGTAGCATCTCAAGTCGAAGCTGTGGAAGAATGACTGCTGGTGCGGAAACGTCGGAATATTCTTCATCCGACCAAGTGTGCCCGAGACATTTTATTGCAAGTGCTGAAAAATCTAAAAACAATCACTATTAACCTGTTTTATCCCCAAACGTTTGCTGGCATATGAGTACATAAGCTTTACTCTTTGGATAACCCCATGAAACAAACTACATACTGTTTGGTCTTCTGCTCAGTGTCAATGGGAGTGTGATGGTGGAGGGTTAAAATATCAGTACCGAGATAACAGAAATATATTCAAAAACAAAAAGAATTGGTTTTGATCCATATGAAGTCACACATAGTTATTGGTTTAAAGTCTTTAACATCTCACTGGACAATACACTGCCCTTTAGACAAAAACACTACTGCTAAAATAAAAAACAAAAGTACTTTTGCATGGCTTCTCATGGTACTCTTGCCTACCACAATAAATCGCAATGGATAAGAGCATCTGCTTAAAGTAAATATAATGTTTACAGACATACAGTGCTGTTCAAATGTCAGAGAACCCCCCTTCATTTATTTCATTTCCAGTCAAAATAACTATTAAATATAAATTATTCCTTTTTCAGAGTCGGGAAAAAAGCAGAAAACTAATACATTAATTTTTTTCAGGATTTAGTGTGTCCACTCTGAATTTATTGCAGCTTCCATTATTTTCCAGAGACTCCCTTTAAACCTTCAGGAACATTTTTCCACACATCCAAAGTTCAGTCTTAGAAGTTGGTTGCATTTTCTGCCTCTCACAATCCAAGTAATCCCTATAACACGTTCATTGATGCTGAGGTCTGGACTCTGGGGTGGTCAGTCCATTGTTCTAAAACACCAGCAGCTTCTTTTTACAAACGCTTTTAAAGATTTTCATACCAAATATGGCAGTATGTATGTAACATGTTTTATTGACTTCCTTCTATAGAGCTTTGATACATTTTTCTCAGGTGCACAGTTCAAGTAATTGGCTCTGGTCACGTGACCCGTGACACTACCCGTACAAAAATGTTTATATAAAATAAAGACGACCTATCATTTCATTTATAGTTTACTGTTCAGCAGAAAGCACATTATAGCACTTACAAACATATTTTAGTCACCGTTGTGACTGTTGGGATTAAATTCAGCTAGTGGAATAATAAGGAATGAAAAAAAGGCACCACTGTTTGAATGAGAAAAAGTAATAATCATAGAAAATAATAAAAACTGTAAAAGCGCACACAAAATGAGACAAAGAAAGAAAACTATGCTGTTTCTTGCAGGATTCCTTTTAAGTGCGCCAAGGCAGTCACTCAAACTTCCTCCTTAAGTGAGGATGGGGTGAGTTCTTTAAAAAAAAAAGGAAAGAAAAAAGAAAAAAACAGCTGTGAACAACTGAAGGCACTGGCGAGGTGCGTGGTGCCTTTTTGATATTCAGATTTGCCTGCCTACACAGAGCATTATGACACATTTGGATGATCGCATTGTGGGATTAGGAGGCTGCCTTGTCATTTTCAACAACAATACGGCGATTTAGGGATGCTATTTCTCACAGTGCGCCACGCATTAACGCCGGGCCCAAAGATTTACATAAATCTTTGTCTTAAGATGAAAGAAAGGGTTTGAGACAATGAAGTTAAGCTTTAGAAATGGGAGAGAAAGTGAGTGTGTGTGTGTACGAGGAGGGGTTTGGCGACCGGGAGTAGGGGGGAAAAAAGTTTTTTTTTTTTATTCTAAATCACCCACTGTACTTTTGATACAAAGATACATAATGCCCTCTTTTTCATGTCCTCATCATAAAAAAATGAGCAGGAAAAATAAGCATTAGCTCCGCGGTGAGGAAGAAGAGAGAAAGCAGGCGAGAAAAAGCATTCCTTTCAGGCCGGGTTAGTGGTGCGTCTTTCACTGAATTGCTGTGCTCCTTAATCTTATTGCCTGTGGCAGTCATTTTGAAAACTGACCTAGATTGTTGCACCACCCTCTCTGATTGGATTCATCCTGCCTGATTGTGAATTGGTTTACAGTACATCTGAGGCAAGAGATTGCAGCCGCAATCTGACCACTGACAGTAATTTCTCTGAGGTTACCGCGGAATGCAGATTTTCAAAAGTGGATTGGAAACGCAGGGATGTTATTATGATCAGTTTGCTTGTTTGCGTGAACACCTACATGTCAGAAATTAAGCTATGTGAAAAGTCCTGAAAGATATTCTTCCTTAAATATTTTCTCAGTGTCTTTTGGAAGTTTTGAATACTGAAATGATGGTAAACATCTCGTCGCTGTTGAACAAAAGTGTATCTCCTTTTTTTGTCATTTTTCTTAAGATTTTTGACGTAATTTGAAAGTGCCTGCTGCCCTTCACATTCTGCGCACATCTCATGACGAATGGACCTACAAAAAGGGTGCAAAATACCTTGAATTAAAGCTTATTAAATTGAAGGGCAATTTCACCAATTTTTTCAAATTTCTGCATAATTGAATCTTTAAGATGTAAACAGTCACTCATAGTGGTTTCATGTGAAACTGGATCTTCATGTGACTGGAACCTGATGTCTAACCTGATATTTTAAAACAGAACCATAAAATGAAAAACCTGGAGACGAGCCGGGGTATGTGGGGTCAGTATAACTTATATAATATAACTATCATTTCAATGGATTATGGTACAATTACGTTCCCTGACTAAAGGTACTGAGATGTACCCTCTTGTACCTTTTCTTCTGAGAGTGTATTTGTATTGTAGTCATGGTGACCCCTGGTTCCTATCACCACCACTGTAAAGAAATCTGAGTCTCTATAGTGAACCATTTCACACCAAACCACTCTGAATGACTTTTGTTTACATCTCAACCACTGAATTTTGCAGAAATTAAAAAAATAATCAGTGGAATTCTCCTTTTACTTGCATTTACTAACATTAAAAGTTAATAATATATTTTTTTATATTTCTACTATTTTGGAGATTAGTTCTTATGGCAGCAATATGTTAAACAGATTTATTTTGGGTATAAATAAATGGATAGTAGACAGTATACGCATATTTCATGCTATAAATTGCATTTGTTCATAAGCAACAGAATTTGCTACATAATTTCTATGAAACTACCCTATCCAACTAAACATAACAAGCAATAACATGTACTGGTTAATAAAGTGATATTTGGTCATTTTTAGTCATAGCACACACGTAAAGTGGTCTGTATCGGGAAACTTTTAAGAACCGGTACAGTTATAGAAGACGGTACCAGTAAAAACAGCATACATTTTTATTTATTTACTTTAAGCTCTGCACTATCACATATGTAATGTGTGATAGATATATACGCCAGTTACCCCATAAAATTGGCTGTAATTTCCCACAATACTCATCGTGTATTGAGTTGTAGCCACTCTTTGCACTATCTCAGCCTCTTTTCCTCAGCATATGCAGTAGCAGGCCAGGGCAGGGTCCATATGTCCTGCATATGATTGGATGCTCCCCTGCCGTTCAGAGCAAGAACGTACGGAGTTGTGCCATGGCAACACTTTGGTGATTATAATTCCAGCAGAAAGGTCGTTATTTATTGCTTTTCTCCGCCTGGAGCAGCCAGTGGTGCCCATCCCTCAGTCTATGGTAATAAAATAAACAAATGGCAGTGGAGCAGCGGCCCACCTTGAACCGCTGAAAAAGGTTATTTACATGTGTGGAAACGTACAATCGGCCACAGCTAGATCACTCAGAGCTGACAGCCACGACACACCGCCATCAGATAACAGGGAATGGGGGGAGAGTGAGGGAGGAAGAGAGAGAGAGAGAGAGAGACAGAGAGACAGAGAGACGGAGAGAGAGAGAGAAAGAGAGAGAGAGAGAGAGAGAGAGAGAGAGAGAGAGAGATGTGCCTTTATGTATGTATAAAGTACATATGCGACTTATTATTATTTATGTACTTACCTATAAACATATGGGACACTTTATGTCCCATAAATACTTTATATGTGCTAGTACTAATATGTTATAATAAAAACACATTTCACATGTTTTTCATATAAATGTAAGGTCCTAAATGTACTAATATGCGCTATCTTTATTTTTGTATCATGTTCTTAGTTTTTGATGTAATGTGAAAATGCCAGCTGTGCTTTTTACATCATGGGCATTTTTCATGATTTACAGACCAATGGAAATTTTTCTTCTTCTGTAAAGTTGCTTGCTTTGTTTCAACAGTGAAGATATATATTTAATATAAATGGGACATTTATGCAAATGTAATGCATAAAGGATATATTATTATTAATATTACATGTTATTATTACATTTAGGTATATACATATATGCAATATTTATGGAGCATGTTACTATTACCTATAGATACATATGTATGTACGATGCACATGGGACATGTTGTCACATTTAGGTACTTACATATTGTTGCTATTGGGACAAATCCTTCTATTCCTTGTATCTCCAAAATGTCCTACAAATCCTAATTGTAAGCCAATGGAACCAGCCATTTTTGTCATTTTGGTCTGTTTCTTTTGGTCCATTCATCATGAAATGTACACACAATGTAAAGAGTAACAGGCATTTTCAAATTATGTCAAAAACTGAAAAATGACAAAAGTGAAGATACAAGGTTTTGTTATATATATTGTAACTATATAAATATAACACATGGGTCATGTTATTATTGCAAACAGTTACTTACATATATGTAATACTGATTGTTATGATTACATATAAGAACTTGCATATCATCGCTGTCAGACAATGCCTTTGTACATCTTATATGGTAGCTTTCCAGGAGAATGAAAAACATTCACAGTCTTTAATATGATGCTACAAGAATTAAAACTGAGCAATTTTTATTGATGCATTTATTATGAACTTATCACAATAAAAAGGGCATAAAAGGGATTTTTCAATTAATTCCAATAATGTAAAATGTCCGTATTTGTGTTGTAGTCATGGTGACCCCTGGTTCCTATCACCACCACTGTAAAGAAATCTGAGTCTCTACAATGAACCATTTCACACCAAACCACTCTGAATGACTCTGTTTACATCTTAATTACTGAGTTATGTGGACATTTAGAAAAATCTGTGCAATTGTTAAAAGTTTCTAATGTTTTTTTTTCCTTTTCCTAACCATTTTGGAGAAACTAGGTTTAGTCCTGACAGCAAGGATATGTTAAACGGATTCATTTTGAATACAAAAAATAGACAGTCTAGACATATATGTCAAAAAATTCACAATCTTCAATATAATGCAACAAGAATGAATTCTAACCATTTTTTTGGTTCATTTATTATGAACTTTTATCACAATAAAAAGGGCATTAAAGTGTTATTTCAATTAATTCCAATTATGTCAAAAAATGAAAAACAGTAAAAATGCAGATGCAAGGTTTTGTTCTGACAGAAATTATATACATAATGCATATGGAACACATTAATACATATGGGTACTTAAATATATATATAAAATACATATGGGACATATGTGTGACCTCACATGATGACACCGTATAAAAACAAGTGTGTGCATGCAAGCATGTGTGTGTGTGTGTGTGTGTGTGTGTGTGTGTGTGTGTGTGTGTGTGTCTGTATGCACTCATTGCTCTGGGATGTTTTTGTTCATTCTGTTGTGATCGGTTCTCAGGGTCTGGAGTCCTCAGGAACATGACATTGTAATCTCGGCCATGTTTTATTTATGGACCTTACTGAAGCAGATAACGGCTGTTTTAACAAACAAAGATGATTGCTTCAGGGGCCACTCGCTCGTCCTGAGGTAATTAAGACAAAGTAGCTCCCAGGGTTAGTGGGCGGGATTCATACAACCAGCTATCTATTATTTCTCTTTAAAAAGGCTGACTGTGTGTGTATGTGTGTGTGTGTGTGTGTGTGTGTGTGTGTTTGTGTGTGTGTTTGTGTGTGTGTGTGAGAGTGGGGGGGTGAGGGTGTAGTGGGAGTGGGTTAAAGGAGAGCATTTGATTCAAAAGGTCTTTTGTCATGTTTTATCTGTGCTTAAATGGTCCCGCTGTAGTGCTATCAGAGGCTCTGAGGCTAATGAAATATAAAACAGGAGCTAGCGTGGATCTGTATGAATGCTAATGAACATCTTCCAGTGTAAAAAGTGGAGGGACTCAGGTAACATGCAGCGTTTATTTAGCCCATGTTAGATTCAGTATTCAAAAAATGAACTGAAAGAATACTTCTGCTCATGAGATACTTACATATTCTCAATGAAACTCTGAATTTTTCTACCAAGTTCTAAAACTGTTGTGATATTCATGGAAAAATCTTTGACCACTATATTGATAATAATAAAAATGATACTGATACCAATCTTAACAAGTAATATAATGTGAATATTAGAGCTAGGCCTTTAGGTTGGGCCATAAGTGTCAAGACATAAGTGTCAAGAAAAAATAAGTAAAAAGGAAAAATATTACACTTCTATAAATGAACACTGAACATGGAGAAGCAGTGTTTAGCTTCTATGCTGCTCTTAAATGGAACCAGTTTACAGAGAACATTAGAAGAGCCCCAACACTGGACCGTTTAAATCCAGGCTCAAAACATTCCCATTTGAGCAGCTTTCAGCTCAGTTTAAAACACTGTTAGCGTTTTTAGCCCTTTTCCTCTGTAACGGCACTTTTTTTTATACTAATCTAACTTTTAATTTTTGATTCTTAATTTGATTTTTAATTATCCAATTTTAATTTCCAACTTGAATTTAAATTGAATGATTTTCTCTGTTGTTTTAATCATGTTTTTCTTTTCTATTCTCCTTTACTTTTTAAAACAACTCTGTATTTTCTAATTTGTAATGCACTTTGAATGACAGCATTGTATGAAAGGAGCTATATAAATAAACTTACCTTGCCTTGCTTATAATATTTTGCTTATAATATCCCCATAGTACCATCTTATAGTAGTAACATGTAATACTTGAATGTTGACCCCTTAAACCACTTTAACATATTATTATTATGTTCAGTAACTACAAAGAATTGTTCAGTAGCTATGAATTATTCAGTATCTTCTCTGAAACTCACGTAAGTTCTGTAGTTATTAGCGTGAGGATCTGAAGTGTGGACCCACACACAGAGCTTAAGACTTTAAAGGGTTAATTCACTGCAGGTGGAGACCGGAGTGCGTGTCTTTGGCGGAGGTGGAGGGAGAGAATGGAGTGGTGTGAAGAAGCAGTGTGCTCTGCATACATCACGGCTTGTCGGGCACAATGACTCGGGCTATCTGTTTGTTGTAGGCCGCATCCCCAGCCATGTTTATTTGTAAACTGAGCAGACAATATGAAAAGCTGGGCTGTACAAAGAGTCCAGGCTGCCAGCTGGCTGGCTGAGGGTATTCATCAACATCTACCCCACAATGCCAAGCCCCTCAGCAGACGCCTGGATGCGCACACACACACACACACATAGGCACACACACACACACACACACACATACACGCACATGCATATATAGGCGTGCACACACAAAACACAAAAACACAGCACTCACAGACTAAAATAGAAAAACATACAAGTGAAGCTCAGACCGGCTGGAAAATACTTGAGTAACTGTACTTAGTTAGTATACTGAAGTATTAGTTTGCATGATTTGTACTTTACTTAAGTATTACACACACACTTAATAATACTTGAGTAAAGTACAAATCTTACAGAACAATAATTCAGTATACTAACGAAGTACAGTATTATTGTAATTGATTTTTTGTACTTTTACTCAATTTACTCAATTCAGACCTTGCCTTCTTCATGAATTGACATGGATTGATAAATATTTGGCAAGTTTAGTGATGAAAATGCATGTTTTATATTATTATGCTGCTCATTTGCATTTTTCTCACATTGTATAAAGGAGTTTTATGTAAAAGTAATATAAAATAAAAAGTCTTTCAAAAGCTTCTGTGTTTATAATTTTCTGATAAAGTATTTTGGAAGCTTTGAAAAGTTGTAATTGTTCAGTTTGTTCCATTTTAATTTTCATGCCTTTTTAACTTGTTAACGCTTAGGCAAAATAGTCTTTTTAATCTGCACTTCTCACATCAAATCTGCAGTTGCGTTTACTTTGATATGTACAGACTGTGGTCTAACAATCCAGCATTTTCTATCCAGTTATGTGTCACAAACTACCTTTTGGAACAAGAAAATGCTTAAATAGGAATTTAAGCCACACCAGTCATGTTTTATTGTTACTCTAAATAAACAAAACAATAATGGACTCTTACTAATATCATGCATCCCTCCGGCTCTGAAGCTCCCATGAACTCCATGACCCTCCACAGCACTCCAATCATCGTTCACACTCACCTGAATACTATTCTGGTTCACCTGTTCTTCTGGTCATGTGCTTAGTCAGAGTTAATATAAAAGCCTGGGCTTTTAGATCAATTTCTTTGAACTACTGAGTGTTTTTTCTGATTGCCCTTTTATATTTTTTGACCTGCCATGGATTCTTTTACTTTGCCTTTTTGTCTTTGACCTTTGGATCTGATCGTCTAGTTTTGTTATGTTTGTCCTCCTTTGTATTTTGACCTCTCTGGATTTGACCATCGTCTGTTCGTCGACTTCGAGTTTTGCCAAAGCCCTTAACAACAAAGCCTCATTTTTCATTTTTAACACGAGCATCTAACTGGTTTGATTTCGTTACAGCTAAGCTGAACTGCATCCTAAATGAGCTCATTTAGAAATAAACATTACTTCCAACAATGAAGGAAGCCTTGTGCATCTTTTTTTGCAGTGATAGGAAACGTAGGGTCTCACATAGAAAGCTCTACACTCTGAACTTTGTGAAATGACATAACTGTTGCAAATAGGGATGCATGCATCATGTATGTCCTCATATAATTTGCAAAATAATTATTACATTACTTGATTACCAACATAAGTGATAGCAACAGCCCTAAAGAGCACTCGTTCTTTTGTCCAAACGTCCCTAAGAACTCACACAACAGCACATGCACAGGTAGCCTCTGGCCTTCTCACTGACAAGCCACCATCCTGGAGTGCCAGCCGGCTTCCTTACACTCAGCGTGTGTGTGTGTGTGTGTGCTTGTACAACCCAGCTTCAAGCCCCCCAGTGAGAAAACAAATTGGTCTCTGTTCCTGTTCACATCAATTGATGTTCTATTAAGACCAGATGGCCTTGATAGGCATAAACCTGTCTTGCAGAAAATACATACAGAACGTCCGTGTCTATTCATTTTCTGTCTTTTCCACTGCTATGCCAGTTTTAGCCATAGGCTGATGGCACCATGACTGAGAGTCAACCACTAACATCTGACATCCATCAGGGTTTTTTCCTGCTCGCTCAACTCTCATCACACTTTGGTGTGGACATTAAAAGATGGGTTTGCGATAGGGAGAAGCCCTGGTCAGGATGCTAGCCTTAAGGCCCGAGGAATGACTTACTATTAATAGTGGACCAAAAGCTTTTATAACATTGAGACTCTTTGCAAACCTGAGGCTGAACATTCATCAAACACAAAAAACACAACCAGATGGTTTTATAAGTGATATGGTAAAATCTCACAGTCTTATGTCTGACAGTATGAGGTCACTTGAATTCTATTGGCAAACTCATGTCTGCAATTGACAGTGGTGTTTTAGTGAAGTATGATTGGAAGTACCAACCAGGCACCAGACAACAGAGCTCAAAACTGGACACCTGGTAACCATAGTTTGGCATATGTAGGTGTCACACAGTGACCTTTAGATATAGAAGTTTTTGTTGAGGTATAACAAAGTAAATAAACTGACTAGACCTGCTAAACAAGCTAGCTATCTGTTTCTAACATACCAGGCTACAGCATTAGTGTTTTTTAGTTTACTTCACTTTTAAACATCCTTGACAGTCTTGAACATTCGAAAAGTGGAGCTGCTCAGTCTGTTGCAGTAAAGGAACATGAAAGATGCTGACTGTATATGAACTGCGTTTCCCATGAGTCTGTGCGCAAGGACATATAGTCATAATTGGAAATATGGACATAAACCAAAGATCCTCCAAGATACACTATATTGCCAAAAGTATTTGTTCATCTGCCTTCACACGCATATGAACTTGAGTGACATCCCATTCTTAATCCATAGGGTTTAATATGATGTCTGCCCACCCTTTGCAGCTATAACAGCTTCAACTCTTCTCAGAAGGCTTTCCACAAGGTTTAGGATTGTGTTTATGGGAATTTTTGACCATTCTTCCAGAAGCGCATTTGTGAGGTCAGACACTGATGTTGGACGAGAAGGCCTGGCTCGCACTCTCCGCTCTAATTCATCCCAAAGGTGTTCTATCGGGTTGAGGTCAGGATTCTGTGCAGGCCAGTCAAGTTCTTCCACACCAAACTCGCTCATCCATGTCTTTATGGACCTGCTTTGTGCACTGGTGCGCAGTCATGTTGGAACAGGAAGGGGCCGTCCCCAAACTGTTCCCATAATGTTGGGAGCATGAAATTGTCCAAAATCTCTTGGTCGCTGAAGCATTAAGAGTTCCTTTCACTGGAGCTAAGGGGCCGAGCCCAACTCCTGAAAAACAACACCCACACCATAATCCCCCCTCCACCAAACTTTACACTTGGCATAATGCAGTCAGACAAGTACCGTTCTCCTGGCAACCAGTGGCGGCGCTTGACACCACTGCATTCGACGCTTTGCATTGTGCTTGGTGATGTAAGGCTTGGATGCAGCTGCTCTGCCATGGAAACCCATTCCATGAAGCTCTCTATGCTGTTCTTGAGCTAATCTGAAGCCCACATGAAGTTTGGAGGTCTGCAGCGATTGACTCTGCAGAAAGTTGGTGACCTCTGCGCACTATGTGCCTCGGCATCCACTGACCCTGCTCTGTCATTTTACGTGGCCGACCACTTCGTGGCTGAGTTGCTGTCATTCCCAATCGCTTCCACTTTGTTATAATACCACTGACAGTTGACTGTGGAATATTTAGTAGTGAGGAAATTTCACAACTGGACTTGTTGCACAGGTGGCATTCTATCACGGTACCACACTGGAGTTCACTGAGCTCCTGAGAGCGACCCATTCTTTCACAAATGTTTGTAGAAGCAGTCTGCAGGCCTAGGTGCTTGGTTTTATACACCTGTGGCCATAGAAGTGATTGGAACACCTGAATTTAATGATTTGGATGGGTGAGTGAAGACTTTTGGCAATATAGTGTATATACACTAAAGACATATATTGTTGCTCTCCCAGTCCATGCCTGTAATCTGAGCTATCCATGTGCCACCCACAAGTGCAATCTTTTCATAGCAAAGGTTATGAGATTAGATAAGCTTTGAATAATATTAGCAAGAATCTCAATTCAGTTGTTATTAAAATAACTACATTTCTCAATTTTATCAGATCCACCTACCACATACTGTTGTATGCAAAAGTATAAAAACCCCTAATAAAATTACATGCTGTTGATTTTGACATGAAATTACATAAAACCATAAATTGGATGCATTGTAAAAAGTGGCTCATCAGATCTACCTAAAAAAATTACTTAATGTGGTAACAAGTAGATTAACTAGTTTTATTCTACTTAAATAAATACGTTGAATCAATGATTCTTTCAATCAATGTAGTTTTTTAAGTTGAATAAAACTAACTAGTTCAATTGCTTTTTACCACATGAAGTATTTTTTTAGGTAAATCTGACGAGACACTTTTTATGGCATTTTCCTGCAAATTTTAGTCAAAATTTATATTTATTTGCTGTGTTTAATATATTGGAAAAAAAAAAACAAAACAAAAAAAAAAACACTAAAACATAAAATGACCATACATTTTTCACAGGTCACAATTTATGTTCTATTTTTTTTTACAATGTGTTATGTTCTGCTAGAAAAAAAGAAAATAACAGAAATGGTGCTTTGACCAGGGTGCCCAAACTTCCTCACATGGCTGTAGGTGCACTTTGTAGTTAGCCAATTACAGATTGTGGTCCTTCTTTTTCTTTGCATGATTTGTTAGACTTTTTTTCTCCTGCTTGTCAATGATCAGGTCCCCCAAAGGACCACCACTGAGCAGGTATTATTTGGGTGGTGGATCATTCTCAGCACTGCAGTGTTATTGGAGTATTTAAACACCTTGGTTTCACAGCTTGACTGAAAATAGCCCACCAACCAAAAATATCCAGCCAACGGCTGATCACAGATGAAGCACTAGAGGATGACCAAAACAAACTGTGTAGCAACAGATGAGCTATTGTCTCTACAAGGCAGACCAACAAGGTAGGTGTGTCTAATAGAGTGGACAGTGGATGGACACAGTGTTTAAAAACTCCAGCAGCACTGAAATGCTGAGAATGAACCACAACCCAGATAATTCCTGTTTAGTGTTTCTTTTGTGAAAGGTCACACTGTTACGACACATCAAGTTCAGCCATGCTAAAGTCAGCTTGATGGCAAATGCATCTTATTGTTTCCAAATGGCCCAGGTTTGATTACATATAACAACATAGTCCAGCTCATATCAATTTAAACAAAAAATGCAACAATATATACTGACTCAAGAAAAATCATGTAAGTGTTTTAGAATCGATTAGCCTTCAGTGCTACAAGTTGTCATTGGACTGAATGGGACTTTTGCTCTGTAAAGCTTGTCCAACCTCATAAAAGTTGCTAAGAACAATACATTTTTGAGGGTGGAGCATCGATTATTACTCATTATATTGGTTTTATCTGGGACCTTTAATCACAATGTTTTAACCCTTTTTGTTCCTCCATGGTGTTTGGGCCATAAAACACATCTTTCCTTAAGGATTTCTTACTTCTAGCTTATTAAAACAATAAATTCTGCAGTAATTGCAGTTCTAATCATCCAGTCTTTTTGTGCCTGGAAGTGGGAAAAAAGGTGTTTAATTAGATATTTAATAATGTTATCATTATGTGTACAGTCTAATTTTAGAAAATGTATTTAATTAGGCATTTAATTGTTATAATTGTGTGTACAGTCTGATTTTGCCAAAGTGTTTTACATTTTTGGCATGTTTTTGTCATCGTTCTACTTGACAGAATGTAATACCTGTGTAACTACTATGTTATTAATTAAGTGATCATGTAATTCCATATAAACAACTATGCAACGTTAAATAAATGTATAACAAATTGATAATAAGGGTTGGATATCATAATGCTACAGTTTATGCTCTGTATGTGTGTCGTTATTCCTTATATTTTCTTGTTTTACCTGCGTCTTCAGTAAAGCTCATTTAGTTTCCATTCAGTGCTGTCACAGAAGCTGTCTACACATAATCTTAAAATGAAGATGAGCTATGATTAATTGAGCTCTAATTTACAGTGGAATAGATTTGTGTCTGAGAGGTTAATGTTGTGGATTCCACAGCAAATGGCTGGCCTATCTCTGTACATGTTTTTATTTTTTCTTTCCTCCCCGGAGGGAACTTTAACATTTATAATTACCCACTGGAGCATGGGGCCTGAGTTTTGTGGGCCTTTTTATTGAGTCTCTAGATTGAGGTCAGTGTGTCCTGCTTTAAGGTATGCCACAGGTCAGGAGAGAGCTATTGTTGGAATATCAAAATGTAGACATGCAATGTAAATTGGCTAAATGAAAATATTATACTTTCTTTCTTTATCTCTGGCACATTAATTTTGTTGTCATACCCTGCAATCACACAGGAGGGGGCCTATCAGTCGCCCTGATGTGAAAGCGTGACGAGCGCCAGAGAAAGCATCCCTCTCTGACTCAGCGTGGAGGTGGTCAGGCTGATTTTAACGGCCATCTATACTGTGGCCTCTTGGGCTGACCGCAGGCTTTTACCGAGGCTTTACCAAAAGGCCCTTTAGAAGGTCTTTGGAAGTCTCTTTCTTGCTCCAGTAAGAGGAGTCCCCTCACATTTTCCAAACACCCGTTACTCAAGGAAGCAGACTGAGTGAGCTGTGAGGGAAAAAAGGGACATTTCTCTCCAAAGGCCGCGTCAGTGGCCCAAACGGCTGTGGAGTGCAGTGGGCTGACCTAAATGACAAGCCTCGGTAAAACCAAGACCCTGTTGAACAGGGTGTTCTTTAGGCCTGTGGCTCAGAATTCAACCTCTGAAAGCTGTGGTTGAGAGAGAGAGAGAGAGAAAGAGAGAGAGAGAGGGGGAGAGAGAGAGAGAGAGAGAGAGAGAGAGAGAGAGAGAGAGAGAGAGAGAGAGAGAGGAGATTGAGCTGACAGGGCCCAGTTGGCTTCCACACTCTGTATCAAGTTACTAAACACGCCTTTCATGGCCAAATTCTCTGACCAGTCTATGATCAAAAGGCCACCAAATGAGAGAGCTGGCAGCCAGAGCTAAAAAAGCTGCGAGAACTCAGCACACGTCCAAGAAAAAGAGAGAGAGAGAGAGAGAGAGAGAGAGAGAGAGAGAGAGAGAGAGAGAGACAAAAAGCAAGAGAGAGACAGACAGTGAGTAAAAGGAGAAGAGTAAAAAGATTCAAGGGACAGTTTGTGAGAGAGAGAGATAGAGGGAGTGAGCATAAAAAGAGGGAGAGAGGAGAAGGACAGTGAGGGAGAAAGATAGAGAGAGTGAGCATAAAAAGGAAGAGAAAGAGTGAAAAAGAGTCAAAGCCAAAGAAAGAGAGAGAGAGAGAGAGAGAGAGAGAGAGAGAGAAAGAGAGAAAGAGAGAGAGAGAGCGAGGGAGAGAGCGAGAGAGAGAGAGAGAAATGAGGTAGAGAGGGAATAAGAAGAGGAAGATAGAGGGTGACAGAAAAAGCAAAAGAGAGAGAGCAAGAGAGAGACTGACAGTGAGTAAAAAGAGAAGAGTAAAAAGATTCAAGGGACAGTTTGTGAGAGAGAGAGATAGAGGGAGTGAGCATAAAAAGAGGAAAAGAAAGTGAAAATAAGTCAAAGTGAAAGAGAGAGAGAGAAAGAGAGTGAGAAAGAGAAAAAGAAAAAGAAAGAGTGAAACAAGGAAAAATGGAATAAAACTAGGAGGACAGAGGGTGACAGAGAGTGCCGAAGAGAGAGAGAAAAACAGAGAGAGACAGAGAAAGGGAGGGAGAGAGACAGACAGTGAGTAAAAGGAGAAGAGAAAAAAGAAGGAGAAAGAAAAGGAACAGTTTGTGACAGAGAGAGATAGAAAAAGCGAGCGTAAAGAGAAGAAGATAGAAAGTAAAAAAGAGTCAATGCCAAAGAGAGAGAGAGAGAAAATAAGAGTGAGAGAGAGCAAGGAACAGCAAGAGAGAAAGAGATATGTAGACAAGAACTCATTTTTCTCACAGACTGGTCGGTTTACTTTTGCTCTCCACTGACCTTTGGGTTCAAAGGTCAAGTCACTCACACTGCACTTGACTGGCCGGTCCTTTTGTTCCAGTGAGGACGGAGGAGACAAACACAGCTCAGACAGCAAAGGGTTAAAACTCACACTCAGTGTGAATGAACTGCACTGACCTGTTCTGATGGTTTACATACCGATCAGTACCAACCAGCTCAGCTCACCCTGAGGACACTGAGAGAGAGAGAGAGAGAGAGAGAGAGAGAGAGAGAGAGAGAGACAGAGAGATTCAAATCCCTTCTCCTCCACAAATCAGCAGGAGGAGACAGTAAGAGGACTCCTATCTTTTCTTTTTGGTACTTTTTCCTAATGTCTAAGTTGATTGCAACAGAATAAGTAACACCAGGACAGACAGACAGACAGACAGACAGACAGACAGAAAGACAGAGATAGATAGATAGATAGATAGATAGATAGATAGATAGATAGATAGATAGACAGAACATGTTGACTGATATAAAGGCAGACAGACAGACAGATAGACAGACAGACATATATATATAGATAGATAGATAGATAGATAGATAGATAGATAGATAGATAGACATTTTTGATACAAAGACAGATAAACAGACATATAGATTGATACGCAGTCAGACAGATAGACAGACAGCAGATTTCACACATAAGTTTGCAAATGCTTGAATGTATATTTGCATATGACATAATTAATGTTGTTCATAGCTTATTTAAACATGTGTTGGTGTATTATATACACATATGAGTAAATGGACAGCAGTGTGTGTAACTGCAGAGATGCTGAATGAGGGGAAAAGACCCCCTGTAATCTGACTGAATTGGAGCTGGTTTGGTCTAAAAGTGTGAAGCTGTTCACCTCTTCTTTCAGTGCCAAATGAGCTGATGAAAGGTTCCTGATGGAGGAATGGAAGTAGGGGAGGACCTGCATGAGGGTGTGGAGGTGTGGTCAGGTGTGTGTGTGGCGGTTAGTGAATTGTGTCTTTCTATCTCTCGATTCTTTTTGATAAGCGTAGCATTTCCCCTTGCTGTGTCAGATCCAAAACCTGTTCCTTTCTTGCTGTATTTTATTTAATGATAAAATCTTTTTTTCTTCCTCTTCTTCTCATGCGCTTTCATTGTCTGAGCGGGTGAATTATCATTACATGTCTCGTCCCTCCATCGCTTGCATATGTGTGTGCAAGAGATAAGTTGACCTTTCTGAAATCGCGGTGCGGGATCAGATTGAACGGTTATTGCAATATGCTCATGTAGCAAAGATTAAAAAAGAAAAAAAGGGCAGTTTGTGAATGCTTTGTGGTATTTGTACATACAGTACAGGCTATTAAAGAGAGAGTTTCCCTGAGCACATTCATGCCCCCCTCACCTCCCTCCCTCCCTCCCTCCCTCCCTTCCTTCACCCTTCTCTTAGAATACTGCATACCATTTTCTCTGGTTGCGACGGCATTCCAAAAGAACAAGACCAGACAGCGGTGCTGGGATTTAACAGAGCTTTGGTATTTCTTTCGGGAGAAAATGTTTTGTCGACAAGCCCAGGAATTTTCACAGCGCATTTTGTTTGAGCGTTAGAACCTCTGTGTATGAAGTCAAAAGAAAGAAAAAGAAAAAGAAAACCCACCATATACTTGAGGGCAAACTGTATGGTTGCCAACATGCAAACACCAGCTAACCACTGCAGACCACCTCCTGTCTAAAGCCATTGTTCTGAAAGGAAACTTTCTCTCTAGAAGATTTCCAAGCTCCACAGTCTTCCTCTAAGGCATTTTTTACCGCCTGCTGGCAAACATGGGGTTAATACTGAAATTGCCATGGGTGATATTGAGATTTTGCGCACGAGACCTGACCATATCCCAGCCATCTTTGGCATTATATTCAAAAGAAGGCCAGCGAGGGGTCAAACAAGCCTAGATATTGGAATGAGGGTTTACTCAAGTGGACCATTAGTCTTCATAATAAAACGCACCCTGCATCTGCAAGCACCGGCCGATTAATATTCACCCCCTCCGCGCCCCTCTGTTGTTTTTTCCCCTTAGTCAGACTGTCCTGGTGCAGCCGGGGCCTAAACCTGCCTACTGCAATTAGAGTGATATATAGGCATAAGCTCTGTTTTCTTTAAAGCCAACCTTCTACCAGGTCATTATCATGGCTAGTGCTGGGTAATATTGATTCAATTCAATATTGCAATATATTCTAAATGAATCACAATATCAGACAATATTTAGGCTTGTCATTTTTTTGTTTCACAAATATGTGTTAGTGATGTTAACACAGGTAAGGGACATTGTTAGGCACAATGTGACATGGAATAAATTTACTGTAACACATGGCCTCATTTGGATTTCTACTTTTAAAATACATCAGTACTCAATAAATAATTCATTTATTTATTTTTGAAGTCTCCTATGCCTTTCAAATTGTTCAGCCTGTTCTTCCAGATCTGTTTGGGTCTGATCTGGAATAGTGCTTGTGGGTGAACATCGAGATTCATCACCCTTGAGCGCCCCCTCTGGTACAGTACCAACCACCTGTGGTTCCCTTCAGTAAATCTGATCTGTCACTCATCACCACAGTGCTGGAAATCCCAATAAAATGCTGATAATCTGTTTAAGAAAGTGTCACATTCCATAATGACACTACAACAACCAAACATAATGTCGGCAACAAGCAATGTTAATAACTTACTACACCAAGTTTTGATTGTTATAAAAACAACAGATGTTTATACAAGACGCACAGGTAAGGGACATTGTTAGGCACAACGTGACATGGAATAGATTTACTGTAACACATGGCCTCAAGTGGATTTCTACTTTTAAAATATGTCAGTATTCAATAATATATATATATATATATATATATATATATATATACATATATATATATTATATATATATAATCTTCTATACCTTTCAAATGGTTCCGCCCATTCTTCAAGATCTGTTTGGATCTGTTTTGGAATAGTGCTTGTGGGTGAACATAGAGATTCATCATTCTTGAGCGCCCCCTCTGGTGCAGTACCAACCACCTGTGGTTCCCTTCAGTAAATCTGATCTGTCACTCATCACCACAGTGCTGGAAATCCCAATAAAATGCTGATAGTCTATTTCAGAAAGTGTCCCATTTCATAATATAGTTATTTTGAACACAACCAAACACAATGCCAACATTAAGCAGTGTTAATAAGTTACTACACCAAGTTCTCAAACAAGAATTTATACAAGACTCCATGGAGCTCTTATTACTCAATACTATGCAGTGAATAAATAGTGTACAGCTTAATGCTGTGCCTTTACATGCTGGTGACTGAGGTTCAAATCCCTGCATAGTTAATAATATTAATGATTTGGCCTATGGAAATACTCAATGCTAGAATTGTTTGTATCTGAAACATGATTATGGTGTCTCTCTTGATACAAATTATTGTAATATGCAATAAATTGAATTAGGTTTCATGTTCATGTTTTCCCCTTGAGCCCCCCAAAATATCTTTGCACAGGCCTACACCTCTATAGAGCACAATACACAATAGGGAAGTAGGGATCCATTTCTTCAAACCCATCCAATTTTTCATACCTACAGTATCAATACAGCTAAAACTAAAAATCGCTATTGTTGAGTGACATCAATACTCGTGTGATTTAGATGATATTTCCCCCAGTAATCATCATGGCTGAGACTGGAGATTCTCATACTGGTCCAGCATGCCGTAAGGTCTTTCTCTCCTCTTTTTCTCAATCTGAGCAAGAAGTTTTGCCAGAAAAAAAGCAAGCGTGAGTTGATTCAGGAATCTGCTCTCATCAGGTGAGAACATGTTTAATTACTACCGGGCTGATTACCCAGAGCTTTAACAAGCATGCTGCATCCTCCCCTGTTTTGGAATGTGTACTGAGAGAAAAACGATCAGTCTCCTAGAAGACGTTTTAGGCTACCCACACATGCAGATCAGATAAACCTGTGTAGTGCACAACATCTAGAGGCGCTTCTGAAGTACTGAATTATTTCCATCCTGTGGGAGGAGCTGCTAATGGAGATATCAGCATTAAATTAGAATTTTACTGGTCATTACTAAGATAACCCTCACTTTTTAACCCTTTAAAGCCTTAGAGATCAACTGTAGAATGTATCAATACAGATAACTAATCTTAAAAGAACCATATCATAGCTGGGCAACCAGGGTCCATTCTCCTCCTATATATATATATATATATATATATATATATATATATATATATATTGATGTTCTCAGAAGAAAATCTCCAAAATGGTACAGGAGAAGAAAAAAAGAAAAAAAACTACTTTACTTTTAATGGAAGTCAATGGAACAACAGCTATATACATAATATATATATATATATATATATATATATATATAGATATAGATATAGATATAGATATAGATATATAAAGACAGATAGATAGATAGCTGCATGTGTGGGCCACTTAAGATAAAAAAGTAAAGAATAAACACAGCGTTCAGGGGGTTCAATGGGAACACCTTAGATTTTGGTCTGTCAGTAAAGTTGTATGTGACGTTACGTTGATCAGGTGATTTAATTTTGTATATAATGTAAATCAGCAATAAATGTTCTCCTGGTTCTTCTGTTACTGCTGTATTTCTAATCACCAAAACATGATGGGGTCCACTACATACCTGCAAATCTTTTTTTTCTTTCTTTTGCTTTGTGTTTACTGTCTGATTTTGTGTATTTGCAGGAACACATACTCATGTAAGTGTTGATTGGGTGGAAGGTGTTGATTATAGAGTGAAAGTCCTTGAATTTTTAGGAGGGAAAAAAAAGAAAGTTGCAGGTAATCCTTAAACACAACACCGCTTCTCTTTTTTCAGAATCTTCTCAGAAATCAAATTATTTTTTAACACTGTAAGCCATGTTAAAATTGGAGAGGAGACAGACATAAAAAAAAATCTTCTTGAAAACAAAAAGTTTTCAAAAGCAACAGTAACAAGTAAAGAGAAATGGCCATATTGCAAGCCTATGGTATATAACTGTTGCTGTCTAAATCGTAAACTGACAGCAGTGTTGTGGTTCTACATGCAAATTTGAATTTGCATTGAGATCCTGTTTAATAAAGGTAATAGCCGTAGACTTTTGAATGGGCTTGGGGCCAGTTAGATGTGAATATGAAAAACAGGTCATCTAAATATCGCCGCTTCTGCATGATGGCATACAGCCACGAGTTTAAAAGGCTTAAGTAAATATACTGCTCAGAAAAAACTTGTGTTAATTTAGTTAAACAGCCATTATTCCCCAGGCAGTACCCAGCTCAGCATGCAAGGATTACATTATAGGGTCTCAAATGCTTAACTAGACTGATCTAATCTCTTCATGACTCTACATACAATGTGACCCCTGCTGCACTTGACCAAACACCTATACATTGAATGGCAGTGCTCTTTTATGAATTTAATTTAGTTAACCCCTAAAAATCCCAGGCTGATTACGTAATAAGGCTTATTATTCAGTAACTAATGAAACTATAATTGGTTGAACTGTTCTTATGTTATAGAAATGTTTAATAAAACTTAGGACCCCACCGGCAAGCCCTGGCCTTTAAAAGGGTTAACACACACAGTAAGTATTATATATGTGTAATTACCTATATGTTGTAATGACATATCCTGCTTGTGTTATGTAGGAGTATCTATGTGTAATCATAATACTGTGTATTATAGATTTGGACAAATTCTAGTTCCAGTGACTTGACCTGATTTGTTGAAAAGCATTTCATCACAAAAAAAAAAAGAAAAAGAAAAACAGCTATTTGTTTCACAATAACTGTACAGTTGTGTGCAAATGTTTGGGCATCCCTGGATGACATATTTTGTTCATTTTCTGTTTAAAAAAAGGGAACACACTTAAATATGGAATTTTTCTGAAATATTAGCCCACACTTTCTATTAATTTGTTAAGTTTAATATATTTGAAAAAAATAAAAATAAAATAAACGACATCAAATTTTCCATAACTTTGCCCAGGCAACGTTTTATGTTCTATTTTTTCTGCAAATTTGTTAAAATCAGCAAATAAACAGTAATTGTGTATTAAAATGTGCAGAAGTGTGTTCTCTGTACTGGATGTGCCAACTTATTTTCCCTTTAAAATCAATAAATCTGATCATTTGACAAGGAATGATCAAGCTTTTGCATATGACTGTCATCCTGTTGACCAGTAGGTGTTAATTAACTGTTCCCACATTTCCATAATGCACTCCCTCCTATAGTCTATTGCAATCTAAGTAATTCATGATTCAAGATTCTAGATTGGTTTATTGTCATGTGTTTCTCAGAATATAGGGCATTTAAAAATACCAGGAAATTCTTATACTACAACAGCCTATCTCTACATATAAGACTATGAGTATATTTTCACATATCACATTTCAGTGCCTATATGTACTAATAATATGACCCATTTCTTATATGTATATATTTATATATGAATGGGTACCTATTTGTAATAATGATATGCAAGACCTCCTTGGAGCATATTAGCATGCTTCACTTCCAGCATGTAAAGACATACGCTACTCCAGTTCCAAAGGAAATGCAACTGGACAGGACTTATGTGTTTTTTTCCATACGGTCGTCCAGATGATTGGACGGCAGAATGGAGAAAAAAGAAACAAAAAAGCCAAGGGAGAACCCAAATTACACATTCACTACATAAGAAGGTAGGCAGACAGTCTGTGAGTGCAGCTGCCCCTTTGCATTCCCAGGCAGATATTGATGTCAGCGGAAGAAAAATAAAAGCTGGTCTTAAAGGGGAGGCATTGAGGAGAGAGAGAGTGAGAGGGCGAGCGGGCTTTGCCCATAAGGGTCTCCATATGGGACTGTGCGGATAGAACTCCTTCATCATCCTTTCACCTGCGCTCCGACAGATGGACGGAGAGGGGACCGCTCGGCCGTTAATTGCCCTTTTCCCTGCTTTTGTAGTGCGGTGGTCCTCAGGTTCGCTGGGCCCACTCTAATTAAAGAGCTTTGAGAGCAAGAGCTGGGCATCTGGTCACTGCCATTCTCATTTCCACTCACCAAACAGAGCCGGCCAGACAATGATAGCCAATTATCTCGTTTATTAGAAAAAGGAGGAGGCCTTGGTGGGTAATGATTAGTGCCGATAGGGGTGTGTCACATCATCAGCAGCTTGCTGGAATTTGGGGACACAGCCAGGGTCTTTGAGAAAGACAGCCAAGCAGTTAATCATGCAGCACGTCAAAATAAAAGAGACGAAGTGTTAAAATGTCTTGGTGATTTATAAGCTGTAAACCAAAAGGAGAATGAACTTCACTATGACTTTATAGGTGTTGACCACTGCATGATTTACATCCTGCTTTTGATAAACTGTAAATTTTAAGTTTTCCTAAAAAGGTTGGGAAACTGATTGCCCAATTCGTTTTGGTCCCACTTTGTATTGTCACTAATATACATATTAACATACATTCAGTAAAAATATAACTACCAGTTGTTTATTCACTGTTACAGATGTTTACAGCTTAAGTAAATACACATATGCATCAACAACATACACTTATCAATATACATATAAGTACAGAGCCCTGCTGGTGACATCCTGTATAAATAAAAATAATGTGTGTTCATGCCATATTAATGTGTAGGACCAAGATCCTAATGCGTGGCCATAACTTACTAAGGCGTGGGAATGAGATAATTAGGTCATGGCCTTGCATTAAGATCTCCTTCCCATGCCTTACTAAGTCATGGACACGACTTAATTATCTCATTCCCATGCCTTACGAAGTTGTGGCCATGTATTAGGATCTTGTTCCCACACATTACTATGATGTGACCATGCATTATTTTTTTATAAATACAGGATGTCACCAGCAGGGCTCCGTGCATAGGTATACATTGACACAGCACTTTTTCTCTTATGTACTTATACATGTGTAATAAGGCAAACTGCTGTTTTTCCAACAAGACCTTTACTTATTAATTGAAACATAACTGTTATACATTTTTTAACAGTCATTAATAAACTATTGGCTAATGATAGAGGTGCTGTTTATTGGGGCCTGTTATTATATTGTGTTCACACAATATGGACAGCTGGCATTTTCAAATTACTTTAATAACGTTAAGTAATGAGGTTTTAATACAACAGCAAAGATTTACTGAACAGCCTTGACTTTGTCAAGTTTAGTATCGCAAATTATCAAAGAAACCCCCTTTTGTTTTGAGTTAAATATGGAAACCTACGTTGCCTCAGCGGTCAGTTAGACATCACATCGCTCCCTAAAAGTTCTTATTCCAGAGGAGAGGCCATAAAAATGACCAATCTGTGAGGAAAAGGAAGGTTATGAGAAGGTTAAAGGGAAGAGAAGCTTAGTTTGGTAAATGGTGCTGCGCCTGGGTTTTTATTTGCTCTGAACGTAATAATCTTTTTTCCTCCATTCTAATCATGATCAAGGCCTGTGCGTGCTTATGTAATGCCCAGGCTAACGCTAATCTCATTTAGAGATGCCCTTCCTTCTGCCCCAGTTTTGATAACAACATTAAAGTAGAAACTGTTACAGGCTTAGCTGAGCCCAGTGTAGATACACAGCCCTCACGCACACCAACCGAGCCCCCCACCACCCAACCAGCCACCCCCAAACACACACACACACACACACACACACACACACACACACACACACATAGTACAATATAACTTGATGAGAATACCTAATTATTGTCTTCAGGGAGCTTTAGCGACAAAATTTGGTAAAGTTAGTGCCAGTGAATGAAAAAAAGTAGCATTTTCTCTGTAAATTACATTTTAGATACAGAGGATTTGTCACTTTTCATAACTTTCTGTTCACTTCTTAGAATTTTTATTGAAGGTAATATTCACGCCTTAATGACACATTTCAGAGCGAATAAGGGAAACAAGCCTGATACCTGTGTTTTTACTTTCCAGATATTTTCTCATGCAGCATCTCTCTTTCCTAAGCCTTAAACAAGACCAGCTCCCAGAACCTCAGTTCCTAAACACTTTGCAATACCAGCGTCCTCATCTCACTTTATTTTCCATTACCGCTGTTCTGGCTGTGCCGTGATTATGAAGAAAATAAAAAGTAAAAACTGCCAGCCATTCCTGTCACTGTTCATCTGATCACATTCAAGCTTTTTCTTGTTTCTCAAAAAAGTAGTGATGCTCTGCTACCCTTAGAAAGTTAAGACAAATTGTAGGTTACATTAATTCTATTCTATAAAATAAACCATATGGGAACCATTTTATTGAATCCGTCCAAATGGTGGTCCCACAGTAAAACATCTAATTAAAAAAAAAAAAGAGCATTCAGACCTTAGATATTTACGAGGGTTATGTTATGATCTGTTTAAATCCAAGGCATCAATAGGGGCAGTAATAAGCCAAATATATATACAGAATTATTGTTTATAGGATGATTTGTTTTGGTAGGTGTCTGTCCCAAACCCTAACCACTAAATGCACACTTGAGAAAATAATGCAATAACACTTTATTTGGATAGTCCACTTTAGATGCTTTATAGATACTTAATTTACTTTCAAGTTACATTCAACTAAATATCTACTAAATTGACCATAATTTTCTTTAACTCAAAACCTCTAATACTAACCCTAACCTTAACCTCAATCCAAAACTTAAACCCAACTCTAACCCTGGTCCAGATCCTAACCGCAACCCCACCACTGTTTGAATCAACTGAGTTTCAACAGATAGTTTGTTAACAATTTGAACAGCTGTAGATAATCTATAGGGGACTATTTTGGACTATCAAAATAAAGTGAGACCAATGATTCTTCTTCTTATATGTTTTTTTTTTTAAGAACTTTTTGCTGGTTCTGAGTGGCACAACTGTGTAAGCATTCACTCTATCATCAGGAGATTGTGATTCATAACCAGGGGTAGAATAAATGCTGAAAATCCCTACTTAAGTAGTGCTGTTAGTAGTAGTAATGTAGTGATAAATAACTTGAGTACAAGTAATAGGAATAAACAGGAAGTTACTCAATTACTCAGTTAAGAGTAAATAAGTTGTTTATTGGAAAACTAGTTGAGTTAATTTTTTGTATGTCCGAAATCACAATCTGAAAGTATTCCCAGCTGCATTATTGGAAACTAAACTAAAGCCAAATGATTTTACATGAGGAAAAAAAGTTTTGAGTCCTGAGACTGATCACCGGATGTTCTCCTAGTGCACATTTCCTCTGCTTCATCACAAATGCTGTTAGCATCTCTAAAAGCAGCTCAAACGGGGCACAAATCGTATGTGAAGAATATGTAAGCTATGTCTGAAAGATCTCATAATGTTCCAGCTGCTGAATGAGGTGGTGAAACTCTCCAAACTTACAAAATGGAAAGCTGCCCATCCAGTGTCATTGTTTGCCTGTTTTGTAGAGCAAAGGATGTCTTTGTCATTTAAAAACATTCTGCCTGCTCGTTCATCATTGTTGCAAGATCAATAACAAGGCAAAATTCTAAGAAATCACATCTAGTTTTGAGTGTCCAATTTTCATTTCTTTGCATCTTGTTTGGTGTAAAATTGTGTGAAGTTAAAAAAAACAGAAAGTGAAAAACAAATCAACAGAATTATTGTCCAGAGTTTGTGAAGAACCTGTATTAGACTAATTTGTCCTGGTTCACTGTCTTACACAGCCTTACACCTCCAAAAATGCCACAAATCCATGTTTTATATGGCTAAACAGTCAAAGTGGACACCTGTTAAGTAGTAGAGAGGCACTCACAAAAAAATACCCAACAACTAAACCCAACTAGTTTAATAGCCACCATTTTATTCTAAAGAAACAAAGTAAAAATCAAATAGCATAAAATAACACAAAATAACATTGTACTTGTTTTGTTGGGTTAGATTAGCCAGTCAGCTAATGCCTGTTTCCTCAAGGCGAAGGCTGAGTTGTGAAAAGCAGAGATCTTTGCAGGTTTTAGGAGGTGTGTTTAGCAGCTGATAACACTGTTTTCTTTAATTCATCTGAAAATGAACAAAGACAACATTTGGATAAAATATGTCCCTTACTGTGTTTCTACTTTGTCAGTTTTTAATATATAAAGTAGTAGAGTGAAAGTATGAAATTAACTCAGGTAAAAGTAAATCGATTTTTTAATTCTACTCCAAAAAGAACCATTACAGGGAAAAATGTTGAGTCCAAGAGGAGGAAATGTGTCATAGTTTAATGAATGTCAGAGTTTGGTGAATTCAAGTTGAATTAACTCAATTAACTGTCTTTGTTGGCTTGTAATTTTAAGTTAAACTGACTTTTGAATTTTTACATTGTAATTAGTTATGAAATAGACCAAATTTGCAATCATATTCACATTCTCTATTGAGAGTCTTTTAGTGATTATAAAATTATGAGAAAACATAGCAAAAATGAAAAAAAAAACTAGTCTGAGAACTTCTAATTATTAAAAGCTCACTAAGTTGGTGAACAACACAGCGTGTCCCTTGTCTGATCACTGATTTGTTTCCACTTGTATTGTTTGCCAACTGTCCTCAGCAGCTGAGGTGGCTACAAGCATTTAATCAAGGAATTAGCAGCGTGGCGTATGCAGAGTGGGCCGGGGGTCAGCACAGGATGAGCCGAGGCTCTGAGTTATGCGATGAGTCCGAGAGCAGGGTTGCGCTAACAGGCCGTGTCGTAATTTGCTTAATAGCTCTTCACGTGCCGGCGTGGGGATTTGAGGAATCACATGACACTTTGGGGAGATGAGGGACAGTGACCTCGCCATGATAAATTGACATTCTGTCTGGTGAGCAAGAGACAGAACAGACTAGTCCATTCCATGCTGCTGGCTAGTAATCGTACTAATGGATACCCAGGCCTAGATAACCTGTACCTCCTGACCCTCACAAGCCCCTGGTTTGGCACAAGGCCGAGGTGGTCAGAGTGACAAGGCTATGGAGGGTGAAGGACTGTGCACACCATTGCATCTCTCTGATTGATTAATCTTGTGATTTTTATCGATCCTTCATGCTAGTGTTTGGTATGTCTTTCCAGTGCTCTGTCTGTGGATGCGCCATATAGGGCTGTCCATTGACAAACTTAATTGATTACACTAACTGATCAATTGATTAAACTTACTTACTCACTGTTGATGTATTGACAGTGATTGGATGGCATTTAGCATGATAAGTAAGAAGAAACAGCAAGAAACATAGCCTGATTTGCATTATCATATGAAAGCATATTTGGTAGTTTTTATTTTTTAATGAAATCTTTTTACATGCTTCCTAGATGATGATGATGATGATTATTATTATTATTATTATTATTATTAGTAGTAGTAGTAGTAGTAGTAGTAGTAGTAATATTTATATAGCACTTTTCTTGCTGGTGGCAGCTCAAAGTGCTTTACAGACAGATGATAAATCTTAACAATAATACAAGAAATCGTAATTATTAATGTAGAATCATACAAGAAAATGACAGATCAAATTAAAAGATAAACACCATGAGATATAGAGTTTTAATTAAATGCTAAGTTAGAGATACAATTTTAGATGCTTCTTAAAAGTGAGCACTGAGCTTGACTGTTCTAATAAAAGATAGAATTGAGCTCCACAGTTTAGAAGCTGAACTGAAAGAGTCTCTCCACGTTTTCTGTATTTTGCTGAAGGTGTTTGTAGAAGGTCAGTATTTGCAAATCTTAGATCACATGCTGGAACATAAACAGACAGACACTCTGTGATGTAAGCGGTGCTTTAAGGTCATTTAAAGCCTTAAAAACTAGTAGCATAACTTTAAAATCTATCCTGAGTGATACAGGCAGCCAGTGCAGCTCTTTTAAAACAGGAGTGATCTGACCTCTCTGTGTTGTTTTTCTTAGGATGCTGCTGCATTTTGTATGAGTTGTAAAGGATGGATTGTTTTCTTAGGAAGTCCAGTAAGAAGATCATTACAGTGATCAACTCTGCTTGTAACAAATGCATGAACAAGTTTCTCTGCATCGCTCTGAGATAGAAAAGGCCGACTGTGTTTACATGTGGGATAAAACAGAACTCAGAGTCTAAGATCACACCCAGGTTTCCTACTTCAGGTTTGGTGTATGAAGCTAAAGAACCAATTTTCTCATGAAGCATTTTTCTCTGAGTTTTGTACCAACAATCAGTATTTCCATTTTTTGTGATTTGGCTGTAGAAAAGTTTGCGACATCCACTGAGAAATATCTGACACACAGCTGGTCAGTCTGGTCAGCTTGATCATCAGATTAAAACATTTTGGAATCTTTGAAAGGCTCTGCCTGACTTGTTATCGTTCAGTTATTGTTTTAATGTTTAGCTGTGTTCTACAACTTCTTATTACTAATCAATTACTCATCAAAACAAGTCCTAAACTTTTAAACTAAAGATAGCACAGAGGGTTCCTTGAGCGATGCCATAGAAGAACCACTTTTCCTTAATGAACCATGTTTGAAAAAGAGATTTATGAGTGTAAAGTACTTTTTAGAGGTTTAAAGAACCTTCATATATTGAAAAGGTTCTTTACCAATTCAAGGGTTCTTCCCAGAGCCTTAAAATTATGTTCACATTCTTTAAACTTTAAAAGGGTTCCTCACACTCAAACACGTCACATTCTTTAAGGAATTTTCTATGGGATTGCACAAAGAACCCTTAATGTCTTTATGGATTTAATTTAATGGTACTTTTAATGCAAAAAATACTTTTATCAGGAAAATAAATAACATTTTCCTCTATTAATACTACAGTTCCTATCTCTTTTTATAGCATTTACTTTCATTGTGTCGGTTCAGCTCCTGGGCTGCTTTACTGTTGCTCACACCTCTCACTTTGGAGCTTTAGCATTTTATTTTAGACCGAAAGAGAAGAATACAGTCTAACAAACTTCACTTCCTATGCTGATAGATGCTGGATGTGTGAATATGTTCTATTGAAGATCTATAAGAACTCACTGCTTTGGGAGATTTTTGGATCTATTACTTTTTCAGTCCTACTCAAGCTTTTTTCCTGCTACTTTATTCTGTTACTTTTACTTATTGCTCCACTGAAAGAGAAGTTTCAACCGTTCTGCTTATTTTCCTGCTCCCTACTTCGTGATCATTACTTGAAGCACAAGTGGATGCTGAAGAGTCCTTTGTGATCTAATCTAAGGCTTACTGAGTGACGAGATCCATCATTTAACGTCCAATGCAATTGGAAATCACCACAATGGAGAATCTGTTTGAAAAGCAGCAATCAGGAACTCCATATAGGTGACAAAAACAGGAAAAAAGTTCTAAAAAGTTGACAAGGTTTACATAAAGTCTGGCTGTGATTACCCATTGCGATTTGTCAGTGCTTTACTGAAAGATTATATGACATGTATTTATGTTTCCCGCATATGTTCAACATACACACATCCTGCTGTTCAACTCATTCGACATCTACTACAGGAACGGTGCAAAGGAGGCATTGCGACTGATGAAAGGCTCCAGAAGATGCAGTTTTGACAGATTTCCAGGGAAGCCAGTTGTTTATGGTTCAGTCAGAATTTCATGCAGAGTTTATCTCTGTGCTTTTTTACGTAGGTGACCCACCACTTTTCTTTGTGCATGTTCTGTTACAGCGGATCAGCAGCAAATCACACTTCGATTTAGAGTATGCAACATTTAAATTGGATTGCATGGTTTCTTAAATGAAAGCAAATAATTTCACAGCTAATGCGCTTAATTTGAGGAAATAATTCAATATTTCCACAGTTGTTCCTTGCATATAATTCGTACGTTGGGGTTACCAGTCTTGATTAAGAGGCTTTTCCACAGTATGTTTTTACAACATAAAATTAGAAAGCAGATATTTCTATGCTAAATCCTACAGTACGTTTCACTCGTCAAAAGAAATCTGGGAGTGTTTGCTTCCATGCAATTAGCAGAGCAAGGTCTTGCTTCACCACCACAAAGCCTTTTTACTGTATAGCATTATTTTTCTCTCATTAGAAATAAAAATAACTGTGTTAGAAAACAAGCAAAGAAATCTGTCCATGAACAAAAAGACCTGCACACAAGCGAGTGTTGGAAGTGCATTGTTTGATTGGACAAGGACATACACAAAGTGTAGAACTCGACTGATTAGAATAAATAAATAGATAAAAACCGAGTTATATAATTAAATGATGAATAAATAACTTTATAAAAGCTGATTGATGTCCGTGGATGCTGGGCTTCCTAATGGTTGGCTTTGACAGTGATTGCAAAGGCCCATTTAACAGCTGATGTTTTGTTATGATTGGACATGTCACTCTTCCTCCACTGATTAAAAAGAAGCAAAAAACCAAAATGTGCCCGACGTGCAAAGTCCCCCTTTTTTTGCCTCAGTAAAACGATGAGTGCATATTATTTTGTCAATCCTGAGGAACCGGTGACATTCAAAGTGATGCCAAAGATGAGAAGTGCCCTTTTCTCCCTAAGAAAATATGATTTTTTTTCCGTTGGAGGAGTTTACCATAAAAACGACAGATTTGCATAGATGAATGGCAAAGAACTGACCTGAAATATCCTGAAGATTGGCTTGTTTAGTTGTAAGCTCGTCCACTTGTGTCCATTTGAGGTCCTTAAATACAACTGACTCCTGAGATACTGCCATATAAAAAGCATTATAATTCCATTTTTTGCCAGTTTTTATGTTTTTTACATTTGAAAACATCGGCTTACCTTTACACTGTTCAGTCAGATGCAAAAGTCTGTTCACCCTGAGTCAAATTACATGTTTTGTTGAACACGTCCTTTACAGAGAACACAGTTCTGCACATTTTAATGCACAATTACTTACGTTTAACATATTGGGGGGAAATAAACATGTATACTGTACTGTGTAAAAGTTATGACACCTTTTTATATTTTGTGCTGTATTTTTTCCAATATGTTAAATAGAAATTGTGCACTAACAGTTGGAGAAAAGTGCCATATTTAAGTTTTGTAGAGGGTGTGTATTTTGATCCTGTAACTGTTTACTGAATACTTTGGGATGAATGGACCAACACAAATGCCTCAACATGACTGGGAACAAAGTCTATTTGCTATGTTAACAAATTGTCACTGTTGTAACAAGATCTCATAACCCTGAAATGGGAGAAGAAAAAACATTCCCAATCATAATGTACTTTAATGAGATTATTCCAATTTTGGATCCTGTAGATCCATCAATCCAGAAACATTAAAATGTATAACGTGTTCACACCGACAGTGATGCGACAAGGCAGCCAGAGGTCATTTATTTTCAGTGATAGCTGCCGATTTCCTGCGTCAGGAGGCAGCGCGAATGTTGGCGTCGCAAAGTGGGAGGAGTCGGCAATATGACAAACTTGAGCTGAGTTTAACTTTATGCAAATAAATAGCAAAGCGATGTGGTGACTACCAATAGCAATTGAGCACTGAGCAATGTAGTACACGCTTTATCTCCACCACTGTGAAATTGTGTGCTTCTATTTTGGTTCCCGGATAATTGTTCCTACTAGAGACAGAATAATTGTGGTGGTGCGTTCGTCGAAAATAGACAGAGATCACAAAGACCAAATACTGTTTTCCTTACAAACTGACTGCACGGACACAAGGATTAAATAAAAATAAGCACACAAACGATTTGTCACCTGGATTTTTGATTTTAGCAGGAATGCACCTGATTTGTGTCAACCAATGGTCAGTTTGAGTTCAGTTTGGGTGAAAAGAGGCGAAAAGTTGCTGCCGATGTGAACGCAGGGTTAAGGGCAGCTGACATTTACACATCTAGAAAAGAGAGAAGAAAAGAAAAAATATATTTACAAGGCGTTGAGATGGCAGTGATGATATGGTGGCCTCTTCCTGCAGGTCCCCTAATGGAAATCAACCCTGATATTTTAATAAATCTAATCAAATAATACATGTTTTCACTGAAATTCTGTGCTAATGAGAAATGATGGATGGAAGAGAAGGGGTGAGAACTCTCTGCTGTAAAATGGACAGCTTTCTTCATATCAATAAACTGTGTAAAACTAACATGAAAAAATAGCAAAATGGGACAATGTTTCTCCAGAATGTCCAGTCTTCTCTTCGGTTCTTTAGGCTTCTTAATACCTTGCTAGTGACATCTCTGATTGTGTCGTCCATCTTGCTGCTGGTTGTCCTCCTCTTGTTTTACTTACAACTATTCCAAGCATCATTAGCTTTTCCAATGAATTGATTCTTCTCATAGTATGTCTAAAATGAGACTTTTGATGGGTCATCAGGGCCTTGAGTGAGAAGTGGGGCTTGATTTGGTCAAAAATCCACTTGCTTGTTTCCTTTGCCATTCAAAGTACTCAAAAACGTCTTCACCAGCACCAAAGTTCAAAGGCATCAATATTTTTCTAGTATGAAACCTACCAGTAATTATAAAATCCAAGACCAGAAACTGGCCTTGAGGTCAGAGAGTTGAAGACCTCCGCAACAGACCCTTGTCCACTCTGTTAAGGTTTCCTGTGGTTGGATAAAGCAGACTGACACCTGTGTCTAATACAGACATACCCTGTCTCTGAGCTGACTGCAGAAGTCTGCTTGTCCTTGTTATCAGGTGCCTCTCTCTTTCAGACTGCTGGAGTTTCTTGTTGGAAGCCTCTATGTGTGTGTGTGTGTGTGTGTGTGTGTGTGTGTGTGTGTGCGTTACACACTAGTGTAAAGACAGACATGGGCCGACGCTGGTGATAGGCCCCTCACCTTGCACACTGCTGGCACCTCGGGTAGCTGTCACTGAATGAAAGAGCTACTGCACAGGCCAGGCTGAGGAGAGTTGTTTCCTCCACTGAATGTATAAATATATTATTCAGATACGGACCGCTGTTTACCTCTGATGCTCCCTGCAGCTCTACAGCGCTGGATGTTGTGTTTTTGAGCACCAAGTGCTGCTGATACTTCCTAACCCAACATGTCAAGGATCATGCTCAGCACCGCCTCCAGCGTGACCTGCCGTTACGGTCTAGTCAGCCTTATTTTGGCAGATTGACAACTTCATTTCTAGGTGGATTATTTGTTAAGTTTTCAGTAGGAATGTCTAACATGAAGCACAGTGTAGATTTAATTCTTTGTGTTAAAATGGTTGACCCAAAAATGCTAACACTGTGAAAGCTGAATGAAAGTGAGTAGATCCTGTTTCCATCATGAAAAGGAATCATGCATATTAGTAGATAGTACTCTTTATTCAGTGTTAGTCCCTATAATACCTCCACTGCCCATCAAAATTTTGGGACAGACCTCAATTGGGGCCAACAAAAAGGTTCCTGTCTGTAACCTCAGTCTCTTCTGAAGCTGTGCATCATTTTGTAGTGACACTCCTAAAAAAGGAACTTTATGTCTGAGCTATTTTTATCTATGAGATAAATGACTTCTTGAAAATTGCTCATGGTTTAATAAATACTAAAGCTTAAAATTTCAAAATTTTAAACCTGGCCAAATTACGTTTTGTTTATTTTCTAAGTGAAAATCCTCACAAAAAACATAATTCTACACATTTTATTGCATTGATTATTGGCTGAAATTAACATATTGGGGGGAAAAACATAAAATGTGGCCTGTGCAAAACTTATTTCCCCAATATGTCAAGCAAATAAATACAAAGTGTGCACTGCAATTTGAAGAAAATGCCATGTTTACATGCCCTGTGGAGTATGTGTCCCAAGTTATTGTTGGGAAAATTGAGGATAAAAATACCTCTATGCTAATGTTAATTTTTGCTAGCATCCCTAATGGATTCCAGTGGTATATTAGCACTAAACTATTAGTTTATTAGTTAGTTTAGCTATTCACATTAATATTTTTGGCAGTTCTAAATTAAATATAGACATTTAAATCTTGTAAAATGTATTTTTTTTACCTTCATAAATCATATATTACCTTATAGCGATTTTAGACTGACTTTTTCAGAGGGCCTTGATGCTGAACAGTTGTCTAAAGTCTAGAGTTGTTGTCCAAATATAACAAGGATGATGATCACTTTAAATAAAAATAAACTTAAAATCACTGATATGTATCTTTTTATTTCACAGAAGTCAGTAGGCCTTCTCTAAAGACCTTGAAGGTTCCCCACTGCTGTCCTTCAAACTAATACTCATATCCATTTAAATTACATCACAGGACTGGCAATCTTAGCGAAATACCAAATAATTATGTGCTTATTGTGAACAACAACATTACAATATCCTTAGACATAAATAGGAGGGGCCAGTTTCACCCAACCTTAACCTGATCGAGCTGCTCAAGAATAAGTTGAATGGAAAAGACTGAGTGAGGTGTCCAGCAAGCTCCACAAACCTTCGGGATGTCCTACAAAAGGAATGGCAGAGCAATATTTTTCATTCATTGTCAAAAATATTTACACAAGTAAAACTGGTTAGTCTTTGATATGTTGTTTTTGCAAACTGACAAAGAAAAGCTAAGTGTTCCCAAAGTTTTGACAGGCAATGTATATGGTACTCCATTTTTATTCCATTGTTCCTCAATCTTCAGTACTGGAAGACCACACTACTATACCGTTTAGTGTTTTTATAGCTCTAACATGGCTAATTACCACATCTTTCCATGAGTTGTGTCCAAAATACTGAAACAGCAAAAGAAGCCCTAAAATGTGCCCCCCAGAATGTTACTGTATAATGTCTATGCTACTGTACTTAGGCCTGCAGCCTAACGCAAGTCTGCATATGCAGTAGCATTCTTAGCGTTCCCGTTGTGACGAGTGAGGTCTTTTAACCATTTGTCAGAGTAAAGCAATGATCATTTATTACGGAAAGAGAAAGCCTAATGTAGCCCAGTCAATACTTGTTAGTAGGCCATAATAATAAATACTAAAAACATGGACCTTTGATTCAGCAGCTGAGAGCCGGAATGGGTCTCTGCTGCCCGTGTCATTTTAATATAGTGTTTTAATCATGCCAGTGGTTGTTAAAGGCTTTGGCTCTCACATTCCCCATACATTTCCATTTCTGCGGTGATGGGCTCGCCATTGCACACCGCTAAATCTTCGCCTCTATTTTCATCATTCGCATCATGGAGCCGCCACGCCACATCCTCAGCAGGCGACAGAGACTACATGATATTTTCTTTTTTAAATTAAAAAGACAAATGCCATGCATTGGGGGCAATAAAAAAAAGCTTTGGTGGGAAATGATTCCGGAGGCATGTTTTTTACGCCCTTTATCCTGTTAGAAAAACCTTTGTGCGGTGGCGGAGGGGGGGGGGAGTGGTCCGGGCTTGGGGAATAAAGACAGAGCAAGGCAGAAGTTGGGTGTTAATACAGAGATTGGTCGAAGATTACAGCAGGTTCAGAGAGATTCAGTCTCCAGATTTAACGTGCTGCTTTTCTCCACCCGTAACCATGCCAACTGCGCCAGCAAACTATTACACAGCTCTGCATCTGAAAATAGGAGCCTTCAAACGCCAAAATGCGAGCCTATCACTTCCAAAACACCCTAAGCCTCTCATCAGTTCAGAAACTTACAGGACAAAATGTTTTGCAGGGAGAGGGATTTTAACCCGAAACTCATTTTCATACATATAGTCACTCCCACGTTTGGAGGTCTGGAATTAAAATGTATGAAAAAGGTATTCAAAACAGCTCTTTTGTTTAATATCTGAATATGCTCTATTAACTAAAAAAAATTATACATATTTAAATTTGAATCGTAATCCGGTTAGAGCAGAGGAGAGCAGCTTGAGTCTGGAGGGCCAGAGTCCAGTGCAGTTTGGTGAATTTGCTGCTCAAATGCCCCTGATTAAATTGATGAGTTAATTCCTGGCTTTAGTTTAGTGTGAAGAAGGGAAATCACCAAGCTGTGCTGTACTGTACTGATTTTCCAGGCCCCAGTTGGGATCCTCGGAGTTTGAGTATTACTACTATTTTGCAAAAAGAAAAGAAACCTGCTCATTTAAATCTGCCGCCTGAGGAGTTAAGCCCCGTCCATGTCCTCGTTGGCAACAGTAAAATCATTTTACACTCTGTTTTCTATCACCGTGTAAAATATGTAAGAGGTTTCCATTCTTGTTGAGTGATTTCTTTTCAAAATGAGCATGTGAGCTTATTCAGAGTACATTTCTGAATGGTAAGCAATCAGAGTAACATTAAAGTGCAACTATTGTGTGACTTTGTGGCATGTGTCCGTCCCCTGGTCCCCAGTGACGGTTGCCGCGGTCGAGCGTGAGGCAAATTAAAGTGGCCTCGCGTGGGACTGGAGGCGTGCCCAGGAGGCGAGGCTCAGGACTCACGTGCCGCCCCCCACTCTCTCGCGGATTTCATCCTCTCCCCGCTGTCTTTTCGGGGTCTCGCCTGGGCTCGGAGTTCGGGACCCGCCTTCCCACCGGCTTCGTGTCCATCATCGGAGCCTAGGGGATGGGCGCATGCCACAGACTTATATTGTTATATGTGACACTGTACTTAAGACAGTTTTGGTATTTGAAATTTGTAAGATGCACCATGTAACATACGCTTTCCTTTGTATTTACAGTTTTACACAGTTTTAAATCACTACATAAATATTTCAAGTCAAATCAAACCAAATCAAATCACATTTACACAGGTGCGAAGGTGAGTGAAAAATCGTTGCTTCATAGCCTCCGTGTAGTACTTAAATAAACAAACAAACAAAAGAAAAGAACAACCTGTTGTCCTTTACATTGTGTGTACATTTCATGCTGAATGGACCAAAAGAAATTATTCAAAATGACATTTGGTTCCACTAACTTACATTAAAAGTAAAGTATGTTTTTTTTCCTTCTCCTGTAAAGTTATAATTTTTTAGATACAAGGTCCGGCAGCAGTGATGTGTGTATATATATATATATATATATATATATATATATATATACATTAAACTCTAAATATATATACATTAGTATACACCAGTGTTGCACCATTCCAATGTACAGTAATATAAGTTTTGAAATAAAAGCTGTGATATGTACAGTTGTACACTTTTCTAGGGACAATATGTGAGTTTGAGGTCGACTGTTTATAATGAGGTGGGTATTTCAACTTAAAGCCTATATCTGAACATTTGTCAAGGAACCTGTTAGCCTGTTAGCCTGTTAGCAGGTTTGTTCTGAGGACTTCTGATCAGTTCTGTTGCATTGATTTGTACAGGGTGTTTACTATAATCCTGCAAGGTTTACTTCTTACATAATGCATATTTCTGACTGTGAGCATATATGCATTCATGCATTCTCTGCTGTTCTACGCTGAAAGGCCAGTTAAAAACTGACCCTTGCTAGAAAGGAGCTATGACTCATATTTGTAAAGATTATAAGAACCATATAAGTATGATGCTATCTATGATAATGTGCACTCTTCTGAATGTTGAATGTGCACACAACCATCATTGGTTATGACTGTGCTGTATATCAGTGTGTTTATTTAGCCTGTATATCTAGTGGGAGCTTCAGGTAAAAAAAAAAGAAGTTAATAAAAGTTATTGACTTTGTTACCTGTTAAAAAAAAGGCCTCAAGATAATGACAATTGCCATCCCACCAAAAAAAATGGCCAGTTCAGCTGAGATTGAAATCAGAATTGGCAGAATTGGCGAAATCAGAAAAATCACGATCCGTAGTTAAAAGTGTTATAAAAATGTTTAAACCTTGTAAAAGTGAAGTTTGCTACTAGAACTGTATTCTCAGCTTGTATTACCCAAACCCACGTAGCTTTGGACGATGAGACCAGCGCTAATGACTTCAATCCACTCTGCATAAGCTCTATGGACACCATTGTCCTGAAAAACAAAAAGGCCCCACCCCTCTGTGCTTTTCCCACAAGAGGAAGAAATTCACAAAACAACTAAACCCATCCTACTTCTCCCTATTCATTTCATTGGTCTTCTTTATAGGGACTGAGGAACAAAAACAAAAAAAAAAGTAGAAAAAAAAAGTAAATTGTTGGCTAGTTGGCTTGCTGGGGTATTATTTCACTCAAGACCAGTGTTTAGCTGACAAGCGGCCTAAGCTTTTCTTTCTTCCCTCGATCAAAAAGCCATGCAACAGATGTCAAGCTTTTGAATTTCCACACGGAACATGACCTCAGGGGTCAGGGCCCATACATGCCGGCCTGGCCCCAAGCTGTGCTCGGTCTGGGACTGAGAGCAGTATCCCTGGGCAGGAACGCCCGGCCAGACAACCATCCCGGCATTCCCTTGCTCCGACTCGGACCATAATAATGCCCCCATTAATGCCCCCGTACATCTCTCTGGTTTGATGTGGGCTCCACAAAGGATTGCAGGCCTTTTCTGGGGCTGTTTTGGAGGAGGTGAGGGTGGGGTTTAGGGGTTAACATGGCTTCCTCCCTGGGAAAAGAAACATCAATAGAGTTGGGTATTAGCAAAACTGAGGCGTAGGTTACCCTGGATTTAATGAACTTTCAGTCGGACTCTTTATCCCTGTATCAACAAGATGAAGTCAGAAAGCCGCTCAGGTCTTGTGCGGAGAACTACAAGGAGGAGCGGGAGAGGGTGATCATCTCTAGAGGTGGGGAAAAAAAGACAAAAAAGAGTGGAGAGCCTTATCTACAGGGCAGGTTGTTGGCTGCCAGGGGAGAGCGCCACTATTGGCCAAAGCTAGTCCTCTGTAAGCCATAAAAGCTTTCAGTTCTTCTGGCCTCAGCATGTTTCCCATGAGGTGGCAGGACTGTAAGTGCATTTGAGCACTGTAAATCTGTAAACTTATGTTTGACTCACTGGGATCAAGTCTAAAAGTGTCATCAGACAATGAATGATGGGTCTTATCCACTGTAATGGTGTAAGATAACCGACAAGACAAGCATCACACCATATAGTACAAAGTAGCTATGGATCATTCTACTGAACTGGTTTAAAGAGTTGAAAACACATTTCAGACTTTTAACTCAGACTTTAGACTAAAATCCATTTGCTTTAAATGACATTATACCGTAATTATGTTTTTATGTTGAAATAAATAAATTCAGTTTCATTTTGTAATTAACAAAATAATCATAACACTATTGAAACTTTACCAAATGTTTCAGTAATGATTGTTTCGTTAGTGACAATTTTAGCTTATTTTGAGCAGAACTCAAAAACACTAGCCAGTACATGACCAGCAGACACGTTGAACACACATAAAATCATCATACTAATTGCAGAAAATATGTGTTTTGGTACTGACAATTCTTGTTACACACTGATTTTCAGACACATTTTGGGACACATTTACCTCAGAAGAATAGGACCTAACTGCTCACCATGTGGCCATGAGGGTGCATGGATGCAGTTTCACGTCCTGCACTTAAATGCAGGGGCATGGCTAAAATAAGGCAATACATTGGAAAAAATGCAAGTATTATTTTCACAATTTTCACCATCAGTCATGTGTCCCTGAAAGTGTTTACACACGTCAGTGTCACTGCAAGTTAATTATGGTCCAACACCAATATATTCAGCCAAGAGTGGCTCTGTGGTCAGAAATTGGACATTGATGAAGGTCAAGAGTTGTGGTTTACAAACGTTTTATAGTCCTGTTCCCCCCTTCAGGCATTAAACCTGCAGCTTAAGCTCCCACAAACATAAGCATATTTCTCCTTAATATATGAAGCAGCATGACAACATTGCACACAAACAGACCTTTTTTGTTAATGTTTGCCTAAAAATAAATAAATAAATAAATAAATAAATAAATAAATAAATAAATAAATAAGGGATGAGGAAAGAGGACCAACTTTAATCAGTTGTAATCACAAAGGCAGCAGCACAGGCGGTGGTCAATATGAGGACACATGCGTTTAGGAGGCTCTGTAGAAATATGTGCCACAGACAGGGGCACAAATTTGGTATTTCAAGTGGGGGGACGTCAACATTACAGGGGTATAGTCGACATACAGCACTGTAAACATAAAACTAGGTGTAGTACTGCGACATACTGCTAATATCTAATGCTTTATTCGTCAATATCAAAACACAAAGGTAACCAATTCTTTCAACAGTAATGTCATGCATTTTCTGGTACATATCCAGTAACTAATAAATATATAGAAATCTAAGTATTCAGATCTTAGATCTGAGATAGTAATAAGCTAAATATATTCAAACTCGTCATTTATAGGGTACTTTCTTTTGGGAGATGTCAATCTCAATCCTAACCCCTAAATTTTAACTTGTGAAAATAATATTTACATTTTCTTAGAATCCTTTTGAACTATTTTAATGTCAAGTTGAATGATTTAAATTTAATGTGAGTTTAATTTTTAAATACAATCTTTATTAAAAAAAAATCGTCCCATGTTTTCATATCATTTCATATCATTAACACTAAGAGTTTTAGTCAGTTGGCAGAGCCTTATTTTAGCCACACCCCTGATTTTTAGAGCAGGAAGTGGGACTGCATCCCTGTCCCTCATGGCCACATGGTGAGCAGTTAGATCCTGTTGTTTTGAAGTAAATGTGCCTGAAAATCAGTGTGGAACATTGAAAATCGTCACTACTGAAACATGTTTTCTGCTGTTCAGTAAACGTTTTTGCATTTTAATAAAAAGATGATGAAGTTATGTGTGTACGACTCTTCAAAGCTGTGCTTGCTAGTCATGCACTGGCTAGTGTTTTTGAGTTTCGCTTAAAATTGTCACCATTAAAACAGTCACTACCAAAACGTTATGATTGTTTTGATAGTGACAAAATGACTATTGTTTTATAGAAGGTATAACAATATTCAAAGCAAAAGGATGCTAAAGTCCAAGTCAGTTAAAAGTCTGAAATATGTTTTGAACTCGGACTTCGAACCAAATCAGTAGCGTGATCCATAGATGATCCATAGATGTTACCGACAGCCATCCAAAATCATCTTACATAATTTCCTGAAGTGAGCAGGACGTGTCCCCCCTGTCCAACTCCCACCCCAGTGGCCACAGATCACATACATGACAGTAGCACTATCAATGTCTAACACGAAGCAATACACACATACAGGGAACCAAAATGCTAATCACTAAGCATTCATCACAGCAGGCTACTAATTAATAACTCACTACATCTGCGAAATGAACTCCATCTGTGAAGGTGAAACTCGAGTAACTAACAAGGAGTTTTTAGTGACAGTTAGTAAAAGACACTCACTTCATTCATGCAGACACACAATAAACTCATTCATTTCTGTCATTAGTTTATCTTATTTTGTCTTCTATACAAATTACAAATAAACAAATGGTGCAATAGCAAACTATGAGAACACTGGTTTGTAAAAGTAGAATGAAGATTAAATGAAATGTACACACTTTTTTGACACACCCCCCACTGCATCATATCCTTTAAGGGTATCTGTACCCCAGTTAGGGAACCAGAGGCCTCACTCCTAGAAGTCCTTGTATTGGGAAAACCACTGTTTTTTATGCCCTATGAAAGTATCAGCTGAATTGTAAGATTGATATATTGGGTTTGACAATGGTTTCGCAGACGAGTGTATCAGATAGATTTTTAAGTACATCTGACGAGCCACTTTTTACAGTGTATGCAGAAATAAAAACAGGAATTAAAACAGACATAAATTAGGCAGAAACAGGATAGATATATCTGTTGCATATTTACATAGCATATAAAACAGATTTGTTGTATTTACATGAGAGCAGGTATTACATTAAGTGGTAAGAGGTAGTAATGATCCCTTACAAAGTCAATAAAAGTTTTCAAAAAGTTGTATAACAACTTTAGATCAGGCCTCAAAATCTACAAAAGAAAGAAAAGTGGGTAAAAAGACGCTATTTACAAAAACAGAAGACACAGACATGGAGCTACACTGTAAAAAGTGGCTAGTCAGATCTACCTAAAACAATTACTTCATGTGGTAACAAGTAAATTAACCAGTTTTATTCAACCTAAATAAATACTTTGAATGAACGATTCTTTCAATCAATGTAATTTTTTTTAAGTTGAATAAAACTAGTTCAATTGCTTTTTACCACATGAAGTCATTTTTTCCGACAAACCACTTTTTACAGTGTACTGGAACAGGCAGCCACCTCGAGCGGCACCGGACTTGTACATAATTAATGTTTAATGGTTTTTGGGGAAAATCTTTTGTACATAACTGGATGAGAATACCCTCTTTGAGCACACAACATTTGTTGTGAGTCAATCTGTGCAGAGTTAAAACAGCTGACTAGGTACCAACCCTGGTATTATAATCTGAACGTTTCCAAACTAGTGGAACGTTCGTTACAGGGCTAGAGAGCAGCTAACACTAACCATGCTTCAGCAGTGTCTAACTGTACACCAGCAAGGTGGAACTACAAGGGAGGGGTTTCTAATAAAGTGGCCACTGCGTGTATGCGAGTGCCTGTTTACATATAATTACCTCCACACAAAGAGGATGGTATTTAGATGCTGACACAAATGCACCATTTTGGCAAGTCAAGATACCTGATATGTAAAAGGCCACTTCTGCTTTTACTCTGCTCAACTTCTAAGCCTGATTCCTTAGTCTTTGTGTTCTATATTAAATGCTTGAAAACAGAAAATGTATTTATGCTAGCAAGGATGCACCAAATCCCTGAACCTCATTTTAATTAGGAAGAATCTACCGAGTGGGAGTGAAATGCTTTACATGTGTTGTATGATCCTTTGCCCACTGCCGAATGTTAAGACTTTTAAATGAATAAATTATGCTCCATGCTGGACTGAGGCAGCTGAATCCTCCTTTGTGATTGCAGAGAGTCTATCAGATTTGTGGGCTTTGCACAGAGGCGCGGTGTGAAAGAGAGAAAATGCTCCTCGCCTTCATCCTCCCCTTCCTCACAATTCTCTTTAATTCAACTCTTTCTCATTGGAAGATGCACTTTTTCCTGCCAGTCTCAAACTATAGCTATGTATGTATATTTGTGTAGAAGGGAGAATAAGAAATGCGTGGTCTCTAACATGCAGATGTGAATTTATAATAACTGTCATGCTGGCGTGTGTTGACTGATGTATTCCTTTCACTCTTTGTCTCTGCTTAGAACAACAGCACTTCTTTAGCATATTTCAAATGTTTTACTGTTTTCCATACAGATTTTTTGGTTTGAATCATTTGATCAGATTGGAATTAACACACACTCATACAGAAGACCACAGAAACACCCCACAAAGACATGAATACACACTTCCCCCAGTGTGTATGAATGTGAGGGAGCAAGTGGGTTCAGGTGAACTTAAGAAAAAAATTGTCAGATTAACTCATTGAGTCAGAAAATTGCCACATCACTAAATCATAACTGCCAGTTGTTTGCATTCAGGTGATGGTTGACAGTTAAGAACCCTCAGAGGCTTCTACACTGTTAGAAATAAAGGTTCTGTGCAGGAACATTTTTCATTCATCAAGGTACAAACAATGTAACAGTGTTCCCTCAAAGGTACAACAGTGGTTTTACATTTTTTTTTCCAGGTGAAAAGTACATATTTGTACTTTTCATAACCTGGTGTGTTAAAACAGAACAATAAAATAAAAAGCCTGGAGACTTCTCTAAATATAGTTTAAATGGATTATGGTGCAATTATGTTCCCTGACTAAAGGTACTGAGATACTGAGGGTACCACCCCAGTGACAAGCGGGGTACTGCCCCAGAGACAGTTTTGTACCTTTTGTTCTGAGAGTGTAGGCCTTAATGATTTCTAGGAGCTAAAACCAAGACCAGCTGCTGCCCAACGACAGCTGGGATAGGCTCCAGCACCCCACCGCAACCCAGAAGGATAAGCGGTTTAGATGATGTATGTATGTATGTATGTAAAACCAAGACAAAATACTTGTTTGTTTGTATTTTTTAGTTTATTTTTGTTTTGGTTGTTTTGTCTGGAAACAAAAAAGAATTGTCTTTTCTTTTCTTTGTGGTATCTAGACAGATCCAGCCAAGCAAGCCCTTCTATTGGTAAAGACCTCAGATTAACTAAACAAATTTAAGACAAATACTTTAAGACATTGTCATGTGCATCAGCGCTAACATACTATTAGAAACCCCATATGGGTGCTAGCAGGAGTTGGCATGATCCTATGCTGTACAGGTACATTTTTTTTATCAAGATACAAATGATATGAATGTAACAATGATGGCATTAAAGTCCAACTGTGTACTTCATTTTATTTTCACAAGGGAAAGGCGTGTAATTATTAGGTTATTTTATAACCTGATGTTTTTAAACATTTATAAAATATAAAACTGCAATAAAATATGGTAAAATACGTTCCTTAACTAAAAGTACTTAAGATGTACCCTTGAGGGACCACGCCAGTTATGTGAGGTGTCCCACCCTAGTGACAGTTTAGCACTTCTTTTTCTATGAGTGAAGAGGTGTTTTTTCCTGATGTTTAGCATTTATGGCCCAAACATTGAGTCATGTTACAAAGAAAGGCAAATGTAGCTTTAGGAATTCTGCCCAAGATACATGGACATGGCATGACTGCCTGGACAGGGAATCAAACCCTGGGCTGCTGTGCAGAGGGCAGCAGAATTACCCGAAATACTAACCACCTGTGGCTGAATTAGAATTAGGATTAGAGTTGGGGTGAATTACTTCTCCAGCCATGTTTAGCTTGTTAGCTAGTTAAATATGTAAATATGTGACTATGGTTCATCAAACATTTATATTTAGCTATTTCACTTTCTAAAACAATTTATTTTTGTGCTAATAAACTTACATTAGCTACCTTGCCATCTCTTCCATTAGCTAGCCATCTAACCAGTTGACTAACATGCACCTGGTGTTTGGTCTGCTGGGCTGGAGCTAGATGTCACTCGAGCCGGGTGGCTGTCAGTCAGCCACTGCTCCTGCTGAGGAGAGTGTGGCCCATCCTGCATTAACGTCCTGCTGGGATAATGCCTCTGATCCCGCTCCTTCCTCCTTCCTCCACTCCAGCAAACCGCCACGCTCCTGCTTCTTAATTGAGCCATTTATTCTATTTAAATATGTCATTGTTTTTCAGGTGTACGTGAGGAGCGTGAGAGTAGGGTGGTCAAACAGGTGTGGGAGGCAAGACGGTGGACGGCCGGTGTTGGGGGCTGGGGGGGTTACAGCAGTGGAGAAATGCGAGAACAGAGGGATCCGTGAGAGGTTTCTGCTCTGCGGGTGGGGGGAAGGGAGAGGAAGGGAGGGGGGGAGCCAGTTTAACATGCCTCGGGGGACAGGAGCCGCACACTCCACTATCTGTGCAGCAAGGTGAAAGAGATGTCCAGCTAATTATACAAGCAACGCTGAGGCATTCTGCTTGAGTGGCTTTGCCCTGATGAGCTGACAGAGGGAAGCTAAGGATGCCATTTGGAAAAAAAAAGTAAAAGAAAAAGAAGAAGACGAAGAAGGAGGGAAAAAAAGAAATGAAGAAAAGGGAGATATGAATGTCTTTGGTCATGAAGTGTAATCCCACGCCTGCTTTTATCAGCCTTTCTCTGCTGCACCTGAAATGTTGCCTGCTGCTTTCATGGTAAGCCTCAGCATAGCAAAGAGGAGATGCCTGCGAAATTTCAGCTCCCATAGTCTCTTTTTTTCCTCCTCCCTGCCTACCTTTTGTTGTGTGTCTACGATGCAGAATTATTCAAATCCCTGCATCGGCATCGGTGCCTTTTTTTCTTTCTCTCTCTTTTTTTTTCACTCCTGTGGCGGCAGTGCAAATGAAGGCAGGCTTGGCGCGGATGCCCTCGGGACCAGTGGGGCGTGAGGCGAGCGCTGATTCAGACTACACAGTGCCACCTTGAAGCCGCTACTGTTTGTCCTACTCGGGCGCCAGGCACCAGGCTTGGCTCTGGGCTATAGGCCCCGAAGAGCCGGGGCGAAAAAGCAAATGCTTAGCCCTTTAATATGGCCCTGCCACACTACACAATCTGCATATGAAATATGCAGACACAAACAGACGGCTTTTTCATCTGGTGCTTAGGTGAAGGCCGAGGTATGCTTCAGACCATGCGTCTGTATTTTCATTTTAAAAAATAAAAAGAGGGAAAACAGGGTTTATTCCTGAATACTGACCACATATCTTGTTTTGCAGTGGGCAATGTTTGCGGATGTTGACAGGGTTCTTTCGCATACCGTTTCAGGGCGGGCTTTGGCGGGAGTTGAGGCTCGAGAGGCTGGTAATCACTTGGGTTTGCTCAGCACGCACTAGCAGTCAGATCCGTATCTTGGCCCCTTTGTCTTGGCGTATCAGGAAACAGAGCGTGAACACGTTTGGACAGCCAGAACCAGATGATCGGGTCAAAGGGGCCCCGGATCACCAGATTGGAGGCTTCTGGGCCAATGTGAACCCTTCGCTCTACGAGCACCTTGAACTTCTCCAACCCTGCTGTCATGACAATGAATGCTACATCCTACCGGCAGCCCACTGCTCTGGTCCAGCAGGGCTGAGAACAATGAGGCCTGGGCTGAAGGCAGGCCTGCTCAGTATCTCAGAGGCTATCTCCCAGCCTCATCAAGCCCTCAATGTAATTATGCATAATTGCCCTGCCACATGGAGCTCAAATGCGGTGGGTGGGGAGCGGCTCGGACCAAAATGTATCACATTTTATGTTAAAGTATTCATAACGCTGTCTCATCTGCAAAATTGCCCTTGACTTGAGCGTGCCCCCCTGCAGCCATTAAAGGCCAGTGACGTTAGCCAGAGCCCTGCTCAGGGACGGGTCTTTAAAAGCCAGAGAGCAAGCTTCCTCTTGTCAGACTCTGAGTTCCTGGCTGCTCTGTATATAGCTGTTTCTGAGGCCCATCTCTGGAGATCTGGCCTGGATAGAGGCCACTCTTAATGGCTGGGTGAAGGAGCAGCAAATGGCTGAAGTCGACAGCGGCCTGCCCTGGGACTAGGCATGGAGTGGCCTGAAGTGGGCCATGCGTAATGACACTAGGCTGCCCTCTCTGCCACATGTGGCCACTTCATTAATTAGGCAGGAAGCTGATGTCAGCCACTGTCTTTCCTACATCTGGGCTTGAGGTTGAGGTGACCACTCTGTTTCTTCTCGCTGCTGAGCCGGGGGACCACATGATGGCCACTTCACAGTTCAGTCTTTAGAAAATTAATCCCATCAAACAGTTTAAGATCTGTTTTTTTTGTCCTCAGTGCAAACCCAGTGACCAGTTTTATTTGATTATGACAAAGCTGAGTGCGCACTACATGACAGAATGCATAAACGGAGAACACCTCACACTTAATGTTGGCTGTTTACGGACTTTCTTGTCTTTCTGTTGGGAAGCAGAGAGAAGGCATTATACACAACAAGGGCTACAAATTAGGACTCAAACTTCCAAATGTTATCATCATGTGGTACAAACACAGCTAAACTTGACAGCAGAAGAAATGTAACAAAAATACAAACTGTGGATCTCGAAGATCATTCTATTCTGTAAGAGAAATATTTTACTACAAACTGGCAGTTGATGTGAAACTGTAAAGCGAGAACCTTGAAGTTCTCATTATTAAGGAGCTAAAGTTAAAGAGGCACTCGTCCATTTGACTCAATTCAACAAGCAGCTCCTCTATCACTGCTCATACTCGTTCCTTCACCTTTTTCTCCACCTCCTTAGCTCTCTTATTGGCTGTTGCTTGAATCCCTGATTTAGTGACATCACTGACCATCTCACACTACAAAACTCATAAACATTTTAAGTTGTAAGAAGCAAACGTTAGATCACTCCAGAGATGGATTGGAAGGTTAAAGATTGAGTCATTTCCTGTCCCACATTGTCAATCATTTCTGATCAAGCTCCTGACCTGGACAATCGCTTCTCATTAGCCACGCTGAAATGCAGGCTGATAATTTGTTAATAATCTGACTAATAGTTAGATCGGAATAGAATATGTTCATATATATACCTCAATCAAATGTAAACGCCTGTATCTGATTACATTCTCAATAGGAAAGTCTAAGTAAGCTCTGATCATGTGTGTCACATCATAGCGGAAGTTTATGACGTTCAACATGGCGGAGCAGAAACTGGTCTGCAGAGGAGACGAAGTTTATGCTCTGATCTTTAAAAGACGGCGGTGGGACGGACGTCCAGCTTATGTGTCTCAGAACACGACGTCTTCCTCTCGGCCTTCTTTAATAAGGACATGTGAAGGACATTTTCCTGAGTCTGACATCATTTTAAAGTAATTAAAAACACAAGCACTGCTCACTGCTGCTCATCTAACTCTGACTGGACTTACATGATTCCCGTTGTCACGGTAACATCTACACTAAGTGGTACTCTAGCATGTGCACAATTTGGATCAGATTTCTTGTAGTGTGCATGGAAACTGAGATTTCCATCAGATTGTTCAGTAGAGTGAGTATAAACACCTCAGTCATAATCTATAATCGGAATGTTTTAAATCAGATTGGCAAAAATCTTTGCATGTAAACGCAGACAATGTGAAAGTTTATCAGAAAGAGTGAATTGGGGGGGAAATCAAATTAAAAATTGTGTAATGTACCCAACTTGCTATTGTGTCAACCAAGTCACTCTAATGTAGGTGTTCTAGTGTAGCTACACTGTGGACGTTTTGGGGATTCGGAGAATCGCTTTGGTGTAGAAATGTAATTGCATGCAAAAAACAGAAGAACATTGAAATGTCGGTTGTGCTTTGGACCTCTTCCCCAAATGGAGCAATCTGATGACTGTGAGCACATTGAGAGAGCGTTCAAAAAGAACTCAGTCAAAACTTGGTGAAGGATGCGTCTACCTATGATTTAGTTATTTACTATCATCATCATTTGTTCATCAGTATAATGTTGATTTTGTATTTGAGACCTAAACATCTCTTTGAGCTTTGTTTTTGAGCCTGATGTAGACTGATAAACTCCCGTGACCAGACACCTCTGACTTTTAAATGATTTTTCAGGCTTTACAGGGCAACTTGCAGCAGTACACACACCATATTTTAGCATGTTTTTTTCTCCTGACTCAGTAATTCTACTTCTTTCAATTTAACAAAAATCTTCTGCAGCTCTAAGTTATCAGACCTGCCCGTGAGTCATGGATGTAAATAGCATTATAAGGGGTCCAATAAAGATATTAGGAGCCCCAGTGTGGCTGTTCCACCTTCACTGCTGGTAGTTACATCACTGGTCCAAACGGTTCGGGAAATTTTTTTAACAGCACAACGTGGCAAGATATCATCCATCTTAATTCCGATGCTAAAGCCTGTCCAGATCACCCTGCGGCCTACTTTGAAGCAGCAACACTTCACGGAACTGGCCGTAAGAGATCCACTAGGTCACAAAAGAGCACTGTGAAAAGGAGAAAAAACCCACCTCGCTCTCCATTTAATAGTTGCGACTCGCCTATGGAGAGGTCAATGCTAATTCCACCCACTTTTACATGGCTGTCGTGCCGGGTGGCCCCTCTCCTCTCCCTCGCAGGCCTCTCCTCGCCCTGAGAGATCCTGGCCCTCGCTGTCACTCTCCCTGTGCGTCAAGGTCTCATATCCATTCTCCACTTACGCACTCGTTCTCTCCTCTTGGCCTCTCAGTGCCACGACTGCCAGAATTAGGGAGCAATTAATGTCACCGCTGATGGCAGTGGTTATGTTAAACTGACTTCTGTCTCCTGAATTTAAGCACATTTATTCCATTATTCATTAACTGGGAGGGCTGAAATTACTGTCAGATGAAGAAATCAGTGTCAGGTGGAAATGGCTGGCCCTGCCCGGAGACTGGCTCAGTCAGGACTATGTTTTCGCTGCACCTGCCCCTACCACGCTCTCTCCCAACAGCCTCTAATGGCCCTTATGAATAAAGCTCCTGTGCCAAGCTTTGTGTGGCGCTCCAAATAGACACCACTAATAAACAGTACTCTGGTGCATAAAGCACTTCTTCTTCAACTTTCTCCCATCTTATAGGGATCCACCATAAAGCATCAGATCTCAAACGTTCGCATCCACGTGTGCAATTAAAGCACAATTAATGTCAAAATATTACAGTGAATTACTATAAGAGACATCGTCCCCTGAGTCTAATGTAAAGGCAAATCAAAACAGAGATTAAAGTGAAAAAAAGAGACAAGCTTTCAAATCTATAAGCGTAGCCAAGCGCTCATTCTGAAACATTCCATTACAAGCTGGTTTGGATGTCAGCTGCAAAGCTTCCTCTGGGTGTAGTTTGGCTGCAGTTGTGTCCACCACGCACACATTATGTGGCCAAATTTTACGAGTGTTGGTTTTACAGAAAAATAGAGGAAAAGGGAGGAGGGAAAAAATGCATTTAATTACTTAGATAAAACAAAGCAGCAAAGCCATTGTGGTTTTGATTTTATTCTCCCTCTTTTTGTTTTTTTTCCTCCCTTTTTGCTGCCGTGGTACGTTAGGGGAGATTTCTTTGGTCTTGCACGCTTTTGCGGCTGACCAAGGCTAAGCCAGTAACACAGAGAGCTTGGGGCACGAGCCAACCGTTTCAGGCAAATCAGAAAAGCAATCCATTAGAAAAAAAAAGGAAAAAAAAAAAGATGGAGGGGGCCATTGAGTGGCGCGGAGCTGGAAGCCACTCATTAAGGTGAAATGTGCCAAGGTCTGCGCTCACAAAGGAGTCTAATGCAGCCATCGCCAAGTCTTTTTTGTGTGCGCGTGATGTCATTCATTGTGATGCAGAATCCAGAGAGAGCCACACACTCGTGTTGAGCTTTATGCGATGGCCAGGCCGAGTTTTATATCCTTTTAAAAATCTCTCTTTGCCCCCCCCACCCAACCCTCCTTCCCCCCTCCCACCTCACTCACTCTTTCTTTTCTCACTCTTCTCAGTGTAATTCTTCCAGATTATTACAGCAGGGGGCAGTCTGGCATCCGCATGGATTCCTGGCACTGGCACTGGTTCGTTGGCTTCCTGAGATGACTGTTAGAGTGAGAGAGAGAGAGAGAGAGAGAGAGAGAGAGAGAGAGAGAGAGAGAGAGAGAGAGAGAGAACGAGTGAGAGAGACTCGAAGAGTTTCTTTCTTGTTTTGGTCTATGGACGTAGCAGCGTTAGGCTCTGCCAGCCGAGGTGTTGCAGAAATAGCCGCTGTTTATTTCGGTTAAGTACTCCGGCGCACCTTTCCAAGAGAACGCACGCTACACGTCTGGTACAAGTGGATTTACACAGACATATCTTGTAAGTGCTGGGAAACAGGACCACTTGTGTGCAGCCAAACATGCCAAACCCCCCCCCGCCCAACCCCCCCATCTCTCTGTTCTCCTCCAAAAGGTTTGGTCAGGCATCATCTTCATATAAACATGAGATGAATGGAAAAATGCAGGTGCACCTTGCACAGTCAGCATGTAGAAGCCTCCAAGAGGGAGCGAGGCTGAAGAAATGCAGTGTAATCACAGAGAGGAGCTATAAATTATGAGAATTGGAATTGAAAAAGGAGGAAAAAAGAGTACCTCCATCATTTAATAATCAATTTATAGGTGGCGTAAGCAAAATCTTCACTCTAATGCAACCATAACAAAACTTAAGTCCATGTGATTCCATCTCTAACAGGTATGCAATGAGCTCCTCCATTGAAAGGTCACCTGACCACATAAAACAGATTAAAACGAAGTCAAACACATACACTAGTGTGCAAACTGGAGTTCAAAAAATCATTAAAAATTCAGAGAAAAACATGCAAGAGACCACCAAAACTGCCCTCATCAGATAAACAGTACTTTCTTCTGTGAGGAGAAAATCAAGCTGATCTGAAAACATCCACAGGTGTTTCTGTCCATCCTTCCACCGTGAGAAGACGACTCAGCACTGTGGGTCTGAAAGGATGTGTAGCTGTCAAGAAGAACCTCACTGAGAAAAGGAAAGAGACACATCAATAAAGCTGAACAGCGGACTGACCACCCCAGAGTCCAGATCTCAACATCACTGAATGTGTTTGGGGTTACTGAGACGCAGAAAGTCCTAAACCAATTTCTAAGACTGAACTTTGGAGGTGTAAAAATATCCCTGCAGATTTCTTTGAAAAAAGTGACTCTCCTGAAAAGAATGGAAGAATATACAAATTTGGAACTTTTGAATACATTTTGACAAAAGTACGTTTTCTTTTTCATTTTTGTGGTGACCTTTTATGCAGTCAGGTGATGTTCAGGGCAGAGTTTATATATACATCACTGCTGATTGGGCAACACTTCTTACACACACTTTAAATGAGAGAAAATATACTTCAAAGCGCCATCACCCTTTTTCAATAACACGTCATTTAACCTGGAAATCGCATCAAAATTACGCACAACATTTTGAAGTTGAATGTGGCCAAGTTGACCTCTAAAAGGTGGAGCTTATTGCATGAACAAGAACAAGGCTTATGAAAGCACAGTCCTCTGTCCAAACAAGCTGCAATAATGTTTAGATTTTTTTTGCTTTAAAAAGCTTTAATGAAACACTGCAATTAAGCACTATAATGTCAGTTAGCTTACACAAGAGCACTGACTACAACCTGGCCATTTACAACACTGGACACAGTACAAGACACCATGAAACAATAAAAAAACCCTAAAATGTAAAGTTAAAAAGTCAAAAATGAATCCTCAGTGACTGAGGCTCAAGGTGCTAATACTTGCTGCCTGATTTGACTTAATAGCAGGTGAAGCTCTGTAAAGGCATCTAGCCCTTAGCATCGGATTTAAGCATGGTTGAATGCTCTTTTCCCTAATTCAGCGATAGAGTGACTGTATTCAGTGTGTACAGCAGTTCTACAGAGGACGCTTCATTCACACACACACACACACATGCGCACTCTGGTTTGGAGATACTAGCTGGTGAGGTTTTCAGTAAGTATGTCAGTGGGGCAGTAATGGTGGGATAAAATGCTCCAACCTCATTATAACAGGCTAAATTCTCTCTCTTTTTTATGTCATGTTATGAATATTTCATCGTGATATCTGGGCCAATCAGGTGTCATCTCCTCAGTCTGAACAGTCTTTATCACACTCCATTTTCTCCTCATCTCTGTTTGCCCATGGCTGTATTTAGGAGGTGAGTGGCTCACGCTCATGCTTTGTGCAAACAGAAAATAAGATACAGTAGGTGGGCAGCGTGCGAGTAAATATGAAGCGCCACAAGTAGCACTTGGTATACACAAATAAAAGAAGGTCTCCTGTAAAGCCAAGGGAAAGCTTAAAGGGGAAACCCACCACTTTTTTTTTTTGAAATTTCTGCATAATTTGATCGTTAAGATGTAAACAAAGTCGTTCAGAGTGGTTTGATGTGAAATGCTTCATTCTGGAGAATCTTACTGACTCAAATTTGTTTACATACATACATACATATATCTTCTAAACCGCTTATCCTTCTGGGTCACGGTGGGGTGCTGGAGCCTATCCCAGCTGTCATTGGGCGGAAGGGAGGATACACCCTGGACAGGTCGCCAGTCCATCGCAGGGCAGACAGACAGACATACACAGTCACACACTCGCTCACACCTAGGGGCAATTTAGCATGTCCAATCAGCCTGACTGCATGTTTTTGGACTGTGGAAGGAAACCGGAGAACCCGGAGGAAACCCACGCAGACACGGGAGAACAGGCAAACTCTACACAGAAATGACCCTGGTCGCCCGGCCGGGAATCGAACCCAGGCCATTTTTGGTGTGAGGCGACAGCGCTACCCACTGCGCCACCGTGTCGCCTAATTTGTTTACAATGGAGGCTATAGGAACCAGGAGAACGCAAATATATTTTATATTGTATTTCAAATGAACAGTGAATCTACATGTACCTTTCCACCATGAATTTTAGAAAAAAAATATATGTATTTCAGGCCAAAAATGAATCTCAAAACTATTGTAAACTGTGTCTCAGACATCAGTCAGTGTGTTCTTAACCATTTCTGTAATAACTTTTTGTAAGGGAGCTTTTAGAGGCATTAAACACTTCAGATGTCTGGTTGCTATTACAATTCTGACTCGATAAGCTTCTCTAAAATAAAGCATTTCACACCAAACCACTCTGAGTGATGTTTTTTACATCTTAACTATTAATTATGCAGAAATTTAGAAACATTAACGGAATTCCCGGTCTCACTTTATTTGGATAGTCCACTATAGTCCCCTATAGATTATCTACAGATGTTCAAATTGTTAGCAAACTATCTGTTGTTTCTAAGCAGTGGTGGAGTGAGGGTTAGGATTTGGACCAGGGTTAGGTCTAGGACCAGGGAGAGGGAGGGTTTAGGTTTTGGGTTGAGGTTAAGGTTAGGGTTAGGATTAGAGCAGGTTTAGAGTTAAAGAAAATTATGGTCAATTTAGTAGATATTTAGCTGAATGTAACTTGAAAGTTAATTAAGTATCTACAGAGCATCTAAAGTGGATTATCCAAATAAAGTGTTACCAGTTCCCTTTTAAAGGAATAGTTTAGCAAAATGTCAATTTACACAATTTTCCATTTACCCCAGATATAGTTGATCAGCCAAGACGTTTGCCCAAACTTTGCTTCTTTAGTTTAATATACAGATTATCAAAACTTCTTTGTGTATAATAACTATAAACTGTCTATAATCCTCATCTCCTACTCCTTGGTTGGTTTGTAAATGCAGGCCCTGTTGTCTATAAAGGTTTCCTGCTGTGTTCAGTGAGGTTTTATTCATTTTTACACTTCACAGTAAGTCATGTTGTGCTGTAAACCATGTCAACAAGTCTGCAGCACATTAATTAAGACTTTTCAAGCAAGTTGAGATTTTTAGAGTAACAGTTTGGGCTATTTGGATGACTATTGGGATGTATTGTTAGTTAACAACATTACCCTTGCAATTCTCAACTAAGCACAATGAACTGTGTTGACTTGCTGCAGGGTCACGTGTGGTGATCGTGCTGATTGGTATGTTTTGTTAATGTTAGTGACATTACTGCTCAAAATACTGATGCAATGAAACACTGTAATGTCAGCTTGCCAACTCCACCAAACAATGTCTTTCATTTTTTTTACATGAAAACTTTAATGAGTGTGTATAATAAGTGAGCCCTCATTTGTAAATGGTAGATTTTGGTGAATACAGCCAACCAAGCTCTTTCGCTGGTTAGGACTTCAGGAGCTCAACAGAAGTAGGGGAGCACGAGGAACAACCTAACATGGGGCACAATTTAACACAGACTTTTTATGTTGTTAAAGAAGATCAAGCAGTGTGAGCTTCTGGCCACATTACCACATTTCCTAGCCACAGTCTCCCGCCAAAATTCAGAGCGATTTGTCAGCATTTTGAAGAGATCTGTGCCAAAGATTGTTTTCAGGGCACGTAAGTAGGTTTTTCTTTTAGTCATTAGTGGTTACTGAGCTGTTTGTGTAAATTACAAAATTCAACCTTATATTACTTTAATCACCATCTTGTTGCCGACAATGTAGTACCATCTAGAAGCAGGTGAGAAGCTTACAGCAGGTGCTAGCTGGGCTTAAGTACAGACTTCGTACTGCGGGGTTAGTTGTTACACACCTTTAGTAAATAAAGTAAAATTTTTGTTCCACATGTTTATACAGATTATAAAATGAAAAAGGGAAAATATCTGAAAACAGGGATTTTCGTCTACCTTATTAGTGTCTATCAGATGTCATTATTTTCTTTTTAAATAAGTATATTAATAAAACTGACATTAGCATTTGGTAAAGCTGTAGTTTTTCATAAATAGTATTTCATATTTTACTGAGGTGTGATGTTTTTATTTTACCTTACTGGACAAAAAATAAATCTGTCATTATTTGACACACAGTCTCATATCGGTCCTTACATATAATTTGATGTGTCTGTGTATCTATCAGTTGATCTGTCTGATAGATGATAATGTATAATGTAGTTTGGTTAGAAAATATATTTGTTTATTACAGCATAGAATTATATTGAATTAACTTTGTTTGCACTGATTCATCAGACTTTTCAAGCAAGTGTTAAACCGACCCTCTGTCTGTAAGAGTGAACCACCCATGGGGTAAATTGGGGAGGAATTGTACATGAACAGTAGGTGCTAGAAACAGGGTTCAAGTATTCATTTGTAGCAGAGATGTTAATGTTGCTTGTTTCAAAATTGATTATTCCAACTTAAATATTTTTAAAATGATTTCACAAAACTCAAAGTTAAGTTAAGTTTCAACTCGTTCTCCCCTGCTTACTTGTCAGATTAACCACTAACATAATTAAGAACTGACAGTGGAGTCAACCAATCACATTTTGGTTTACAATGGGTGGGACCAATTTTGTGCAAAAAGAAAAAAAAATCATTCTAGGCCTTCTGGAGGTTCTAGATATGTCACTGGCTGTGAGTACGAGCCAATGCATTTCACTCAGATGTTTGAAATGGAAAACAGCCGAAGCTGCGAAGGAGCAACTGTTACAAGGTGACATATGATATTATTGATATTATTAAGCTGTTAAATGCTTAAAATTAAACATGAAATATGTTTTACAAGCTTCAAATGTCAGTGTTTGATCTAGAACAGGTAAAAAAGATTCATATTAATTATCACTAGCTTAGTGCTAGCATACAACTACTACCCATAGGGGCACTGGCAAAAATTAGCATTGTTGTAGAGGTGTTTTTTTCACATTGATGGTCTGGACTCTTATGGCCTAACTCTAATGGTCATGGTTCTTGTGGCCTAACTCTAATGGTCATGGCTTTCTACTGATCAGTTATATAATGTCCAGGAGTGAAAGTGTATTTCGCTTTCAATCAAGCTGTCACTTTGCACTGAGTACAGTAACATTTCTGATATCTTTAGCCAATCAGAATTAGATTGGAGCAATCGATTAATTTTGCTCTAATGGTTTGAATGATTCAGTATAAGCAGCACTAATCTGTACCGATGACCTTTTGTACACTGTAATTGTAATTTTTGGGTTTCATTCTTCTGATATTAGCCTCACGCTACTGGCTTCAGGATTACTAAATCATCTCACGTAGTAATCACACCATTTAGCAAGGGGTAAAAAAAGGAAAAGCGCTGCTTAATATAACATTCACGCTCCTTAATAGCTCCGTTAAGGTCTTGTTAAAATTGTGCAGGCCATTCAAACACCTTTTTGCTTAATCAACTCAAAGAAATAAAACAATTTTTCATTTGGGAAGATAATGCTGTATTAACAGATCAAAACAGATTATTAGAAGTGTTGAGTCCACTGAAGTACATCTCTCCTGTGGGAAATTTCATCTCGGGAGCTGCTTGACATACTTTAATTAGAAGCAATTATTTTGAAAAGCTGCATAAATATGGCTAATTTATTGTTGAAGTAGATGTATTTCAATTATAAATGACCTCTTCAGTCATCTCTCTTAGTGAGAGTAAGGAATATGAAAAGATGGTTCGAAGGGCAACCACAAAATTAAAAAAAGGTCTCATATGTTTACAATGTACATCCATCCGGTGTAGAACAGTGTAAACATATGAATCCATATATCTTTGTTTTTTCAACCTCATGGTTATGTAGGTGGAACAAAGATATGGAATAGCATGCTATCTTAGAGATATTGGCTAATATTTTGCCTTAAAGGGGACACATGTGCTATCAAACTCGCAGACGTGTAGTGAGGGATGTTGAGGATGTGTGACAGGGGTGGGCCGGGTGCACTACCTGAGCTCGCACGCCACCACGTTGGCCTTCATATGAAACTGGAGCAGGCAAAGGTGTCGCATTTAATTATGCTCGCCGCTCCAGCCCAGCGCGGAACCATCTGCCACCGCGAAATATGACTTTAATAAAGAGAGAATTTTCCAGTGCATAATTTAATGGTAATAGCCGGACAGTTATGTTACAGTCATACATTAATACTTGCGAAATGCATGCTAAGTCATATGCAGAGGGAATATGGGGGTTTGGTAATGTACGCTGACACGCTCTCGCCACAGGGAGCGCCTCATTGATTACAGCCTCTTTTACCTAATAACACTGCTTTACTCTTTTACTTACACAGTTTCTTCATAGACTAGACCTGTAATGAATGGCTCTGTCAAATTATGCAGTGTTTGATTATGATTTGAGCATTTTTAGCATGCAAATTAACTAAAATAGTCAAAAAAACACCCTGGTCATTATGCTTTTTTAGGAAAACTTTCACCCAAGCTAAAAGTTTGTCATTATTCTGTTCTATGTAAGCCTATGTGGTCATCTGTGATCTGCAATAAGTGACCTTAGGGCAAACATGTAGCGTTTGACAATGATTTTCTCATTTTTACCAAATAAATTAACTGGAATGATCCAAAATTGCCCCTGGCATTATGCTCTTTTTCAAAAATATCCACCTAAACTACATTTTGGTTGATATAATGATAGAGTATATTACATTTCCTGTGATCTATAATAAGATATTATTGGGCAAAAATGAAGTGTTTGACAATAATTTTAGTATTTTTTGCCATATAAATGGACTGGAAATCAAAAATTGCCCCAGGCATTGAATGTTTTTGGAAAACTTTAATCTAAATGTTAAGTTAGTTTATGTAATAAATCATTATTCCATTCTGTTCTGGCATATTTGGAAACTTGTGATCTGTAATCTGTAATAAGTGAGTTATGGGCAAAAATGTAGTGTTTAACTATAATTTCAGCATCTGTTTTGCCATAGAAATGCACTGAAATAATCAATTTGCTCTGGTCATTATGCTTTTTTAGGCAATATTCAACTATATGTATTTATATATGCTATATAAATATAAAAGCAATGTATGACCCCTTTTATGTCTTTTTTTGGTGTATAAATTGCTTGAAATAATCAAAATTGACTGGACTGCAGTCAGACATCATACTGCAGGCAAAACATTCAGTTCTAATTTTTTTTAATGTATTGAGTCATTATTCTATGCTATATTTGATACACTGTTGTCTGCCAGTAGTGACATGGGCAAAAATGCAACATTAAAGATTAGTTTGATTGTTTCTAGTTTATATATTAGTTGAAATAATCAAAAATGACCCCATTCAGATATCATACTGCAAGGAAAGCATTCAGTCAGTTTATATAATGATTTTTAGGTGTGTGAGTATGTGAATAGCACTGATTTCTCAATCGGTATCCCCAGCTCTCCATACTGTACGCAGTGCCCGACTGAAATCCACCTTTATCTCTCAGACCCTCGTGCACTTTACATACTTCACATTCCCTTTTTATTGCAAATTATTGAGGGTTTTTATTGCTATTCATAAAAGATGAGCATATTTCCTTTTTTGGGCAATTTATGGTGGAGCTTTTTTGGCGCAATTTCCGATACTCAAGTTTTATTTCCTGACAATCACATTAGCATGCTATTATGTGACTTGAAGGATTTTTTTGTGCTTCTATTCATTTGACTGCGAGGACCTTTCAGCTGAAGTCGTGGAGGAGGGACAGTGAGACAAAGCCCTCCAGCTGCATGCACTTTGCTCTGCAGTCCCAGGGCTGAGCCGGGGCATCGGAGCCGCATACACACGGCTAGAAGGCTTTAAGATGGAAGCTTTTAGTCAGCCGCACTTATTCACACCTGAACAATGCTCCTTATTAGTGCCAGTTTATCTCCACAGTGTACAAAAGGAATCCATGGGGTGATTTAGGGCATCTATTGATGAGGTACAAGCTTTGGAAATTGTTTTGTTTTCACTTGTGTTTGTCCTGATCCATCATGATACTGCATTTACATATAAATATAAAGAACAACACTCTTGTTCTTTCTTTTAGACACTCATGGACATAAACATGTGCACACTAAGTTATGTGTACCTTACACAACCCACATCCATCTCACACAGGAAGAAACATGAGGCCTAAATCAATGAGACCCTGCTGCACTGTCTCGTTTTGAAATAGTCAATGTAATAAGTTTTCACAGTGGCCCTTATTCAAAGTTGCATAAAGTTAAATTGTAAAATAAGCACAGGAAAATTTCACTGACAGCTCTGTTAATCGGTTTCATCTTTGGTGTATCTGTATGATCCAATTCACATCTGGGAAAAGTCTGTGTAAATGTGAGTGTAATACTTGAACAGCCTAAAAATGCCTGGATTGCAGTTAAATAATCAAAATTATTGTCAGTAACATCAACAAATAACCTAAGCAATAAGAGTACATTTGAACATAGCAATAATACTGATAATACTAATAAATCCCTGTACTGGTGGATGTGCTTTTTTATGTGTACACTGATATAAACAAATGCTGTGACTATACGTTCCATTTAAATACCTCTGCTTCATACTACTATTATAGTAAATAACGATATCCCTATACACAACACATTGCTTACCTAGTTCAGCATTGGGCCACCTCAAATGCTGCAAAATTATTGCTCAAGCATCCAGTGTTTTATGAAACATAATCACACTACACAATCACATCATCTGAAAAAGGCAATATTTGTTTTATTTCACATTATATTATTTTCAATTGTTTTAACACTATAAAGATATTTAAGCTCTGGCCTTTGGGGGGCAGTGCACCTCGAGCTTGACCCCAAACTCTGCCTATGAAGACAACCCCTGGCTCATGAGCTGCTGAATGCTTTTATGTAATTCTATCAATGTTGAAACATGTACATGAATTAGTGCATGCTTAATGTAAATGGTATGTAAATGAGGGGAAATTGGCACATATCTATTGCAAATGATAATTAATGCACTTGTGTGCTGCACTTGTTTTCACGCACTGAAGCTGATACCGCAGTTGCACCAAATTCTCCATTTGTTTGGTTTCCTGAATTAAAGTAGCTTGTACGTCATTTAAATCTGTGCTTGTTTCTATGCATCTTTGATGAATAAGGGCCATTGTGTTTATCAATAAGAAAAAGCAAAGATACATACAAATAAATAATACATTCAAAAAATGCCCCTATAGAGTTCCATTGTACGTAAAATTGTATTACAACTCTCAAAATGTTCTAGCAACAGAAAAAAAAGGTACCACTTTCTATGAATGTCACCTTTGTAAGCATCTATAAATGCATTCATAACGTTATAATGCATGCATAAGACATTATAAACATAGCTATAAATATTTATAAAAATGCATTATATGTTATAGCCATGTTTATTATGCATTATGAATTGTTAACATAATACATTATAAGTACTGATCATAACAAATTATAAGAGCTCATAAGTCATATTTGTCCACTCTAAGTAAAGTGAAGCGTACTGTACTAAAGCCTCCTCCAGTGTTCAGAGTGAGGCTACAAGCTGAAGTATTTACTGAAGGATTTACTGAAACACTAAAAAATACACAGTAAAGCACATTACAGGCTTCAAATGTCAGAGTTTACACTAGTGCTGCCATCAGTGTTTTACCCAATGTGGGGAAGGTAATGTACATCACCGTTAGCTTGGTATTTGTCTTTACTTTACGTTCTCCAAGCTGGGACTGACTTCTTTGGCACTGACATTATAACATGTTATTAACACTATTTATAATGCATTATATTAACAATTTATAATGTATAATAAACATGGCTATAAAGTGTAATTCTGTGTAATTCTTTTTTATCAATATTTATAACCATGTTTATAATGCCTTATGAATACATTATAACATGTTATAAATGTGTTTATAGATGCTTACAAAGGTGACATTCATAGAAAGTGTTACCAAAAAAAATTACATCATGTGCTTTTTTGTGTGAATTAGAAATAAGTAAATACTAGTACTACTGGTTGTTTTCTAGCTTATTAGCATAACACTATAATTTATGTGTTACTTTAATACCAAAACTTTTTCTTCTGTTTCTCTGCCTGAGAGGAAAGAAAGAACACTCAAAGAAATGAACCACCAGGGAATGATACCGTAATCACTCTTAACTGTTCCAGAACAGAAACATTAACTTGAAATTTCTGTTAGTGGTTAAACATCTCATGTGATTTCCTTCAGTGTATGATTCATATGGCATGTATGTGGTATTTTTGTTTTTACGTTGAAGTTTCATTCAGTAATCATGTCCTATAAGTAAACAATAGCTCCAAATGTCCTCTGTGCTTTTCTGTACTCTCTCACACCACTCAATTTATATCCTGTCAAGATGTATAAAACCATTTAGCCAGCTAGCGCGTCTATGAATTTTTAAATGTGGCGTTCGCTGACTCTCTATTGACAATGTGTAACATTGCATTTGGATGTTTTTTGATCATAACAACTTTAGCACAATCTTCTGAGCTGTTTCATAGCCTTATGTTGGAGCAGTTTACTGATTCCCAAACAGTAAAATTCCACTGTCTGGCACATGTCCTTATCAATACAAAAACAACTGCCAGGTCTAATAGCTTCCCAATCCAAACTCACTAATTTATCACATTAGGCCTACATACAGCCTATGGAAAAGTAATTAACTGGTCTTTCAGTCTGTGTTAACATGTTTAGGAATGTTATGTTTGGACTGGAATGCAAAAACAGAAACGTTAAGATATTGGTTCTGCTCAGAGTCAACAAACTGATTTATTTCAGTCTGTTTCTGAGCCCTGTTACAAACAACACTCAAACCAGTGCAGAGCAGGGGAGTTAAAGTTACGTGCATTTGGATTTGTACCATGAAAATGAAAGGAACTGAAATTAACTGCAGATGAATATTACATTTATTATTATATACGAAATCTCCAGCTTCACTTTGGTAAGCATTGTGCTTGACTGTGACGATTGTAAAGTTTAACAAACACCCTTTGTATATTTTATCACATTTAATAGTCTTCTGATGTTTGACTTTGTCACAGCGGGCCAAAAGATGTAACCCCCGAAGTTAGAGGTCAACAGCACTAAAAACATCCAAACGAAAGAATAAAAGATGCTATAAAAGCATTCATATTTGTTTATTTACTAGCACATTACTTATATGTGACCAAACATGAGTCTTTCAAAGGATTGTATTAGATATCAAGTAATAAACATGAGGGTAACACATAAGTGGCTGCTCAAAAGACCAATTTATGAACATCACATAAGAAATACAGCCTAGCTCATTAAATATAAAGCAACCTATCTTATATAAAAATACAGGTATTATATCAGTAGGAATTTTCTTTTAAATGGGCGTAGTTACAGACTGAGCGGCCCAGCTAGCAACCAATAAGGCCATAATACGGCCATAATCTCTACAGTGGGGATGACGACCACCAACTAGCCAACTTCATTGCAATACATTAAATTGTTACAAAGTACCCATCCATTTTCATAAACAGAGGGAAATAAACAAAAAGTATGAATATTAAACACGGAGCACAACCTTGCATTTAACTGGCTAATGTTACAGCATACCAGTGTGAGTAAAGGCTAATTTACCACTAACCTTCCTTTTACAGCACTGTGTGTAGAAATTATGGTGGATGGTTGAAGATAATGATGTTCTTATCTCCTTTTCACAGTACTGAACTTTGTTTTCTTTACCACAGTTACTCGTTAGCTAGGTAAGTAGCCTATAGGAACTAACAAGTTCAGCTAGATTCTCATCATCAGGAGAAACAGTGGGGAAAGCCGCTGAATGTTTGTGATGGTCTAGGGGGAACTTTGTCAAATGAGGACATAAGAGCTAAGCACCTTTGCCCATGACTGTACATTCTGCAATATTTCCATTGGCTTCAAAACTTTGTTAACTGTCAGAAATCTGGGCCTCTTATAGCTACACCCCTTTGTTATATTATATGAGACTTAAACAAAATTTTTCCGTCTTGTACACTCATAGCAGTCAGCTCTCAAGTTTTATCCCAAAAAATTGGGTGACACTTTATTTTAAGTGCCCTTTTAGATGAAACAAACATTCATCAGACTCTCAGAAACATGTCAAAAACATATGAGGGTTAGGATTAGGTTTTGGGTTGAGGTTAAGGTTAGGGTTAGGATTAGGGCCAGGGTGAGGGTTAGGTGTTGGGTAAGGTTGTGTAAGGTTAGGTTTTGTGTAATGGAAGTAACGTATTAACAACACATATACTTAATGAAAGTAATGTATCAACAGAACATCCTTCAATGTATTCAGATGCTTCACTACTGCTGCTTGTTGTAGCACTGATGTGTTGTTGATGTGTTACTGATAACCTGTTAAGAGTTTATTAATCATCTACAAATGACCGCTCCAAATAAAGTGTTGAAAAAACTGAAATTTTTCACATTTTCAAAATAAAGTTCAGTTTGCAAAACAGTGGTGCGCCTTTTGGATTACACTGCCCAGTGTGACTGACCAATACAGCCACATCACATTAAACACTAGTGTGCTGATTTCGCACTGACATTTGAAAAACCTACCAAATTGGATGCTAAGCAAAATCAGCCAGCATCTAAATGGTGTACATATACAATAGAAAAATTGGCCTGAATGCGGTGTTTGATACATTATGAAGTCAAGAGAACAATAAGCCTTTTGTAAAGAGTTGGCATGCTGTAAAAATCACAAAGACTCAAGTGTTTGACATTACAAAATGCTTTAATGCAAGTTGACCCTTCATACAGCACAACACAGCATTCAGGATGAATTAATATTCATGCAAAAATTTCTGATTGTTCGAGATTATTATTATTGAATTCAGTGATCAATATCTGTATCAGCTGTTTGAACAAGTAAGCAAATAAATTAAACACTGGCAGGCGTGTTTGTAAACAATGGCAGAAATAAATAGAAAAAAGTTAAAATTGTATTCAGGTTTTTAATCGCCTACCTCTGTGTTTCTTTTAAGTTGATAGGTATGTGTGCTTCTATCAAGTGGACATTGATCACAGCCCCCTACCCAAAAAACAGTGCTTTAACAAAATATCGTACCAAATTGGTGTCTATTTTATCAGAGATGTGGTCTGCAATTAATGAGTCTGTTAGAATATGTCAAAATGCAGAGTTTAACCATCATTATACCATTTTTGACCTGAAATAGGACAAAGAGGCTATTCTGAGGAGCAGACTGTGGTGAAAAGGTCTGCACTGAAATGCTTCCTTGACACTAAACATATTCTCCATTTTTCCACCTCTCAGCAAAGCCCCACGCAGGCTAATATCAGATGACTTTAGCTGATAGGTGTGCATGTTCGGCTTCTTCTGCTGCCTCACGTGCAGTCCCTGGGGCACTCAGGCCTGTCCTGTGGGCATGCCCATGCAGGTCTGTTTAGTCTCTGTTCCTGCGGCCCCTCTCTCTATCCACCAGAGCCAGAGGAATGCTGGGTTAATACTGCCTCGGAGCCACCCTGCTTCACGGCCCCTCAGCATCAGGGAGGATATCGCTTTAACTCGACTGATGAAAGCAATACCCCCATCTCATGGCATTAACTTGTTTATCTTTAGCAGAAGCAAAAGCACTTTCAAGCTCCATTGCTCATTCTGTGCGAGAGAGATAGACGGAGAGACACGAAAAAACAAAAGGCAGCCACTGAAATTTGCATGGTGCTCAATTATACATTAGCGAACATCACTTGGCAATCTGTTCATATCAATTTAATTGGATTTTAATACTGCCTCTGATCTTGTTTTCTAATTAACAGCAGCGGCTGGCAATAAAGCAGAACCATGCACCCAGCAACACCTTTGATCCTGGCCATATGGAGTTCCTTAGAGCTCATTGGGAAAAAAAAAGAGAGAAAAAAAAAAAAACAGTCACCTAAATATGGGCTCATGACAAACCCAGCGGAAAGAGTGGAGGGGAGGGGGGGGGTTGATGTGGGCAGGAGAGGGTGCCCAGGAGTGAGGAGGAGTGTGTTAGGGGTAGAGGGGGGATAAGTGTGACCCCCAGATGGCCGGATATCGCTCCTGCTAGCGCCTTCATTGATTAATTTCTCCCCTGATTGGTTGTGATTACTGATAAATAAAACATGATCTCGGAATCGGATGCAAATCAACTCCTGAGCTTTAGGGAAATGTTGATTGCTTTTTCAAATCTGTTTATCTCTACCCTCGTTGCCCTACACTCTCTATTTGACGTGGGACTATGAGGATGGGTTGTGTTTTTTTTTTTTTCATCTCTCTTTCATGCTGTAAGTGGGGATTTAGCTGCTCTGAGGCTGCACTGAGAGCACTGGAGGAGTTCATTCTTTTGACCATCAGATCTGGAGCAAATCAAACACTTCAGCCACAGGAGAGATGTCGCTAACATTGTAAACACAACCCAGCAAATGCTGGATGTTTGATAATGTGGGGCAACATATACAGTAGTTCACTGGCTTTTTCAAGTTTCTAATTCATTTCTGTTTAAATGTAAATAAGATACATTTTTTAGAAGTGTTGGTTTCAGCTGATGACTAAAGAGGTTGATAATTTTATGTAATAATGTTATATCAACACTCTGAAGTGATGACTTTCTTGAAGGAAAAATGAAACTTTCACTTTTATTCCAAGTCTATTTTATTCTATACCATATCTATTGGTTCATTCCTCAAGGAATGTGTGCAGAATGTATATATATATTTGTGTGTGTGTGTGTGTGTGTGTGTGTGTGTGTTTATTCCCCTATAAATAATTCAGCTATCTGATTACATTCAGTTTAACATATCCAGTTCAATACGTTCAGTGCTTAATAGATGATTGAATGCTGTTAGAAAGTCAAGGTGAACACTGAAGTTAATAGTTTTAAAACAACAATATGAGCTTTATTTTAAAATTTCTACTCTTGATATTAAAAGAAAATTCCACTCTTTTTGTTTTAATTCATGCTTAAATAAATGGTAAAAATATAGGTAACACTTTCTATGAATGTCACCTTTGTAAGCATCTATAAACGCATTCATAACATGTTATAATGCATGCATAAGACATTATAAACATAGCTATAAATATTTATAAAAATGCATTACGCGTTATAGCCATGTTTATTATGCATTATGAATTGTTAACATAATACATTATAATTACTGATCATAACAAATCATGAGAGCTCATAAGTTTTATTTGTCCGCTCTAAGTAAAGTGAAGCGTACTGTGCTAAAGCCTCCTCCAGTGTTAAGAGTGAGGCTTCAAGTTGAAGTATTTACTGAAGGATTTACTGAAACACTAAAACATTCACAATAAAGCACATTACAGGCTTCAAATGTCAGAGTTTAAACTAGTGCTGCCATCAGTGTTTTACCCAATGTGGGAAAGTTAATGTACACCACCGTTAGCTTGGTATTTGTCTTTACGCTCTCCAAGCTGGGACTGACTACTTTGGCACTGACATTATAACATGTTATTAACGCTATTTATAATACATTATGTTAACAATTCATAATGTATAATAAACATGGCTATAAAGTGTAATTCAGTGTAATTCTTCTTTATAAATATTTATAACCATGTTTATAATGCCTTATGAATACATTATATGTTATAAATGTGTTTATAGATGCTTACAAAGGTGACATTCATAGAAAGTGTTACCAAAATATAAATAGTCATTCATAGTGGTTTGATGTTAAATGCATTATTCTAGAGGAGTCAGAATTGTTCACAGTGGTGGTGATAGGAACCGGGTGTCTGAAGATTGTAACACCTGTAAAATCTCCCTCAAAAGTTATTATGAAATTGTAATTAATATGCTTTCTGATACCTGGGACACTGTTTTACAATTGTTCCAACGTTTTTGGCCTAAAACATTTTTTTTAGATTTACCACTTTTTAAGCACTATCAATGTTATATATAAAAACTCTGAAGGTGTTTATTTTCACTGGTGGTTTTGATAGTAAATAAAATGTCTATATGTGTGGGCACTGCAACCCCTGGTTCCTATCACCACCACTGTACAGACTTCTGAGTCTCTACAATGCACTTTTTGAATGGCTTTGTTTACATCTCAATGATTGAATCATGCAGAAATTAAAAAAAAAAAAAAATGGTGGTCCTGACATTGAAATACAACCACGCATCAGTCTGATGGCTTAGAGCATCCTTTCAAAACTCATTCATCCTGTCCCATCTTCTGCTGCACCTAAAACGTTTAGTCAGGCCTCATCTCTCCTTTTCCACTAGCTGAAGATATTTTTGATAGCGTGCCACCTAATGAACATCAGCCGCTGCTGATATTTAAACCTCCAGCCCTGCCGGATGGTGAGAGATGGGGGGGAGCATTTAGGCCCCACCTCAACACTTACGATCCTAATTGTTATTAATGCTCATGATGGTAACACTCAGATGTGCGTGTACGTGTTTGTATCCGTGTATAGAGGAGAGAGGAGGATGCCAACACTGGAGTCTTCTTGTTTTTTTCCTTTCTTTCCTCATTTTTCCCCTCTTCTGTAACAGACAATTGAGGGGGAAAATCACAGCAAAGGGGGGAGGGGGGTTAGATGTGCTGTGCGTCAGGCAGTCCACGGAGGAATTAGCGAGCATGGCTGATTCACAGTCCCCTGGAAGCGGGGGTGTTAATTTGGAAATCTAGGACTGGTATGTGGAGAATGCTAATTTGTAATTAGAAAGATTAACTAAATCTGGGGAATAGAGAAGATTATTGACTTATATAATAAAATCAACAATGCGGCCCTGGTTAAATAATCATCGGCTAAAATCATACATTCCAAATGCGCCGGGCAGGTTAGCGAGCCCGTGCCAGCACTGGAGCTTTGATCTGTGCCATCCAAAAATAATCACATAATAACGAGACAATATCTCCATCACACCAGGCCTGATGTCACTGAGGCTCACATTTAGACTGGCAGCTTTTAGATGGCTTTTACATGGCTGGAGATAGGAATGCTGTTGCTTCATAATCTCTGCATCAGCATGATCTAGCAGCTGATTATAAAGGGCAGATAACTTTACTAAAGGATTAGTGAGAATATTTTTTAGAATTAGTAATAAATAATGCATACTGAATTAAATATGAAGGTTAAAAAAGCTAAATTGCAACTATGCTTCTGTTAGGGACAGTAATGATTAACGTTTAACGGTTAACTGGTTAACTGTTAACCTGCAAATAGGCCTACATAAATGTTCAACCAATGCTTTAGGTAAAAAACATTATTTTACCTTCTGGGTTTTTTAGCTTTCACTGTTTTTGAACTTGTTCCAGTAGCCGTACTCAGTGATGTACTCAGTAGAGTCGACTCTTGATGCCTCGACTCCACTTATTTTTAGCTGGTAGTGCCAGAGCCATTGATAAAGTAACACAGCCGACATTAAACCATTCTGAATGTAGTTAACAGCACTATCACAACTAGTATTTTTAACCATGTCACAATGCTACACAATAGACTACAACTGAGTCATATTTAAACATCATGTTGCTTCTGTTGAGTGTTGCCTTGACCCATAGCCTACAAATATTTTTGTTAGTTAATAGTTCCTTCTATGCATATGAATTTCAATCTACTCAGTGATGTACAACTCCAGGATTTCTGGAGTCAAATCTAGATACATTGACTCCACTTAATTTGAACTGGTAGTGCCAGAGCCATTGATAAAGATAGATAGACTACAAATGAGTCATACTTAAACATCATGTTGCTTCTGTTCATTGCTGTCATTAGGTATAGCCTACGAATTTGTTTGTTAGTTAACTCTTGCTATGCACATGGACTTCAATCTAGCACTGGTCAGACCATATGTTTTTGAACTTGGGCTAATGTATCTGTAACATATATATATATATATATATATATATATATATTATACCTGTTACATCAGGCTGCATTTTTTCATAAAATAAGGCCTAAAGTCTATATACAAAGCCCATTTCTGGAAATGTTGTAAAATGCAAGACTGTGGTTTCTTAATTCTCTTGAACCTTTAATTAACAGACAAAAGAACCAAGAAGAGATTTGCCAGTGTTTTCACTGACCAACGTAATTGCATTTTGTAAATATAAACAAATGTAGATGTTTAGAAATTTGATGCCTGTAACACATTCAAAAAAGAGGCATGTTTACCACTGTGTTACATCACCTTTCCTTTTAATTACACTTTTTAATCGTTTGGGAACTGATTTTTTGCTTGATACAAAACTTCAGCTGGTCAATAGTCTCTGGTTGTTGTCTTCTGATTCTCCTCTTTATGATGCACCACACATTTTCAACAAGAGACAGATCTTGACTGCAGAAAGGCCAGTCAAGCACACACGTTTTGTGTTTACGAAGCCACACTATACACCCCAATATATGCCTCTGCGTCGATGGTACCTTCACACATATAAAAGTCACCCATGCCATGGGCCAGGATGCACCCCCATACCAAGACATTTGTTGGCTTTTGTGCCTTTCATTGATAGAAGAGTCTATGCTTCATTTTGTTTTTGGGAAAAAACAGACCTTGAGTTCTCCATGCCCTGATCTGATCACAACACACATTTCCACTGTCTTTTGGGCCATCTGAGACAAGCTTGGGCCCTGAGAACTCAGTGGTGTTTCTGCATAGAATTGATGTATTGCTTTCTCCTTGTGCAATAGAGTTTCAAGTAGCATTTTTTGATGGTTTTCCAAAGTACTCCTCAGCCCATATGGCTATAGTTAACAAAGTAGCATGACAGTTTCTGATGCAATGCCATGTGAGGGCTGAGTGGTTTCCAGCTTTGCTCTACTGGAACTGAGATTCCTCCAGATTCCCTGCATCTTTTCATATTATTATGTATGGCAGATGCTGAAAGACTTTATTATTATTATAAATTATTTCCAATCTCACATTGAGAATTTTTCTTTTTGAACTGTTTGACAGCTCTCTCACAAAATTTGGCACTAAGTGGTGAGCCAGGACCCGTTTTTGCTTGCCACGACTGAACCTTTGGTGGATGCTCTTTTTATAATCAATCATGATACCCTCACCTTCTACCAATTCACCTGCTAGTTGTGAAATGTTTCAAAATGGTGTAACTTCAGTGTTGTATAAAGTTTTCACTCTTATTTTGCCTCTGTCTCAACTTTTTTTGAGTGTGTTTAAGGCATCAAATTTAAAATTTGTTTACAAAATCTAATCAAGTTGATCAGCCAAAACATTAAAAATCATTTCTTTGTACTTTTGTCAGTTAAATAATGGCTCAAGAAAATTAAGAAATCACAGATTCTTTAATGAATTTTACAAAATGTCCCAACGTTCTTCCTAGTTTAGATCAGTGAGCGCATTTATTTATTCATTTATTTTTTATTTAAAATTTCAAGTAGTAGATTTTCTTTACTTTTCCACAATCTTGCATATTCATGGCTTTAAATATATTCTGGCTTTGATTTACATAAGTGATGACTGTATGGAGATGATTAAATTCTATCATTAACTATGACTATTAATTATTAATATTATTAAACCATTGGATTATTATTATCACAATCATTATTAAGCTAATTTGATCATTATTAGGCTAATTCAGTCATTATTAAGCTGACTTGGTGATTGATTTTCACAAAGTAAATTAAGTTTCCCAACTGGAACAGTTTCAAAATCAGATTTTAAGCGTCTTCACATGACTCATTCTACCACTTCACAAGTACCTAATCCAGCAAAGCTATGATGAACACATACTCACTCTTATATGTATGGAGCCAACCAATCATGTTCAGGGAAAGACGCTAATTACTGGACTCTGCCATGTGACCAAGCAAATGGTTAATTGGCTGGTACATTTATTTAGAGACTTGGAAAAAGAGACTGTCTTTATGAAAAGGCAGCCAGTTGTGACTCCTTGCTGTGGACAGCACAGCTGGGGTCTGAACTGAACTTGAATCCCAGCAAGAGGGTCTTCACTGCAATTTGTTATAATGTTTCTGCCATTTGAGTCATTTAGATGAAAAAATAAAATCAAAACAAATACGTTTCACATATGAAGTTTCACTCGTTTTCCTCTGTTCTGAGTTTTTGATCACTTTCCTAACCCCTCACACAGCCTACACACAGAGATAGCTAGTAAAATTATGATAAGTACACAACAAACAATCTAAGTTACAACCACAGCAGACTGAGAACTTCATTTTAAGCCTATGCATAAATCTACATTCAAATATGAAATTCGTCCTCAAAATGATCATAAACGCAGGTACTGGCAACATTAGAGCCATGAAATTGGCTGTTTTACATGATAAGAAGACAACTGGAGAAAAACACTCTTTGAAAACAAACAGATCAGTGCGTGTGATTAGATGCCATGATGAGATGCCACAACTGCACAACATAAATAAACTTAACCAACCAATTAGCCCTCCTAATTTTCACTTTAAAATCTCTTCTTATGTTGTGATTCATTGTCATAAATGTGACATTTCTTTAAAGACTCAGTTGACAAATTGCATGTAATTTCCATTGGAAATCACAGTTGTTAAAAGCCTAAACTATTCACAGTACACAATGAAAACTAATTGTTTGTGTGTTGTTAACAAACAGATATACATGGCAGTGTATGGAAAGAAAAGGCATACTAGGACATCTTTTTACCATTCACTTTCTTTTTGGATCAAAAGAAGAAAAAAAATGTTTTGTACTCACAAGCATAACCTTCAGATTAAATGGTATGTTTGGATTCACAAACTCAGGTTAAAAGGTGGGACAGTACCTGTTCTCTCCAAACTCTCATTACTGTTTACTGCTGTTTTTAAATAGATAAGAAATAAAAGATAGTTTAGAAGAAATTAATGTATGGGTCATATCTACATACAGTGCAATGATTCATATCTAAATACAGTGCAACCTGTAAGCAGTTGCACAATAATATATTTGTACTGCACAGCTTTAATTTGTTGGTAGTTGTATCTATGTTATGTGACCCATTAGGTGACCTCCATTAGAATTATATCCCTTTAATATACATGCATATGCAAAATTTTGTATACCCCCAATCAAATTATGTTTTGTTGATTTTCTAATGGAAAAAGAAAAGAAAAAACATCTCTGTAGATGTTGTGTTAACCTATTTTTAGAAAATCAACATTTTTTCTATTTATTTGAAAATCAACAGAACATGTCATTTGAAGAAGGCGCTTAAACGTTTGCTCATGACTGAACATACCCCCTTTCAGAGGATTATAAGTTGAATATTTTGTTGTTATGTTACTTCTGGGTCAACTGTCTGCTGTTGCATCATTAATTCATGCACAAGAGAGCTAATAAAAGCTCTTAGTTGGGGGTAAAATAGTACAAAATAACATGTTACTGTACTGTGATTATATCTTCACAGATTCAATTATTGTAATTGCATCACAGTTACTCAATAAAAATGTAATTACTTGCATTGCTTATACATCTCTGAGAGAACAGCATGCTATCAAGAAGGCTCCTACCTTACACTCTTAAAAAAGGTGGTACTTCAAGGGTTCTTTAGTTTAAAAAAATGGTTCTACATAGAACCATGAACACTCAAAACCCCATTGCATGATTAAGGGGTCGTTTGAATTATGAAAGTGTTCTTCAGATTGATGGAGAATGTGTTGTATAGGGTTCTATATTAAACCTTTTTGAAGAGGGTTCCATACAGCACTCAAAAGTGTTCTTCTATTGCTACGATGTCAAGCTTGCTACAGTAGAAGAACCTTTTTGGGTCTTATATAGAACTATTATCAGAAAGGTTCTATGTAAAATGATCTATAGCACATTCTTCAATAATCCCTTTGACGATGCAGAGAACCCTTTAATCATGCAAGGTTTCTTTGAGTGTGCATGGTTCTATATAGAACCATTTTCTTTACTAAAAAACCCTTGAAGAACCACCATTGTTAAGAGTGTAGAATGCTTTAAAAAGTTAGTTAAATCTCATTCTTCTAGAATGATAGTTTGCTTTTTTTAAACCTTAGTTTAACCTTTATTAATTTTATTAACTTTCATGGACATTTGATATGTTCTTTTATATTTTGTTCATAATGTTTACCTATTCATTTGTAGTGCCTTGGGTTCAAGAAAATAAGATGAAATAAAAGTAAAGTAATGAGTATTGAGAAAATAATCCCAGTCAATCAAAGTAAATACAATAATTAGAGAAGTAATTAGCAATTTGTAATGAAACTACGTCAGAACTGTTAAAGGTCTAGAGATGATTCTAAATGTTGCATCTCGTAACTGAAGCCATCACTGAACAACATAAGGACTAAAAAGTATCAATGCCAAATGTAGGTGGTCAGTATGTTGTTATGTTAAGAAGCAAGAACACACTAGCGAGCTTAACAATAGTAAGACCACAGAAGACCACAGTAGTGGTTGACCAAAGGATGCTTTCAATCATGAAGATTTTTTTTTAATTTGTATAGATCAAGAACGCTCTTTAGAGAGAAGAATACAAGCACGTGACCTCATCCATCATATGTAAAGCACGAGTCACTCTCAAAGATACTGAGTAGAGAATATAGTTCATTAAAAAGCCTGTAGAGGTCTAGGAGAAGCTCCTATGGACATAGGCAATGAAGACTGATCTGTACCAGAGTGATAGAAAACAGGAAACAGTGGACAAAAAATCTGCTCATGGTTCAAAGCAAACCACCTCATCTGTGAGCATGTATGGCTGCCTGTGAGCTGCTTCGCTTGCCTTTATTGATGCTGTGACTGCTGACAGCAGCAGGATAAAGTCTGAAGTGAACCTAACTGCTCAGATCCAGACAAATCTCACAAAACTCAGGGGACTGCTCTTCACCGTGCACTAGGCCCAGAACATACAGCTAAAGCAAATCTGGAGTTTGTTTGGGCCAAAACATGAAATGCTCTTGACTGGACGAGTCAATCACTGAACCTGAACCCCAGTGAGCACTTTTTTATTTGCTGAGGAAAACCTTGATGACTGCAGTACAAGCATGACTGCAGTACAAGCATATAAGGAATCACCAGTCTTTTCTTTAAGATTATGGTTGTGCATTCAATTAGTTGTGGTGTATAAAATGGGTGGATCTATATTCATACTGTAATCAAATCCGCCCATTTTATGCACTTGATATTAGTAGTCATTGTTTGATTGATGGTGAGCAGAGCCACAACAACAAACTTTGCGTCACTGTTCAGTTACTTACTTACCAGCTACACTATGATCCAATGGCATGAGTATTTTGAACTCTCACTACTGTGGCAATATCTTAATAGCCAGTAATGCTCAATAAAATGTCTGGTTCTAGCATGTATGATGGAAAGTTCTTGTACAGCATGGCAATGTGTAGATACTCTTCTCTGTCCACTGCTTTCTGTAGTTACCACTAACTGGAAAAGGCTTGGTGGCTCTTGTACAGGCACTTTACAGTGAGTTGACTGACTGACCTCTCATAGGGAAGGGATATAAGCTTGTAAACAGTGAACACAGGGCAGGGCAACAGGGAGGTCAGGAGATCTTTTAGTGGGGCAATGGGCCACCAACTAATCATCATGCCCACTATTTTGTACAAACTTTTACAGTGGCAAATGGTAAAAAGAATACTGAAACTTCATATGTAATGCTACATGGGTACAGGGGGTTGCATGAATCACTTTGTATGACCTGTATGTTGTGGGTAGATAGATAAGCAGACATTTCCAATATTGATAGATTTTGGCTGATGTGCTGTAAATATGACTCTGATTCTCTCCACAAAGTTTGGTTCCTTTAGACAGATGTACCATGGATTTATCACCTTGTTTTTTCAATAGGTGAGCTGCAACTGCGCTAGTGGTTTTGTGCAATACTACTTTTGGGTCCCCAAAATAGTGGTTCAACAATTGGTCCTCATGGCCCCCCAGGTGTTTTAGGTTTTTGCTTGATCCAAACCCCCAACACTTAGGGACAGAGCAGCCAGAACCACTGCTCTGAAGTACTTTTTTCAATAGATAATTCCATGATAAAAAAAAACAAAAAAAAACCAAAAAAAAACAACTGAGAGGTTCTTTTGGGAACCAAAAGTGGTTCTTCTATTATATTACCCTTTTTGGTGTCTTCATTTTTAACAGTGTATGGCAGGTGGTGGATTCCCTTTATTGTCTAATCTCTTTGCTTTCTGCTGTTATCGCTACATGAAACACATAGAGCCCTGGGTGGTCCTGTGCCTGTTACAGTGCGTTTGATTGACTGGCCACTCATTTGTAAGGGCAGTCATGATTTGTGTTGAGACATGAGCTTACAACCTGTGAACACAACGCTGGTCAGAGTGTGTTGCAGGGAGCACTGCCCACAGGAGAAGGTTCAGGGGTCTTTCTCCTCATGGCTCCTCTGCTTCCTCTCAAAGCAGTTCTATTGGCTGAAGCTCAATGCATTTCTCATTAAACTCTCCACCCTAATCCTCCAGGCCCATTTGAAAACTCATCCACACCTCTTCCGTCCGAGACACAGCCTGTTTGTAAGAAGATGCAGCTGCCTCCCTTTCCAATCCCTCACTCTCTCTCTCTTTCTCTCTTTCTCTCTATCTCTCCCTCCCTCCCCTTTTATCAATGAATATGCTACTCTTGACACTGAAGACTTAACATCAAATGGGCTTGGGAATCCATTTTCACACTGTAACTGCCCATTCCAGAGGCTTTGTTTTCAAAGGAGAGGAAGTGGAATTCACAGACATAAAGTTGCCTTTGTTCTTCTGCCCTCTGGCCTCCGTTGCCCGTGTGGACGGTACCTCGGGGAGAAGCGCAGATCAAACCCCCCCTCAGAAAAAGCACCATCACCTGGCCCCCGATGATACCCCCTGGCGCTCACAATTAAATCAGCCAGGCTGGAAATTTCCTCATAACGTCAATCAAAATTATTTTCTCTGACACGGTCGCTTTCTTAAAGGCACACCACTGGTTGTCTAAGGGGGCCTGTCCACTTAATTCAAAGCTCTTTATTCAAATCAGGCTAAAGAGGAAAGGCTGGCAAAGGGTCTTATCCTCCAGCATGCAGTTGCCTTCACAAAAATAGCGTGGCATGGGGGGAAAAAGTTACTTAAAAAAATTACCCAGTGAGGGAGTGTGTCAAGTGAATAATGTACTGGGCACTTTCTCTTCTGCCCAGCCTAAGAGGGCGAGTCTAATGCAGAGAAAAACAGCTAGACCTGGTTCCTTGGACTGTTCTAGCAATTGTATTTACTGTATTTTAATGGTTGGAAAGAAAATAAATAGAATGTATCTATGTGAATATCTAATAGTGACACATAATCTGTATGTTGTCTGCAGTAAAGTAAAATACAAAAAAAATTTACTTCCACGCACTGGTCACTTTATTAGAAACATCTACTTTGTACTTCCACTCACTGGTCACTTTATTAGAAACATCTACCTTTTACTTCCACTCACTGGCCACTTTATTAGAAACATCTACCTTGTACTTCCACTCATTGGCCACTTTATGAGAAACACCTACCTTGTACTTCTACTCACCGGCCACTTTATTAGAAACATCTACCTTGTACTTCCACTCACTGGCCACTTTATTAGAAACATCTACTTTGTACTTCCACTCACTGGCCACTTTATTAGAAACATCTACCTTTTACTTCCACTTACTGGCCACTTTATTAGAAACATCTACTTTGTACTTCCACTCACTGGCCACTTTATTAGAAACATCTACCTTTTACTTCCACTCACTGGCCACTTTATTAGAAACATCTACCTTGTACTTCTACTCACCAGGCACTTTATTAGACACATCTACCTTGTACTTCCACTCACTGGCCACTTTATGAGAAACACCTACCTTGTACTTCTACTCACCGGCCACTTTATTAGAAACATCTACCTTTTACTTCCACTCACTGGCCACTTTATCAGAAACATCTACCTTGTACTTCCACTCACTGGCCACTTTATTAGAAACACCTACCTTGTACTTCTACTCACCGGCCACTTTATTAGAAACATCTACCTTTTACTTCCACTCACTGGCCACTTTATCAGAAACATCTACCTTGTACTTCTACTCACCGGCCACTTTATTAGAAACATCTACCTTTTACTTCCACTCACTGGCCACTTTATTAGAAACACTTACCTTGTAGGTCTACTCACTGGCCACTTCATTAGAAACACCTACATTGTACTTCTACTCACTGGCCATTTTATTAGAAACACCTATCTTGTACTTCTACTCACCGGCCACTTCATTAGAAACACCTACCTTGTACTTCTACTCACCGGCCACTTCATCAGAAACACCTACCTTGTACTTCTACTCACTGGCCACTTCATTAGAAACACTTACCTTGTAGTTCTACTCACTGGCCACTTCATTAGAAACACCTACATTGTACTTCTGCTCACTGGCCATTTTATTAGAAACACCTATCTTGTACTTCCACTCACCGGCCACTTCATTAGAAACACTTACCTTGACTTTCGCTCACTGACTACTTTGTTTGTTTCACTTTGTATAGGTCCACTATATAGTGTACAATTGCAGACTGTAGCATTCTGTTGCTACACAATTTATTAACCACCTTTCACCCCATTTATCACCCCGTTTGCTGTTGACTAGATCTTGCTAATATGACAGAAATGACCTGTCTGACTGATACACAAATAACCAACCACAGACTGTTGTTGTAGGGGCATCAAAGCAAACATGTGAGCATAAAAGCAATAATATTCTTAAAAAAAGCGTTTTAAAGATGAGATGCCAAGGTCGAGTGGCTGCAAACGTTTCCCATCGTCTATTCCATTCAGATTGAATCGCCAATCTGAATGAAATAGACAAAATCCCGATAGTTGTGCCCAGCTTTGCATACAAACTGACCACTGATGAAAAGTTAAAGGATGGCTAACACAAACTCTACATCAACAGATGGGCTACACTTTTTAACTGTACACCAGCAAAATGTCAGCAATGGTCAATTTATTAATACTCTCATAATCATACAACCACAGCAATGCAACATATACTCACTTGAATTTTTGAACATGTTACGTCCTGTCATGCTCACGAGGTGAGCTAAGTTCAATGCCTTCAGTGGTAGACAAAAGTACCTTTTCAAGAAGGGAAGTTCATGCAAACAATCCTGCTTCAGCTCTCCCAAGCTTCAATAGTGGTCTTTGTTTACGTGTAGCAGGGATAGTACTATTGTTCTGTTATCTTAAGCTCTGTTGGTATAAATCATTGCTTGTCATTCTCCTGTTCCCCTTGTTTTCTTTAGCTGGATACCAGAACCTGGAGAGTATTTTTTATTGTGGTGTTTTCTGATAGACAAGCCCGCATTGTTACCTTAGGTAGATAAAAGGTAGACTGTCATGTTTTTGAGTGGTATTATTTAATTTCATTTTTTATGCGTGCTGTGAGGTAGCGTGCCCTGTAAATGCCGTTCTGTAGGTGCTGTACTGACAGATTCACAATCCCTTATGTCATCACCCTGAGTTGGACAACACACCCCCATAAACATAATACAGTTGGGTTTAAAAACAAATAGCAGAAGAGAGTCTCAAGATGTATCTGGACTCGGACACTCCGAACCACAAATGATAGTCATGTATACAGAAAGATGGCACCAACATAAAGTGTCTCTACAAAGTGTTGGACCATGAGGTGCACAGCTTCAGTGCACCTTTACATTTACAAGAAACTATACTGGAGGGATTGCACACCATTCTTCCAGAACATATTCCCTCAATTGGTAGTGAAGAGCGCTGTCTAACATGTGACTGTGAAGGTCCTAGAGCATCATATTCATATTCAACAAACAGTTTAGTGACCCCTAATGCCCTATGGATGGGGAACTGTCATCCTAGAAGATACCACTCCCATCAGGATAGAAATGTTCCATCATAAGATAAAGGTGATTAGTCAAAATAACTTTGTATTGATTTGCAGTGACAATTCTCTCTAAAGGGACAGGTGGACCCAAATCAAGCCAGAGAATGCCCCTCAGCATGACCACAAGACTCCCTTCACTGTAGGGGTCAAGCATGCAGGCCTGCGTCGCTCTACATCATTCCTGTTGGCTCTTGGCACGATATCGGGCATGTCTTTTCACCTTGATTACACTGCTGTCTGTGTGTTGTCATTCTCCCCAGCCTACTGTCCCTTACTATGCCTATCTGTTGTCTATATTTTCATAACTTACCTAGTCTCAGTCACGGGCTGATCAGTGTTGAACAAGCTGAGCATGTGGCTATGTGGTCTGCACTCTGGACTGAACTGTTAGCATTTGGCAAAAAGGTCTGGAGTAGTATTAAGTTCAATTGTTTTAGACATCATACTCAACAAGTTTCTGCCACAGAATATGAATTTGTTACAATTATAGCCAGTTTTTAATAGTAGAAACTCAGTTAGTTCAGCTTGACTGGCATGCTTTCTGTTGTTTTTGACAGTAAATGTAAGTTACTGTGGCATAACTCATATAAGTCACAATTACTTATTGTATTGAATTGTACAACCATTTTATATATGTCCAAAATACTAATTTTAGGATTAAAAAAAATCAATGAATTTGTTAGAATTTGCTCAGTTTACTCATTTGTGTACAATAATAAACATATGTTTTGTTTATACTTAGTTCAGGAAATTATTTACGGTCAAATAATTTGAATCACCTTAACTTAAATGGTTTACGGCAATTCTCTTCCAGAACCATCTGAGTTTGCTTAACTCTTTACAGTGTGTAATTTCCCTCTCTATGTAGCTGTGGATGGATTATTCTTATCAATACAGGTTAATCACATCCTGCATTGACATTCTCAGTCATATGAGGAACAGTTGTTCTTCTGTTTTTTGCTTACATAATCTGCTATTGCACGAGCATTGCAGTCATTAAATGTACATTGAACATACAATGTACAATATGCATTGAATTTTTTACAGTCAAGAAAGTTTAGGGTCAAATTACATGTTTTTGTTGATTTTCAAGGGCAAATATGTTAACACACCTTCAACAGAGAGCACATTACTGCAGGTTTAATGCATATTTTATGCACTATTACTGGTTATTTACTGAATTTGACATTGAAAAAAAACAAAGCAAAACAAAAAACTAAAACAGGAATGTGCAAACTGTGCAAAAGTAATGGCATATTTTAGATTTTATGGCTTACTTTTTCCAGTATATAAATCGCACACTAAATTTGCAGAAAAATGCCATATTTATGTTCGTTGTACATGAATAGAGACTTGGAAAACTTGGAAAATCAACAAATTATGTAATTTGCCTGAGGGTATTCAAACCTTTGCATATGACTGTATATATTTATGTATTTGTATTATGTATTTGTGTGTATTTTACTGAGAATATGAAGAGGTTGTCACTGTACTGGCTTCATGCAGAGTAAGTGAGGACACATTCTTTAAGATTCAAGAGGCAGATTTATCACTGACACGGAAAACAATGAATATTTGACCACATTGAAGCCTTTCTTTATTTAGCACATAAGTAAATATGCTACTGACCCAGACAGTTCTTCTGCTGATAGCCACAGTAAAGCACTCAAAACAAAATGGTTTCCCCTATTAATCATGGCAAAATTTGGACTTAAAAATAAACATCAAAATAAAAGGCTGAAAACTAGGCCGTCCCAAACTCTGCTTTGTGGACACTGCTTCTTTGTTCCGCTCTTCCTCCCTAAATTGTTTCCAGCCTCTGAATTGCAATCTAGTGTTGAACGTCCTACTCATTTTCTGTACTTCCTCTGTGTTTACGTCCACTCTGATGTGAAAAGTTTGCAGAAAGTACTTAAGAAAGTAAAAGATTTATAATTAACTACATAAGAAATGACTGCAAGACTTATGAGACTTTTTCACAGTTTTATGGAAAGGAGACACTTTCTCTCTCATCATTAAGTTGCAGTAAACTCTTAGTGCCAACTTTATATCCAACAGAAAGTGAAAAAAATGACTTTTCTCTGGTTGCCAAATGGTCTGTACTTCAGCAGGAGACTTCTGAAATTGGCAGTTTAATCTTTCGAGGAGGGGGCATTTCTTTGTGTGAGACCTGAGGTCGCTATCCAAAGCGAGACAGTGTCCACCGGGACGATGGTGACCTTCCCATGACGATTCTTAAGTGGGTCTCCGAGGACTTTCGAAAAGTCTGGCAAAAGAGTTTGATGAAAATGGAATCCAACAATGTTACAGCAACGAGAGGGTGTTAATTAGTAGTCACTTATTGTGCACTGTTCTCTGGTCTGGATCCAACAAAATAAAGTTCACAGACTAAACTATACCATGAGTATGGTCAGGAAGAGATTAAAGCCGTAGCCACCAATGAGCCTCCGGAGACGGGACAACCCGCAGAGTCCGCAGAAATAACCCGAGCCAGCCTGAAATCATATACTCAACAGTTAGACCCTACTGTATGTCTACATTATGCATATACAGTATTGTGTGGTCTAACCATTTTAAGGAAAAGTCTGTGCTCATCCCACACTGGTAGACTTCATAATCAAAGCCTCAGGCATAATAAGCAGATTCAGTCTGAATTGAAACCCACGTTGCCTTGATGCGACCAGAAGGGCAGAGTTGCTCAACCATGTTACTAATTAACAGAGGCAAAAACACAAGGCCTCGTTTATTAGCATAAAAGGAATCAGATTTTTTTTTCTTCCCTTTTTTTGACATAATCAAAGCATTTAAGGCTCCATGTTGCGCCAATCACACATCAATCTGTGGGCCGTTTGCTTAGTACTGCAGGCAGCACATTACCAGTAATAACATTTCTGGTGTAATCATGCATATATATTTCTTCTTCCTTCAGTCGGGATGGAGTTGTACGAGCTAATGTATTCAGAGTCAGACCAACTGCCGCTCACAAAGGGGAAAAAAGAGCCTTGGTTGAGTAACCGTAATAATTGGAAAATTATTTTGATAGCCTGAAACAATCTAATATATTACAGAATTTTATTAAAATAATATCAAATCAAATTAACTGCTATTCCATAATGAATTAGGTAACAAGGTAGGCAGATATTAATCGGCCCACCCTCCCCGAGGCCAGGAGAGAAAGGCAGAGGGGGTTGGGGGGGAGGGGGGTTATTAAGTTGGCTTTGCGGCTTGTTAGAAGGCAGAGCCAGGCAGTAAGGAAACTCCTCCAGGAGATATCCATTTTTTTTCTTCTTCTTTTAACATGGGTTCAATTCACCATGCTTTTTGGGGAAGATATTTTTTTTTTTCCCATGGATCTCCAAGTTCCACCATTAATGGCCAAGCCCACATTTTCTCCAGCTGTTACACGATTGGATGGTTGAAACAAGCACTGTTCACGTGGCTAAACTTTATAATAAGCTTGCCGTGCCGTGACTTCATCCCCTGGTACGGCTCCCCTTCCCCTATTTAGCGGTGCCGCCTATGGGGCTTCAGCCTATACATCTGGACGGATGGTTTTAATCATGGCCAGGTCTGGGCCTTTGAAATTGTAATCAGATGCTTTGCTTGGCCGTGCCAGACGTAGTTAAAGTATCAGCCCCATGCCAGCTTCATTCCTAACCCTGCAAGGCTCCTGTAACTTCAGCATGCCAATCAATTACTGTACGCATGCATGGTGATGTTTTTTATGAAAACGTTTGCAGGGTCTAACATGCTGATCTTAGCCGTGGCATGAAAAGCTGAATTTGCAGAAACACTTGACTTGTTTGAACGAGGACAGCCTAACCCAAAAATTAACTATGGTATTCAGTGACCAAGCCATTGTAGCCTCTATCTGCGGGCCCTCTAGTGGCCATTTCCTCTTGTGGAATATTTTTCACTTATGTAATCAAACAAGATATTTTTCCCTGTAACTCTGTTATCAGATTAAGTAGGGCACGTTTGGCTCTCTGTGTATGAAATAATGTGGCTTTATATTGAGTTGCTAGTGAGCAATGAGAGGTGAGGTGTGAGAACCCCTTGCCATGAAAACAATTCACAACTCTCCACAAAGATGGCTGTGCCAAGATGAAAAGGACAACTGCAGCTTTCTTGACACCCAAGAAACTGCCACTTGCTTACTCACCTATGAATGTGAAACTCCAGTTCACTTCTGGTTTTATTAATTCATACTTTTTCCATCGAAATACAATTCCATCAACATTATGGAAAAAAATGTATAGCTCAGCTGAGCAGAAATTGAGGGACCTTCATCCACTGTTAAAAGGACCAAAAACCATTTTTAGTTCCTTAAAAGACCTTAAAGGTTCTAGGACTGGGGTTGCAACCCAAATGTTAAGTAGAACCTTTTTGTCAATTTTCAGAAAAAAATCGAACCACGTTGGGAGGCATGACATTTCATGTCCATTTTATTGACGTTTCAGTATACAGGCTGTAAATATGTCTCAGTATGTGCTAATGTCCTAGTATCAGCTAAAAAATATAATATAAACAAAAAATGCAGACTTTAAAAAATGCAAGCTTTAGCTCAGCTATAGCTTCTTTTAAGTAGAATAGTTTCTTGTAAAATGTCTCTTAATGTTTGACTTTTTACGAGGCTGAAGTCGCTTCTCATTCACCAGCTTCTTGTTTTAATTTTCCTGTTCCACCTTAAATGGTGCCTGAGGTGCCAGAATGTAGCTATGTAGCTAACTGTTGCACCATTTAAGGTGGTGCATGAAAATTCGAATGAGAAGCTGGCGAATGAGAAGCTGACTATGGCTTTGTGACTTTTTAGTGTTTGACAGTTTCTCATTGCAGATTAAATGTATGAGGAAACCAGCTGAGTGCTTATAAATGCAAAAAGTCCATTTGTGTCCATATTATCCATGTTCGTCTAAATCTCTCTCTTTGCCATTTCATTAACTACTAGCTAGGAGAGATTGTTGTCTGTGTCAGCAATCTGCGCACAAACCTTCAGGGTTAAAGAGTGAATAGGCAGATATTGGCTATGTAAACTCCAGCGTTTAAGACCATTTATTGTTAAAACTGTGTTTGAATGATCAGCAGAGCTTTATTTTACTGCAAAAGAGGATTATTTTAGTTTTACCAAAAAATCTAACTCTGCTGTGGAAGGTAGTAAAACAGCTGCATGCAGCTGCAGAGCCACGTGTTGCTGAACCCTGGTCTAGGAGAACATGTGAATTGGTATAGAACCTTTACATTATGTGAAGGTTCTTTAAACAAATAAAAGGTTATTTTGCCGATTGCAAAGCATGCTTTAGATTTTTTATTTTTGTTATGTTTTTGTCATTTTCTGACATTGAAATGCAGATTCAAAGATATCAAACCTGAATAAGAATTGAGCACAAATGTAAGTCACAATATAATTAATTACATATCATTTTTCAGTTTTTGACATAATTTGAAAATATCTGTTGTCCTTTACATTGTGTATAAATTTCATGGTGAATGGACAAAAAGAAACGGCTCAAAATTACTTGGAAAAAAATCTGGTTCCATTGACTTACATGAAAAGTAAAGTATGTTTTTTCCTTCTCCTGTAAAGTTACGTTTTTTCACATAATTACATTTGAACAGTTGAACAGCTGAATGAAAGTAATGACATGACTTGTCAAATTTAGGTGGTAGCTGAGGTGAAGTGGTTTTACCTAGTCCACCAATGTGCCTTCGAGAACCTCTGAATTCCTTCTCCTCGACACATTAATAGATAGACTTTTGTCAGTTTGGGAGCACTTTACCAGGGTTTGTTGGATTAGCATTTCCTACACATGTAACACTAAAGGTATCTGCCCTTGAACCTGAGGACAATAAGGTTTCACACATTGGGAGATAAGACTCTACTTATCTAAGACCCTGCAGGTGTTTCACAGAGTTGATTGCCCAGAAATCCACTAGTGAGGATTTCAGACATTATTATTGAACACTCATTCACAAAAAAGCTCAGAGGTTCAGTTGAGTCCTTTTAAAACATCTCATATCTTTCAGCCATGTCACCATGACGCATCGCCACATTCCAAAACAAAACTCTAGTAGCCGGAGAAAGCTTTGTGCAAGTTTTCCAGGAGACCTCTCACGATGCGAGAGAGCGTGCGCGTGTTTTTGGGCTGATACCACCATGGGCGAATCCCTCTCCTTTCATTCTGAATGAAGACATGAATCAGAGGGAGGAAATACGGCCTCCTTTTGGCACGGAAAAGCGACGCCCCTGACACCTATGCAGCGCTCTCCACCTGACTCGGAAGGGGAGAGAAAACATTTTTTATTTTTAATCACTAATTATTTTGGAGGTTTTTTTTTTATGGCTTTATTTTAGCTGTCACAGTGAGTGGGGAGAGGGGGATTAGGGTCCTCAGGGGGAAGAGGAAGGAGATGAGAAGCAGGCAGAGGGAGGACAGCTAATTTTTGATCCAAAGGGGGCTTTGCAGGCCAGGGGGGTGACAGCTGCACTGTCTTTAGCCCGGATTTGAATTTGAATTCTATCTAACGATGCAGCGACGCGCGGACTTGGCAGGGCAGTCTGGTAATCTTCTTGACACAAATGCCTGGGCTTTTCTTGTGTGCCCTCACAGAGATTTGAGTAATTAAAGTTAAATTGAAGGAATAAAAAATATCCTTCTTGTACTGAGGCTGTCTTGCTAATGCCAAGTGTGAATAGTCAGGGTTGTCCTTAGAACTATAATCCTAAATGCTATTTCTCCTGTAAAGGGGGAACTGCCAAGTTTTTGGGGAAAGCTCTAAAGACAGTGATAAGGCAAGGCCACGCTACTTTCATCTTACAGGCATCTGTAGGAAAAGGTGGGAATGCGAGAAGAAAAAAAATGCAAAGTTGAAAATGTTAGCGGGTTGCTAGCATCATTCATAGCCAGAGGGATCAGGTGGGTGGATTTGAGTATACTCTGTAAGGAGATGCACCTTTGGTGTGTCTTCAGTTTAACATGCACACTCCCATGTTTATTTTTTTCTAAATCGAGATGTTTTTAAAGGAATACTGAACTATTTTCAACCTAATCTCTCATCTAAATCAGCAACCAGATGATTTAGTTTCCCTGTACATAGAAAACATCTGAGAACCTATTGACTTATAGTAGACTTATAATACAAGGCAATGGGCAGTTGCTGAATTACATCTATAGAAGTTCATACAAAACATACACAGAAGTAAAACAAATTCAGACACTGTTGTGCTGTTTGATATAATTCCAGTGCATTCATATTCTTTAAATTTAAATATATAATGTATAATAATATATAAAATGTTGTGATTGTACTTCTAAATATGGACATAAATGTTTTGATATGCAAAAACAATGTTCTTTGATAAATAAAATTAATAGGGAAAAAATATTCAGACACCAAAAATGTAACAACATTAATACTTTGTTGTAAAGCCGTCTGAGATGTTTATGGTGAGAAGCTACTAACTTTTTACAGATTTGTGGTTACATTTTTGCTCATTCTTCTTTCCCTAACTGTCTTCAGTTTCACAAGGTTGTGAGATCCCTCTGATAGACTCACAATTTCAAAATTCTTTAACCCCCCAAAGTCCCAAGCTTATTACACACCAAGGCATATTTTTCAGTAACTGCAGTGGCTTCAATACAAACTGCTTGAGCTAAAACATTTGGCAGATTAGGAGGTTAACAAATTAGAAGTGAGAAGACTGACTAGACCATGCAAGCACCGTGACCCTCTCATCCCTCTTTCTAGAGTTCTCTATTGAGTTATTTTGGCTGTATGTTTTGGGTCATTGTCTTGTTGTAATGTCCATCTTCTCCCCAGGTTCAGTTTCTTGGCGGATTAGATTACATTTTCTTCCAATATGTCCTGGTATATCACTCATGTCTCAGTGTTGTGTCATGTCATTTGCAAATCATGATGCTCCCACCTTCATACTTCACTGTGGATATTGTGTTCTCTGAATCATGCAATGTTCATATCAACAAGCATACATGTATCACATTAATTGAGATACATTTTTCAATATAAAAATCCTTGTTTTTTTATTTTGAAAAGCTATATTTTAAGTAAAATGCCTCATAACATGTTCATGAACATTTAACATTCATACATAAGTATACATGTTTCACATGATATTAATGTGGAGTACTATGACATTATACTGACAGACATTTTTCAACATAAAAGTCCTAATTTCTTATTTTGGAAAACTATAGTAGTTTCAGTGAAATGTCTCATTTCTAGACTGCCAAACTAAAAATTACCTAATTTTATCCTTTTGGTCATTGAGTGCATGTTTCACCTGTACTTTCAATTTCTTTTTAATTATCTGTTTTTTCATAAGCAGTTGTTGCTTTACATGTCACTTTACTACATGGACAGTAAATTACTCATAAATATGCTTAGCAATGATCATTCGACTGAATCTCAGTATGACAGTGTGCCTAAGAGTCAAAGCACTTAATGACCAAAGGGATAAACTGAGGTCATTTTTATTTTGGCGGTCTAGAAATGAGACGTTTCACTGAAAATACTATAGTTTTTCAAAATAAGAAATGAGGACTTTTATGTTGAAAAATGTCTGTCAGTATAATGTCATAGTAGTCCATATTAATATCATGTGAAACATGTATACTTAGGTATGAAGGTGTTATGTATGTATTTTGTGGACACCCTTCAATTAAGGTGTCACTAAATCATCAAAGATATGATATAGATGACAAATAAAGCTTAGATTGAAAAATGCTGGCGTGCACCTTTAATGATTATGGATTTTCAGTACATGTTTATGAGCAGCACAGCGTATGTCTGCCACAGTTATATACCTAAACACTCGTGGACATGGATGCACACTCTCCTAAGCATGATGTTAAATGACGTGGCACATGGAGGTGGAGATATCTACGAGTGCGTGGATATCACCACGGATCGGCTGATCCGACAGGGAATCGGAAGCTCAAACTGAGTAAATATAACAGGAATTAAGTTCTCCACTGGCCATCTGTGTTATGTTAATGGAATGGAAATGCCAAGAAATTAACCTGTGGTTGAAGCTTGGACATGTTGACTTTCCACAAGTGGATGAGAAATGCTAGTGTCTGAGCGCGGACAGATGCAGGAGAAGAATAATACAGAGTAATTGCACTTCATTCATCACAATATCTTTTCCATGACACAACCTTCAACCTGATTCTTACCTGAGCCATCTTCTTCTTCCTTTTTTTTCCTCTAATTTTACAGAGGTTATTGCCTGGAGCATAATAGCTATGAAATTACTGCGTAGCTGTCTTCTGTGTAACCAGAGAAATGAGAATGTGGCAGGCAGGGCAACAAAACTGCTATTGTAGCCCCTGAACCTCCAGTGTTACAGTGTGAGAAAAAGGAGGAGGACAAGAGTGAACGAGTCAGTGTGAATGTGTGTGGGTGTGTGAGTATGTGTGTGTGTGGCTGGGTGTGTGTGTGTGTGTGTGTGTTGTTGTTTGTGGGTGTGTGTGTGTGTGCATATGTGTTTGTGTTGTTTGTGTGTGTGTGTGTGTTGTTGTTTGTGGGTGTGTGTGTTGTTGTTTGTGGGTGTGTGTGTGTTGTTGTTTGTGTGTGTGTGTTGTTGTTTGTGTGTGTGTGTGTGTGTGTATGTGTGTGTGTGTGTGTGTGTGTGTGTGTGTGTGTGTGTGTGTGTGTGTGCATTTTTGCATGTATGTGTGGTTGTTTTGTATGTTTTCAGCACTAGAAAAAAACAGAGGACAAACAAGGCTAAACTGCAGGACCAACAATATCATCCTGATTTTGTGAAATGCTTTTAAAAAAGCATCATCTTTAATTAGCTATAGAGATTAGGATTAAGATTAGGCTTAAAAAAGTGTTATTACATATCATATCGAGGCTTATATATAACATATACACAGTCCTGTGAAAAAAAAAAATTGCCTCTCCTGATCTCCTCTTTTTTTTTGCATATTTGTCACACTGAATGGTTTCAGATCATCATGCAAAATATAATATAAGACAAAGAAAACATGAAAACACAATTTTTAAACAATCATTTATTTCATTTATTGAAGAAAAAAAATTGCAGCACGTATATCACCCATGTGAAAAAGTTATCACTCCCTCCCTGGCTGTACCTCCTTTTGGAGCAACAACAGCTTCCTATAGCTGAAGATCAGTCTTTCACATCACATTGCTTTAATTCAGCCACATTGGAGGACTTTTAAGAGTGAACTGCTGATTCAAGGTCCAGCGACAGCATCTCAATAGGAATCAAGTCAAAAAAAAAGTATTAGTTTTTCTTTGTCCACGTCATTTGAGCTCAGCAGCTGTCCTTTACACCATGTGAAAATTTCATGATAAGCGGACCAATAGAAATGCTCCAAAATTGCTTGGAAGTTATTGTTTTGGAGATATGAGGTTTTGGTCCAATTAAGGTAATATATATAATATATATGGGACATATCACATATTACTACTAATACTACACACTAGTGATGCATCAATATCCCTTTTTTCAGAGTGAGTATGAGTACATATTTTTTAGTACTCGCTGATACAGAGTCTGATACCATAATGAATAATTGTTAAATCATTAAAATCTAGCTGATTTTAAATGATGTGCAATAGCTAGCTACATTACATTAGTTACCTTGGATCGAGTAGCGCTGCAGTGGAGAAGAGTGGATTTTGTTCCACGTCAGAAAAGCGCTTTTGTACAGCTGTAACTAAAAGATTTTTCATAGTTTTGCTTCTCATCTGTCTCTTTCAACAACTGTTGAAAGCACAGTGACAGCAGGAATCACAACCAAGGCTAACACATCCGAAGGGCTCACTTGTGGAATTCTACGTCTTGTTGGCTGGTTGAGCTGTAGCTGAATGTCTTCTAAAGCCAGACATACACTATGTGATTTTAGAAATCTTGTTCTTTAGCAACTCACGCTGTTCATTTTGAACAGACCATCATGTACGGACAAAGCCTATCATTTATATACTCATACTGTATGAAAACATTCGGTCAGGTTGATATGCTACATGAAAGGCAGCCCTGTCTATGGACAGTTATCAATAAAGCTGTTTCATTCATAACAACAGTGAGTACTGAACTAAGCAGCTTTGCTAAGAACACTGCACTGAAATACACACGGTAGGACAATATAGTCCCTCTACATCCCATCACTGTATTAACATTTATACCTCACAGTTCTGTTCAGTCAAACAGAGTAAAGTTGGCATATACAGACTTTGGAAAATTGCACAGTGACTAGTGACTCTGCGTCCCACCTCCATTGCATCAGAAACACTTCTCTGTGTGAGCAGACCCTCCTTCACTGCCAGCTTGGGTCGTTGTTCATTAGTGCAGCAGTGTACACTGACTAGGCTGACATCACATGGTATCAGGTGGTGTCAGATGTTAGAATCGGGGCATTTTTATGAGCACAAGTGTGAGTAACTGAGCACGGTATCAGGCCAATACCCAATACCACTCGGTATCGATGCATCCCTAATAGGTGCTTACACATGAATGCACTACATAACTTCATGCATATACATGTGTGTAATACTCCTGTAAACTTTGAGGGATGTAAAGCTTTACGTACATTGATAACGATATGGGACCCCATATCCTAACATTCTATAGAAACAACTGTGTGTGTGTGCATGTGTGTGCATGTGAGTGTGTGTGTGTAAGCTGAGGCCTCAGCTTTACCTGGGTTTGTGTTATAGACAGTGTGGCAGCCAAGAGACTTGAGGAAGCAGTGGGGCATGACGGGCCCCACATCAAAGCGTCAGGAACACACCTTGATCCAGCGCCCCCACCGGCACACACACACCTGACAGAGGGGCCACCCCCAGCCTTCAAAGAGGGGCTTGGAGACACGACACACAAATAAACGTCTAGACACTTTCTCTCAGACTGACCTAATAGTTGGGTTTTTTTTTTTTGTTCTCCCTTTCTCTTTATCTTGTCTCAGTCATGAGGGTAAATCAACATGATTGATTTCTGAAGTGTCAGAGGAGTCTTCATGAAAGATCAGAGCTGAGTAGCGAAAAGAGATGAAACATTCGTGTGAAAGAATTATGAAAGCAATGGTTTTAGTCAAAACATTGTTCGTGGACCATTACGACTTGTGACCATGTTCCAAAGGTGTTGCCGTTTAGAATGTAATACAATGCAAAAGCACTGAGCGATGTCAAAATACTGTTGTTTAGTGATATTAATCTCTCCTGTGCCCTTAGAGGTCTTATTTGATATGATATGATACAGTGCTATCTATGGATATACATTTAAATGGCTTTACTTCATAGTTAAAGTGCTTTTCTTATGCAATTCCAAAAGAAAAGCATCTTGAGTGTCTTTGTTGGACGTTGGCCGTATTTGAATATATCTACCCGTGTGAATAGCTTTCAGGCACAGATCGCAATGTTTTCAATTCATACCTGTCTAGAGTAATTAATTACGTCTGCTATAGCCTTCAGCCAAAAGCACTTTTTTCAGATTTTTGCCTGTCTTAGTGCCTCCTGCCACCCAGTGTTAGGAGACAGGTTTAATTGCCACATGAAAACCACAAAAAAGAGCCTGGGCTCCCCATAAACACGCACCACACCTAGCTGGGGGAGAGTTTCACCTTTGAAAAAAGGAGCTGTCCATGCTATAATTAAAGGGAAAGTGTTCCAAAGTGTAGTCTGACTTCATGTTGCTGACTAGTACTGGATGTTCTTCCTGGAATGTTAATCGGAGCATTTTGGTTGAAGTAATGAGGACATGCTTGTTTGTATATTTTATAGCCTTTGATATGAATAGCTTTAATTTGCCTACATGCATCAAAACATGGTTGAAGTGATCAGCTTATGGCTGTCATCACCATGGTGGTCATATGTCTTTCCCAAATTTGTGGAGATAGCCACAAGCCTAAAATACAGGGGTGTTATGGAATAATGGCTTCACTTGAATAACACTTTCAAATACTAATGATATAAAAAAGAGCCATTTTGTCCTTTCAACAAAAATCAAACCACCTTAAGAGCCACAATTTATGTCCATTTTACCATCTTTACGGCTGTAAATATGTCTCAGTATGTGTGCTAGTGTAGGCTAAAAAATATAATATAAATGAAAACGCAGACTTAGTTTGCTCTGCCTTTGGCTTTAGCTCAGTTATAGCTGCCTTTCTCGCATCTCCGACAGGAAACTTTTCCACAAAAGTAGAACAGTTTCTTAGCTTAACTTTACATTTTTTTACGAGGCTAAAGTCAGTTTCTCATTCGCCAGCTTCTCGTTCAAATTTTCCTGTTCCACCTTAAATGGTGCAGCAGTTACATTCTGGTGGCTCAGGCACCATTTAAGGTGGAACGGGAAAATTTGAACATGAAGTTGGCGAATGAGAAGCAACTTCAGCTTTGTGACTTTTTAGTGTTTGACATTTTTTCGTTGCAGATTAAACCAGCTGAGTGCTTATAAATGCAGATAAATCCAAATTATCCATGTTGGTCTTAAATCTTCCTCTTTGCCTTTTCATTAGCTACTAGCCAGGCGAGATTGTTGTCTACATTGCTTTATTAACCAGCAGCCTGTGCGCCGACCTTCAGGGTTAAAGGTTGGTGAATTAGCAGTTACAGGCTACATTGACTCCAGTGCTTAAGACTATTTATTGTTAAAACTGTGTTGAACGATCAGCAGAGCTTTACTTTACTGCATAGCAGGATTGTTTTATTTTTACCTAAAAGTCTAATTCTGCTGTGGTGCCACTACAGGGCAGTAAAAGAGCCACATGTAGCTGACCCCTACTCCAGAGCCATTAATGAAGAGATAAAGAAGAACCCAAACCACCCTAAACATAGTTTATCTCCTGTTTTGAGTTGAGACAGATCATAGTGAAAGCTAATCATGGAATTGAAGAGTTGTCTTCAAGCATTCTTTAACTCTTTGAGTTGTTGAATAAGTGTCCATTCAGATCCCAGATGTGTTAGATTACATTTAGGACAGTTTAATTTCTGCTGTATTGCTTTATCGACGGCTCTGAAGCTGTCATGGTTAAAATGAAGTGGAGTTTAGGAGAAAATTCAGAGTCATACATCTGTGCATACTGGATGTTCTCTAATGTCAGGAATTAATCAAACCACTCTTTTGGAGTCAACCCCCTATCACTACGAGTGTGCTAACCATAGAGGATGCTAACTGCAGCACAACACAATGTTATAATGTATACATAATATAATGTATACTCTTTTTACCTTTTTATAGCTTCCATTATTTTCAATTTTTCAAAGAAATCTGCAGGGATCATTTCCACATCTCCGAAGTTCAGTCTTAGAAGTTGGTTGATCATTTTCTGAAGTAATCCAAACGCATTCAGTGGTGTTGAGGTCTGGACTCTGGGGTGGTCAGTCCATTGTTCAGCTTCTTTGTTTGATGTGTCTGTCTCCTTTTCTCAGTGAGGCTTCTTGACAGCTACACATCCTTTCAGACCCATAGCGCTGAGTCGTCTTCTCATAGTGGGAGGATGGACAGAAACACCCGTGGATGTTTTCAGATCTGAAGCAGTTTGATTTTCACCTCTTTCTCAAAGATGAAACCTGATATGGGTAGTTTTGGTCGTCTACCCGGTCTTGCATTGTTGTTAGGCGTCTCATTTTCTCAGCATCTTTTCGGTATTTCTCTTCAGTTTTGGAAACTTCTGTTTTTTTTCATTTATTTTCATTTCAATTCAAGTGTACTGTCTTAGAACTGATCTCCTCAGAAATATGTCCTGAAAAATAAACTTAAAGGCAGTTTTGACTGGATATAAAGTAAACGAAGGGTGATCTCCATTTTTTGCACATTGCTGTAAGTCTTGCTCAAGGTTAAACATTTTACTCTGAGCATCAGAAGCATAAGGTGGGTTAAAGCCCAGCCAGAGAAAAAAGAATGATAAAAGGTAAATATTTCTGGATTTACAGAGACATGTGAGATAAGTCTGGTTAATCGTGCTTTGTGAGGGACTTCATAAGGCCGACTGATGATGAGCAGCTCACCCCTTATCAAACCTTCTTCCTTGGTGCTCTCTGTTCAAAAAGTGACCCTGGCCAACTTATAACACAGTGGAGATTTCCTCTCCTCTTTGTCCAGAGGATTGCTGGATGCCAAAGGAGGGCATGGGCCAGGCCTGGTCTGCTGGGGCCAGCGCTTTGTGACTCTCCTGAGAAAGAAAAAAAAAGAAAAGGACAGGAGGATTAGAGAGGAGGTGAGTTCCTCAGCTAGCTGGATAAGCTGCTCTGCCACACTGCTGCTAACTCTCTTTAAATATTGGCTTTAGGGAAAGAATATGAGACATGGCTGAGGACACAATCTGCCTTCAGACAGAGGACATTTCAGTTAAGCTTCAAACTCCTCTTCCGTCCGACCACGGAGTATGGTCACTGACCTCTCCAAGCTCAAACGAGATCAAAAAGGTGATCAAAACCTATCAGCAAGAAAGAAGACATCTGGGGACAACTGGTGAAATCCAGCACAAATGAATGAGGCTTAACTTCTCCAATAGATTATATTAACAGGGCGGAAGATTATCTAATCTTTGAGAGGATGATGTCATTCAATGAGGAACTCTGCTTTTATATTATAGCCCATTTTGTTGTAGCCAAGAAGCCACATACTGTACTCTTTAAAAAGAAGGATCTTCAGAGGTTCTTGGCTAAAGACAAAGGTTCTCAAAATTGGTCCTCAGGGACCCCCAGATAGTCCAGATTTTTGCTCTATTCCTTTGTGTTGGTTTGAGTAACAGTGGGGGTTCTTGGGGACCAGCTTGAGAATCACTGCTTTGGTTCTGTCAAAAACTTAGTTGAAACCATTTAGTTAAAAGGTTCCTTAGCACAGCAGTTTTCAAACCTCTCTTAAGGGACTCCCCGACAGTCCAGATATCTGCTGTATTTGCAACTTGCCAAACATTGATATTTAGCAAAAATGTTGACCATCTAAGAGTCCAGGTTTGACTGGTTTGAGAACACGACTATTATGTAGAACCACGATAAGCCAAAAAACTATTTAAATGCTTAAATGGTCAGTTATTATATACTCTCAAATATTTTCTAATAAGATGTATATTGTAATTTACTTATAGTAATGATACTGACCTGTCTGTGTTGTTTTCTGCCTTCTGCCCAATGACCGCTAGGATAGGCTCCAGCACCCCCCACAACCCTGAAGATCTGTTGGACAGATTTCTTTAAATAACCTTTTAAAAATGGTTCTATGCTCTGATAAATGAAGGTGCCAAAAGGGGTTCTTTGAAGCAGTGTCATACAGCAATCATTGTTTATTCCTTAAAGAACCTTGCGATGGATGCTTCTTTAAAGAACTATTACTTTAAATGAGATGTATAATAAACTTTTTTTGAAGTTTAAAGATCCTCCACATAATGTAAAGGTCCTATACCAATGTACACCTTTTCTTAGAACTACATGTCTAAGCCAGGGACTATTTAGAAACCTTTACTTTTAAGAGTTCGGCTCAGTAAAGGCTCTGTTAATTTTTTTTGGAACTGTATAGAACTGCATAGAATTTTTGCTAAGAGTGTAGTTTGGCCCAGGGCATTGGTGCTGTGAGGTGGTGATGTATGTGTATGTGTGGTGGGCTGGTAGGCTGGTGGGCTGAGGGGCTGAGGTAAGCCTGGCTCGTCTGCCGGGTGAGACAAGTTATCAGTGGGAGCCATAAGTGTCCCCCTTCACTCCAGAGACTGTGCAGAACAACGGGCGCTGGTGTGACGCATGGCTACACTTTGGCACAGCTCAGCCACCGAGGACCTAATCTCCCTGCACCTCCTGATCCGCCTCCTCACACACTTCTCACACACCCCGCAGCCATTATTACTCCACATTCATTACAGCGCTGCGGCCTGCTCCGCTCTGGACACGGCTTTGGCTCGCAGTTCTGAGGGGAAGGAAGTCATGGCTCACTGAAATATATGTCAGAGAAACATTCTGAACTGTGCTGGGATATTCATTTAGTTTGCACAGCTGAACTGTATATACTCTTAAAGGGGAATTTCATCAGTTTTACAAAAACTCTTTATAATGTGTAATAAAAATGGAGAAATGTGTTTTTTACAATCCACTCATGTCATAGAAGTACATATAGGGTGTTGTCTTTGTGATGTCATGAAAACCTATGTATTTCCACATTTCTCGTCCATTTACATTAACATCAGAAGGTGCATTTCAGCCTGGACTGATTCTGAAATGAGGGCACGATGAAGGGCAGCCAAGGGCAGCCAAGTCATTTACTTGGTATCAGTCTTAAATAAAAATATGAAAAAAATAATTATCTTTTTTGATGACCCAACCTCTGAGCAATAAAATAAAACACAAGACAGATGGGAAATGTGCCCTTTAACCTCTTTCTGTGGGTCCTCTGTGGGTCCTCTATTCTGCCATTATAATAGAAATCAACTCACTTATCAATATTTTTAATTAATATAATTAAATAACATCTTTTTCCCTGTAACTCTGTGATCAGATTAGGATGCTGTTGTCTCTGTTTTTGAAACATTGTAACTCTTATGTTGAGCTGCTAGTGAGCAATCATGACTGAAAGGGGAGTGGTCAGAATGCCCTGCCGTGCACACCTCTCCTCAAAGACAGCCGTGCCAAGATAAAATGGCGGTAGCTTTCTTCATATCAAACAATCCTGTACCACTTACACAATAAAAATAGCATTTAAACACGATTAAAAAAACTTTCATAATGCTACTTGCTTGCTCGCCTACAAATATGAAAATCCAGTTTGCTTCTGTTTTTTTCTGAATCATACATATTTTCATCAAAATATAATTCAATCAACATTGGAGAAAAAAGTAGACGTATAGTGCAGAAACAGAGGGACGCCCAAAACAGGTGTGAATTGCATTTTTATGGCCACTGTGAAAAGAGGTTAAACATCCAAAGATGTAGCTTCCTCCTCTGTAAAAAGATAAGTGCTGATTTTAGTTGGGGAATAATCATTGTGTCTGCCGGGCAGAGTTATAACAGTGACACTATGGCAGGCGAGCTGGTATTTTCATCAGCGACAAATATATTCAAATTAACTCTCTATTGTTGTGGAGCCAAAGGTGTCTCTAACAGAAAGCGTATACTTAAGCTGATCTAACTGAGGACGCTTTGACAATCAGAGGTATTTGTGTTGCTGTAGTTTCGGCTGTCAGACTGAGTCACTAAGGTTTGAACTTGTTTTTCTGGACAGGAAAATGGTGCTGTCAGACTGATCTGGACACTGTGAGGCAGATTTCAGGATAAGGCTGGTACTGGACTTTCGGGCACCGCTAACAGATTAATTTCTTCAGTGTCTAGAAATGTTCACACCCTTTCCTGTCATCTGCATTAGAACCCTTCAAGGTAGCATCTGGACTGGAATAAATCTGCTGTGAGAAACAAACTAGTACACCTAATCTCATGTTTAGACATTTCTGGACAGCCTTTTGTTCTCCTGACATCTCGAGTTGTACTTACTACAGGGTTGTATTTTGGGTCCAGGTGCCTTTTGGATCTGATCATTTTTGGAAAATGAGTCATCTTTGAGAAAATGTGATCAAATGTAAAGCTTTTGTGGTTCTTCAGTATAATGCGATTTTCTCAACCAGATGTCAGATATATGTATGTGTTTTATTTATTTATTTTCTTTAAGAATCATGTTATTCGAAAGATACATTTTACATAACAATTTAATTGAATGTTCTGTGCAGATTAATGTGATTCCAAGCACAGGGACACAGATATTTTAACATTAAAGGGATTTATGTTGGATTAGTGCATGGCTGTTTCTCACAAAATGCACTAAATTAATACGAAATATTCAAATCAAACAAGTATCCCTGACAGATTTTAATGCTATTAACAAGGATGGGAAGTTGCTACTGCACTAAACAGCAAGCAAATATTTATTAATGTGATTATGATTATGAAATAAATAAATGTAAACTTTATTTTTCCCTTTAAATGGCCAGGAGCTGGCAGTGAGTTTAAACATGCATTCTACCCTTTAATAACCTAAGAATAACACAGGTTGCTTTGGAGTCATAGTGCCTGATTAATAAGCCTTAGGGTGTAATAAGCCTGGAATTTTAAAGGGTTAATACAAACATTTGATTAAATTAAAATAATTACATTAATAATGAATCAAAATACTAAATAATGCATATTTGCATTATTGTCAGTGAAGTACAGGCCTGATGGTACACGTCCACTTAGTAGCATTGTTTGCTATTCATTTCAGTGGAGAGCTCTGCTGGATCCACACAGCACATGATGTGAAATTCCAAAGGGTTACATTCTTGAAATGCCCAAAAAAATGATCCAATTAGGATTTTCTTTTTTTCCAGTGAACTGGGTAGATACAGCCAAGGCGAGCTCTCCTGTTGTTTAGGATTTCCACAGCTGAGGATGCCCGACACATTAGATCAACCACGAACAGAATTAAAAAGTGACCGAGGAATCAAGCGGTTGACTGACCAGTGTGTTTCAGACAGAAAATTAGAAATGGAAAATATTGGCAGCTCTATGACCGTTCTCTTTACCAAGCCACGACATGGTAAAACATATCATTGCTGTCAATAAATAAATAAATAAATAAATAAATAAATAAATAAATCTTTTTTTTGATATCTTTTTTCATTTTTATTTTTTTTTCCTCATTTAAGCATACCAGCTCTCCTTTATATTGTGTGAAAATGCCATGTTGAATGGACCAATAGAAATGCTCCAAAACTGCCTGGAATCAAATATCTTTACATTAACTTACATTAAAAGGTAAGAAAGTTTTTGCCTTCTCCTGTAAAGTTACAATTTTGGAGATTGTTTTTTCTTTGGAAAGTGAAGATATGTTACAAGCTTTAAATAAAAAATATGGGCTGTCTTTTCCAAACTTTACACATCTATGTGTTACCTAGAACAGCCAAAAAACATTCTTGTGAATTGCTGTCAGCTTAGTATCCCATAAGGGCGCTAGCAGAACGCTTTTCCTCAAAGTTTTGCCCCAAACTGAAGGCCTAGCTGTGATAGTCAGTATTCACCACTGGTGTGTTACAATACTGCAACAGAGGTGATTTTTGAAAAAGTTATTCATTTTTCTCACTGAGAAACCAGCTCAGACCCCCAGTTCATAACATGAGACTACAGAATGACACACAACTTCAGAGGTCAATACAGTGAGTGTTGCAGCAAACAATAAGGTTACTATTAGGAGTTCATTGAGATCTGATATGAATCACCCTGTGGTTTTACATGAACCTTTTTTTTTTTTTTCAAAAGCCAAACCAGGACAGCAGCCCCTTACAGCCCCTTACAGCCCCTTACAGCCCCAGAGGAACAATCCATACAGCAGCGCGTTCCCTATACCATCTGACCCTGCGCTGTTTATAACCAGCCTTTAAATTAAGTAAACTTCAGCATCCTGGCTTCATAAATTTGGTAGTATTTTTTTATTCTCTCTCTCTCTCTCTCTCTCTCTCTCTCTCTCTCTCACCCAGTTCTCCACTGCTCTGTGGATTTACTGCAGTAGTAATAACTGTCATGGCAAATGCCTGGTAAAGTGCTGGACAAGGGACCAACAGAAGGAGAGTATTTATCACGGTATTGACTTTCTGACTGCGGTGTCGTGAACTCTTTTGTCATAAACTGGAGCACTCAGAGCGAGCGTGGCGATCGATAAGAGGGAAAACTGCTGTCAGCTTCTCTCCCAGGGAGCATTGCTTTTGTTACAGCCACTTAGGGCTCTGATAAATGCTCTGCTGTGGATGGGACCTGGCTTCCGTACTGCAGCTAAAGGGGCCTTTTCATACCGCTTTTTTCATTTTTTTTTTTTTTATCTTAAAAAAAGCACTCTCTTACATAGTGATATTCCATACCACTAAAAGTAAGGAGATGGATAACGCTGAATACTTTTAATAAGCTTGTGTGGACGGCCAGGTGTATTTTCTTCTTTCTTTTGTATCCGAGGAAAAATTAGTCTTTTCTCAGCCTTTAAAAAGGTTTCTAAGATAAACACACCGTTTAAGAAGAATACTAGGCTGATGCATTTTATTAAAAATGCTAATAATAAAAAAAAATTACACACTTTGCCCATTAATTGAATAATTTCAGAGAATACCCTTAGCACAAATATGTTGGTATAATTTCCATGATTAATGTGGGACTTCAGTGGCGGTCCCTGCGCTCAGCTGAATGGTAAATCAATACTGTCTCTATTGGTGGCAGCTTTGATTAGTGAGCCAGTGAAATGGACTGTGTATGATGAATGGAGACTGAGAGTGTTAAAGCGTGGAGGATACGCAGACGACGGCTTGACCGTGCTTTCAGCAGAGAGACGGTCAGCGAGGAGTCAAGTTTACTCCCTCAGGGAGCAGCAGTCCGCCAGATATTCCCAGGGTTAACGTAACCTTCGACCCCTGCTGAAGAAGCTTCTGCATTTGGAGAGATCACAGCTTTGGCATGTGCTACAGGGAGGCTCTTTTCTTTTTATTTATTTATTTATTTTATTTCGTTTTTTTGCAGTTTCTTTTTGCAACTCATTTGTCATGTCATACTTTTTTCTTGTTTTTAAAGTGGCTTTTCAAAAGGTTCACATAACTCAGATTTGTCAGATTCATAAAAATACTAGACGCCACCTCAACAACTGCGGTTAAATTTTATTTACATTCAAGGGTTCATATCATATATCTTTTTAATAATCTTTTTAAATAAGAGTTTGATGTCTAATGTAACTGTTAAAGTTATGTATATATGAACTTCATGGATTAGAGAATTCAATCTCCAGTCCATGTGGTCCAAGTATAGAAACTAAACAATCAAACTTTAATACTTTATTTGGATAGTCCACTTTAGATGCTGTGTAGATACTTAATTTACTTTCAAGTTAAACTCAATTAAATATCTACTAAATTGAGCATAATTTTCTTTAACTCTAAGCCTCTAATACTAATCCTAACCTTAACCTCAACCCATACCCTAAACCCAACCCTCACCCTGGTCCAAATCCTAACCCCAACTCCACCACTGTTTACAATCAACTGAGTTTCAACAGATAGACTGTTAACAATTTGAAAATCTGTAGATAATCTATAGGGGACTGTAGTGGACTATCTAAATGAAGCAAGACCATTTGTTTTTGTGGTGTCAGAAGAACCAACACATTTACATATTTCCACATACAAAATACACCTTCTTTATGATGAGAATGGTTGGAGCTAAACTACTGTAGACCGATACAGTAGTTTAGCTCCAACCATTCTCATTATAAAGAAGCTATAAGGTGTATTTCAGCCTGGACTGGTTTTTGACTGCGGCATAACACAAGGCAGCCAATCAGAACATTTACATATGCAGTCCTATGCAAAAGTTTGGGCAGCCATGGTCAAATGACATGGATTTAATTTTCAATGTGAAATTAAGTTAACACATTATAATGTGAATGGGCAGAGCTTAACTGCTCTAGGCTAAATAGGTGGATATATGCAAATGTATTACATTTTTTATTGCTTAATTTACATACTGGAGAACAGGAGAGTGAAATCTTAAAGGCGCAGTAATAAAAACGGTCTGCATGTTTTTAAAGAATAAATAAAGGTTCAAAAATGATCATGTAAAATTGAATTATTTTTGGCACATAAAACCACATGAATGTTATATATGGACTTTTAAGGGAAAAAATAGATATGTGAACATGTAGAATTTGGCTTCTTAAGGTAACAACATAAGCCTTTCCAAGTGTGCATTTAAAAGTGAATTTGGATCAGTTCTATAACTATTTTATAAACTCTGTTTGAGCACAAAAAGATAAAGGCAGTATCAACATGGTATGTTCATGGCAAACCATCCAAGAAACTAGAGCATGCAGGTAGCTGACAGATTTACACTAGATAGAAAAAGGAGGATAATCTATGATGTGGAGGTGGGACTGCTACAGTGACTGATCTGTACTGACCCTTGCTCTGGAATGAGAAGGGTGAGCTAGGTAGCAGTGTGAGAAACTGATGGATATTACAATAGACTGTCTGGAGGGAATCTGCTATACTACATCTCTAATGACATAATAATAGTGTGAGATCACAGTGTGGTGCGTCTTAATGGATTTGTATGTACCATTGTGAAGTAATACATTGAAAACGTGAATGAAATAATGTAAACCAATCCCCAAACCAATTCAATTGAGACATATTTGTATAGCACCTTTATGACTGGCAGCTTGACAGAAATGAGTAAGCTGAAAGAGACAGAAAAACAACCCAAAAGGCATGAGGAAGAACCACTGAGAGAAACAAAGACTCAAAAGGAGAAACTCCCTAAGAGAATGAAAAAGAAAGCTGAGTGGAACCAATATACCAAAAGACAACCTCCCTAAAAGCATGAGAAAAAAACACTGAGGAACCAAGAATCTAAAAGAGAACTTCCATAAAAGCATGAGAAAGAACCTCTTGACTCAAAAGAAACACCACTAAAAGGATGAGGAAGAACCACTAAAAGGAACCAAGACTCAAAAGGAGAAACTCCCTAGGAGAATGAAGAAGAAAACTGAGAGGAACCAAAACTCAAAAGGATAAAGTCCTTAAGAGAAGGAAGTAAAAAGCTTAGAGCAACCAGGACTCCAAAGGAGAACCTCCCTAAAAGCATGAGGAGGAACCACTGAGAAGAACCTAGAATCCAAAGGAGAATCTCCATAAAATCATGAAAAATAACCACTGAGAGGAACCAAGACTCAAAAGGAGAAACTCTATAAAAGCATAAGGAAGAACCACTGAGAGGAACCAAGACCCAAAAGGATAACCTCCCTAGGAGGAAGAGAAACAACCACTGAGAGGAACCAAGACTCAAAAGCAGAACCTCCCAAGCATGAGGAAGAACCACTGAGAGGAACCAAGACTTAAAAGGATGACCTCCATAGGAGGAAGAGGAACAACCACTTTGAGGAACTGAGACTCAAAATGAGAAACTCTCTAAGAACATGAGGAAGAACCACTATGAAGAACCAAAGCTTGAAAGGAGAACCTCCACAAGAGCATGACGAACAACCACTGAGAGTAACCAAGACTTAAAAGGAGAAGCTTTCTAAGAGTGTGAGGAAGAACCACAAGAGGAACCAAGACTCAGAAGAAGAACCTCCCTAGGAGCATGAGGAACAGCCACTGAGAGGAACCACGACTTGGAAGGAGAAACTCTCTGATAGCATGAGGAAGAACCACTAAGAGGAACCAAGACCCAAAAGGAGAACCTTCCAGGAACAACCATGAGAGGAACCAAGACTTAAAAGGATAAACTCTCAAAGAGTATGAGGAACAACCACTGAGAAAGAACCAAGACTCTAAAAGAAGAAGCTTCCTTAGAGCATGGAGGAGAACCACTGAGGGGGGCACAGTTAGGATACAAGGCACTGGATCATACAGAGAAAAAGATCCATGTCAACGTGAAGAAAATGAACATTGTTACAATCTATCAAAGATCTAAAGGATCTACTGATTACGTGGAACATACACAGAGTAACAGATGAGAACATTGTGGGTAAAACGTTTAATATTAAGGCAGGATCAGGATCCATTACTTATTTTGAAAAACAACACAAAATAAAAAGTGGGGGGCTACTGCATCGTCTAGTTAATTTTCCATTTGGATTTGTTTTTTAGTTCCTATACAAGAACCTGCACTGATTTGCAAGGAACTACAATGTCAAACACAAACATAGGCTTTTTAAATTAGGAGTAAAGCAGGATGTGGAAGTCAAACTCTACGGTGAAATGTTTTATTCAGGTATGTTAGTGACAGGAGAAGTTAGAGGTTTCATTTTCAGGTTTCATTTTCAAGTTTAAAGAGAAAATTAACCTTCCCCAATTAAAGCTCTCAATTGTTGAAGAGAGTGGCACAGCTAAGTGTCTTGCCATTTATTCAAGCACACTGAGCATATTGACAGCTTTGGATGTGTAAATGTCAGGATTAATACACGGAATACGGGAATAATTAATTTCGGGCTGAAATCTCACAACTGGGTCCGTCAAAGTAAACACAAACACCGAACCCTCTATTGCAGACTTCCTCAGACTTCCACTTTATTCAGTGCTGCACTTGCGAAGAGCGTTGTGATCTATTTGGTCTTAGGCCATGAAAAGAGAAGATGCACCAAGAGGCTGCAAACCAGAAAGACTTTAGCAAAACAGTGCATGAGATTACTGTAAAGGCTTCTCTTCTCTATTCTCCTTTTGTCTCCTCCCTGGGTCAAATAACTCTAGTAGAATGGACTGATCTTTCAGTGTGCAGAGCGTGTTTGAGCTTCTTGTGGTGATCTGGGGCATCTGGGTGTGTGTTTACTGGCCCTTAAGCTGCTGTGGAATGTGGGAAGTGCACAGTAAAGCCAGTTCCTGCTCTAAAGTGCGCCTTAGTGCGTGACCCAGGAGCAATGTTCAAGTTCACCGGCGTCCAGACAGGTGTGTAATGACTTGTAAGTCTGTCTGGGCTGGAGGACATGAGCTAGGGGTGGAGGGGGAGGTGAGGGATTGGGACTGAGGCCAGACACATACTACAGCTTTTGTACAGTGTTCTATATGAGCTTAAAGTGATTGTTTAGTAAGTTTACACAGTTACCCACAGCTACTCTAGATGTAATCAGTAAGCCAAGATATGTTTGGAGCTTGAAGTTTGCTTCTTTAGCTGTACACTGGAGCTACATGGTTAAGGTAGCTAACAAGTAATGGACGTTTATTGCTGCTAATTATCATTATGCAAACTGCATGCACAAGTTGTTAATTATTCTTAAATAGACTTGCTTTTGTGGTTTATGACTCTCTATGATATACTTTTATCTATGAAAATGGACAAAAACATATTGCATAGCTTAAAACTCTAGCAGCTGCCACTTTGACAGCTGAATTTTGCATGTGTAAGGCTAGGCGGGTAGTGCCTCTGCCTAGTAGGGGTTATGTGTAATACTTTACCTAGGAAAATTGAGTAAGTGGCAGGATCTGTGTCCACACTCTCGATGCTTTTAATCTCAGTTCTCACTTGTGTAGTATGTTGGTACCTCTCTTGCCACCAGTGGTGATCAGCGTGTATATGTGCTAAAGATGTGGCAAAGTGGGCTTCAGCAAATATCTGGATCATGGTAGCAACCTGAATGGTGAAGTGTAAGCTTGACATGTGTTAATCAGACCTAGCTTTAGATCCACCCTCCCCAGATCTAGCAACACAGGTAAGACGCCCCTATTCCTCAGTGAGTATAAGATTCGAGATAGACAACAGTTAAAGGGTAACAAATATGGATATTTATTAAAGGCTTTATAAGTGTTATAAGTGCTTTTTCTTTTAGCTTCTGCTCACTTTCCACTTTGAATAAGAAAATATTTGTGCAATCAATACCAAAATATAAAATCATAAGTGGCAATTACCTTGTAAAATGTGTGGATGTAGGCTATTATACAGTAGTAACTTCTGCCTCTTTTCAGGATTACAAGAAATTCAAACAGCAAATAAAGCTGTCAGAATTTACCATGAAGAGCTTTCAATTTAGACAAAAAAAAGGTCAGGTATAAACCAGGTTTAAGCCTGAAAGTCACAAGGGTCTGTGTGGCTAAAATGATGTCAAACACCCAGGCTTGCTCTTGCACGAAAGCTCTGCGCATCTGTCGATTGCTATGTCGTGCACATGAAAAATTGTATGGCTGTGAGCCGGTGCCGAGACAGACACCAAAGAAGAGGGCCATATATTGTAAGAGAATAATATTGTGCCTCTGATACATTCTGCATTCTGAGTATATAACATGTCGTGAGGTATGCTCACCCTTTCCATAATCATTCATGCAACACTGGATGTGGAAGTTATAGTCCAGCCTTTTCTTGCTGCACCATATGTTCATGATACATTCACAGAAAATGCCGCACACTTCAACTCGCTTCCCTTTCAGTCCCAAGTAGTCACCCGTGGAATTTTCTCGAAGCACTCAATTCTCCTTCATGTCTCAGAATAAAATGCGAACCCTCTCCAGTGTCTATGAAGGAACAAAACTTCACAACTGTCCGTTAGAACTTCAAAAAGTGCTACAGAAAAAACAGATGAGCTTGTTTTAAATTACAGAACAAAACTTGCTGACTTTGCATTCAAATAGTAGCGTTTTCCAACCTGGGCTAGTGCGTTCAGGGTAATGGCGAATCACAATCGTGCTGCTCACAGTCTTGCTGCTCTTAAACTGGACTCTTTGAGTCTGTTACAGTCTCTTCTTCAAAAGGAAACAAGGGACAAATGCTTTCTCTGCTTCTTACTGAACAATAAGGTGTACTTAACTTTAGACCTACAGCACTGACCGAACACAAGGCTGAACTCACACATGCAGCTGCTATATATAATAATATAAACAGTTTCAAAATTAAAACCCATGTATATTTTGTGTCCTCTACACATGCAAATTAGATTTTTTGGCCAAATTACTGAACTTTACCATAGACAGGCTACATGCATGTTCTCACTGTCAGAACGCAGCTTTGTATTTCCATTTTTGTTGTTTTTTATTTCTTTTCTTTTTTTTTGTACATAATTTGAAAATGCCCGCTGCCATTCATACTTCACTAACATTTCATGATGAATGGACCACTAGAAAAGATCCAAAATGACTTAGAAAAAAAGTTTTTGGAGATACAAACAATGATATGTACTGATTTTTACACTATGCCACAGTGTTTCAGAAATGTATTGATTGACCTTTGTTTGCCTTTTAAGTCCTTAAAGAAGTATGAAGTTATGAACCATGACTGCTAACGGAAGGCTTTCGGTTCGGAGAAAAATGTCAAAACTAGGCAAAAAAAACAAGAAATAAAATACCCTTACACCAGTGCCCCATGGAGTTTCTAATAGTATGTTAGTGCTAAGCTAAATACGATCATTTGCAGCTACACTCTTTATGTTTCATTGGAGCCATTTTTGTAAATTGTAGCAGTTTTATAATTACTCATCCAGTTAAGAGCTGCTGTTGGTTTGACTATCACTCATATGCACAGTCAGCTTCCAGAGGGCCTAGAGTGATGGTCCCACCCATTATTTTTTATTATATTTATATTATTATTATATGTGATTATTATTATTATATTTTCATCATCATGTTGGCAGTTACACATGTAAGGCCTTCTGTCCAGCTTCTGAAGGCCTAGCCAAAGGCAGAGCTTCTTGGCTGTATCTGTTTAGATACCACTGGAAAAAAAATCATGATGGGCCAATTTTTGCATTGGTAGGTTTAAGATTTTAACCCTATTTCAATCTAAAATTAATAATGAAACAAGAATATTACTGCAAAAGTTGCATTAAATACAATAAGCTTGATGATCAATTCTAAATAAAAAAGAAACTAAAAAGTATAAACATGTTTTTAGTTCTCAGAATCATTTGAACTTCTCTGAAAGGCCTAGAAGGCCCTGAGGTTTCCCCACTCCTTAAGAGCCACGGTTCTCAGAATGATTATAAACATCCACAGCGTATTTCACTCTTCCAGTTTTTCAGATTTTTGTTTGATGGGACTCGTTTCTGGTGCCAGAGGTCAAGGTATGAAGTCTGATGAGGATGCTTTAGATTCTCTGGCCATTGTTCCATCAAGAGCCAGCAGGAGGATGCCAAAGATTATGTGACATACTGGTTGCACGAGTGATGTGTGTGTGTGTGTGTGCATGCGTTTGTGTGTAAGTGTGTGAGTCAGACAGAGCAGACCTGTATGGGCAAGTGCTTTGTTTGGTCTAAGATTTCCTTGAAAGAGTGTCATCCTGAATACTTACAAATGTACAGAGTCATCCTTGAAAAAAACAAAGCCTGCTCTCGCTGGAGAGCTTTGACATTCTTCTCTAAGGTAATGGCACTTATGAATATGCCTATGGGTCTCACCTTGAATTATAGCAATGTGGCGTTTAGCCTCTTCTCTAACGAGCGTGTTTTGAGGAGGAAACAAATGACTTTTGACGCTGATTTTTGTTTTCCTGTCATGCTGTGATTGAAGGGCAAAGGCGCTTCCCCCTTGATGAGCGCGACGTCTGAATTACACTGATTTCTTCTCTGCAGTTTTTATGCCACAAAGTGGTTTGGTGGGAAAACAAAATGGTACTGTAACTTATGGAGGGTCCTGAAGTTCCTCAGAGAGTCTGCGACCACATGCATAAGCTTACTGATTACTGGGGTACACACGCGCACCCGCACATATGATTATGTCCTCAGCGCTGGTTATAACAAGGTTAGCTTTTACAATGACAACGGCAATAAAACAGGCAGAGACTGCTCTGCGGTCGGTGTGCGTGAGGCTTGTAAATGAGCTTGCTGATTTTCTTTTTTTTCCTTCGCAGGAATTATTCCATGCCATGCGCAGTCTTTTTAAACCAATTGGGCAGCAAATTAGCTAGCAGGGGTTAACAACCACCATTTTGTCACTGTTTATTTAGAGGCACAGCATGCCCTTGATCACAGCTCCTTGACAATGCTTTCAGAGCTCCAGTGCACTAATAACCCATATTCAATCTGTATATGCGTAGAGGCAGTGCCTTTGTAGCTCAATACATCTTCTCTTGCATGTAAACTTATTGCTGTGCTTTACAGTTCATGCATGTATCTTTCAATGTAACCTATTTTATACACAACCACTGTATTTCAACTCATACCATCATACATAAGGGACTAAACTGTAGTTCCTTTTATATACAACGGGCAATCACTACTGAAAATGAGTGAATAAATGAATAGTAAGGCATTCTTTAAAGGAATATATACTGGAATGGGAGATATTTGATGTTCTTTTTTAGACACTTCTAAAAGGTTTATTCACTGAGCATTAAGCTTTATTGCACAGCAAGGTCTTATAAAAAAGCTTTTACAACCAATCACGGGTCATTGGGTTCTTGCTATACTACCTGTTACCATGAGCAAAAAAAAAAGAAGAATCATAACCTAATTATTAACCTTAATATAACAGTTTTTCAACTAAATGCATAAATCGACAAAACGTGGCTCTGGAGCTGCATGCGGCTCTTTTTCCTGTTGCGGCTCCACAGCAGAATTCGATTTTAGGTAAAAATAAAATAATCCTTCTTTACAGTAAAATAAAGCTCTGCTGATCGTTCAACACAGTTTAACAGTAAATGGTCTTAATGCGGAGTTTAATGCATAACTGCTAATTCATCCTTTACCCATGAAGATTGGCACACAGACTGCTGGTCACCATAGCAAAACAGACAACAATCTCGCCTAGCTAGTAGCTAACAAAAAGGCAAAAAGATGAACATCTATAATTTGGGGACGAATGGACTTGTTTGCATTTATAATCACTCCAGCTGCTTTCCTGACACGTTTAATCTGCAACAAGAAACTAAAAAGTCATGAAACTGAAGTTACATTCTGGCGCCTCAGGCAGCATTTAAGGTGGAAAAGGAAAATTCAAACAATACGTTGGCGAATGAGAAGCTGATTTCAGCCTCATAAAATAAAACGTGAAGAGATATTTTACAAGAATCTATTCAACTTTTGTGGAAATGTTTCCTGCTGGAAATCTGAGAAAGCCAGCTATTGCTGAGCTAAAGCTAAACATAGAGCAAAGTGAGTCTGCATTTTCAGTTGAATCATATTTTTAGTACTAGCATCAGCACATACTGAGACATATTTACAGCTAAGGTGGTATAATGGACATAAAATGTTGTGGCTCCCAAGGTGGTTTGATTTTGTGTTGAAAGGACAAAATTTGGGTTGTCGAACCTGTACAGGACCCACATTGTCTTAATGTTGAGATTTCATATATATAGTGTTGCTGAACTGTGTTTCTATACAGGTTTTGATAGAGTTTATCATGCATCATCATTTTTCTCAAGGTTGATATACTCATCTTGTGCTCTCTGCCCAGCAGTTTTGTAATATATTTTACTTTCTGTTCGTCATCTTCTATCATTTTAAATGCATAACTTCCACAAAACTTTACATTACAATATTATGTATAGACATTTTGAGCATTCTGATCATTTTACATTTTGTTTGAGTTCTAAGTGAAGATAAGTCAACACATTATCTACAGTGAACACACTGTTGGGCATTTTATATATCATATTGTTTAACCCCTTAAAATCCCAGACTTATTACAAACTAAGACTTAAAATTCGGTAGCTACTGGGACTTCAGTGCAAACTGGTTGAGCTATTCTTAGGTTATAGAAGTGTGTAATAAAACTCCGGTGAGCTCTGGCCACTTAAGGAGTGAAATGTGTTACAATCAGCAAATAAATAAAAATTGCGAACTAAAATCTGAAAAAGCAGTTGCAATTTTATTTTTTGCAAATCACATTATAGACCATTTTCAAGGGTTTTCTTTCTTTTTTCATGATATACACTGTTGGGAGAGGGCTTTACATATTGATATGAATTAAGAAATATCAGTGCTATATTATGATTATTACAACCTTTGTTTGTTTGTTTGATTGGTACCCATGTGTACATCCATCCATATATACATGGATCCAGGACCAAACCTTGTTCTTCAATCTGGATTGAAGAGATTCCTGTTACTTTTTACTGCATTTATATTTAGTTATGTGCTTCTATGTTTATTTATTATGCTTCTAATGATATATAACTTTTAGCCTTTTTGTCTTTTTGACTTTTCAACAGTGCTGTGTGTATATGATATACATAATACACAGTGATTAAACCATTTAACATAATCATTAGTTGTTTAATTTAGGCTTTACCAATAAAATTACAAAACCTCTTACATGTGTTACCAAACAACCAAACAACCAACCAAACAAAAAACTAAATGCTAGTTTCTCTGTTATTCAGATATATTTTTCTTTGGGTTCAACCAACTGTTTGACAGCTGTTGTTTTCTTATGTTGCTTTGTTTGTCTCATTCTGCTGTCTTTATTGTTATTATTAGTTTAACTTATGTATGCCCCCCCGCCCATTCACACATACTGTTCTTGACTCTTCTCAGTGAAGGTAAATGAAATATAATGCTAGCATGATTAGCATGGTTAGACTCAGTCTTCTCCAGTGTCCATCTGACCACATCTGACCCTAATGCCCAAATTACTCAGCCCAGCACAGAGGGTCTCTCATCGATTGGTGTCAGTTGACCATTTCTGTGACAACTAAAATGTCATCTGGGCTACAATGACATCATGCAGCCCGTGACCTTGACCTCGCTGGAGACGATGAAATGGAGAAAGATCAAGTAAAGGCGCTCCATCAACTTTCTGTCCTCATGCTGGTTATCGTGCAGACATTCTGCTCCGAAAGCGCCAGGAGAGCGCTCCGTGGCGTAAAAACGGCAAACACTTCAGACTCCTCTCTCAACCCTGGGGACCCATAATAGAAACCCGAAGGCCTATTTAAAATTTCATCTGATCCCATTAATTATTGTCGAAATTCTGTGTCAAACTCGGTTGATGGTAGTCAAGCTCTTCCTGCCATTTTGGGGAGATAAGGTGTCAGTTATCTCTCTGGGAGGTTAATAGACCAACCACATAATCCTTTCCCTTCTCTACAGATGTTTTGGTATTTGCATTTGGTAAGCTGATATGGTCATTCACTTGAGAGTGTGATTGCATTCCTAATGAATTTCCACACAGCCTAAACCCAAGAGAGAGGACAGGAAGCATCGAGAATCTCATTCATTATCTACCCTCAGACACACTGAGCCTCAACAGCATTTCACTTCTGCTTGCATGTTGTCTGACTGCAACTTCTTGCTCTGTCTTTTTCTCTTTTTTATTTGTTCCATTTCAACAAACATCACATTGATTATGCTCTAGTTTTGGTTATTTGGATCTGGTTGTTATCTTGAGAAACAATAGCGGTAATAACATATCCTTCTATCCTTTGGAATTACTGGTTAAGCAAAAAAGACTGTGAAAAAAACGTTTCAGTGAGGTGGCTTTATCCAAAGAGAGAAAAATCCAAATAAAATAATAACAATATTCTCTAAAAATACATGTTATTGGCAACCCTGCATGCTTATTACACTAGAAGAGGAAGAACATACATAAACAGCCCTAAGATCATTGAACCACATTCACCAACCATTTTTAAGAAGAAATTTCTTCTTAAAACCTCTTATACAGTTTTTACAAAGATTTTGACATTCACCAATGTTTACGTATCAAACTCTATATTGATTTTTTAGAGTTTAGAGTTCTTAGTCTTCAGTTTTCAGTGGATTTTAGCACAGTGACTGGGATGGCTATTGCAACAGAGATTTCCTCATCAGTTAACTGTGCGTGAATTTAGAGGTTGTTTTGTGTTACTGTTTTGCTGGAAGATGTGATCCAGTCTTAAAACCGCTGCACACCAGATGTAAGGCAAATAAAAAAACATGCAAAAGTAAAATATTCAGAAGCAGTTTTTTGCATATCAAACTATACACAGTGGACACAATACTTAAAAAATGGGCAGAATGTCTTCAAGTGGCAAAAAGTCCTTTGTTCCTCACAAAACAGGCAAATGGTGACACTGGGTGATCTACTCTCCATTTTGGAAAAGTGCAAGGATAACAGAGATTTTCACTGCACATAGAAAAACATAGAATTAGCTCTTGTACATGTTAAGAAAACAAATGAAGTTGAAATTAATTGAATTCACTCATTTTTAAAATGTACTTAAAAGAAAGAACATGATAGTTTCAAATTTTAAATTAGCCAAAGGTAATCAAATGCAATAAAAGAGAATTAATTGCATGAATTCTCTTGTATAAATTGCACAAATTGTGTTTATAAGTCTCACTGGGCTACAGACATTGGGAAACATACCCAAACAAATGAAGCCTGCTGTACTAAAAGTTGGATATATCCCACATCACGCAAATATTTTAAGTTAGGGGAAATTTTTTTGATGATTTCTTATATTCATTTTGGCAAGATTTAACTGGATCCTGATGTCGTCTGTTTGCTTATTGGGCATGTCTTACCCTTTGCTTTACTTGCTATCTCTGTGGTGGTTGTCCTCCCTTGAGGGCCTAGCCTAGTTAGTTGTTGTGATACCATATTCTCTATTGCTGAGTGTGGTTCTAAACCTTTAAACCAACTCTATTAAACCTAGTGAACAAAATACTTGGACTAACACTAGCAACACTAGGACTAGCAAATCAACACTAGTAAATCAAGCTCAAATACCCTCAATGAGTTCAGTTGAAAATGGAGTAGCAGATAAAGGTTGGCTAATTCAAGTATTGTGAATCAATAAAATTTGTTTTGAGAGAAAGCCATTTAAACCATAATTCAGTTAAGTTTGGGTAAATAATAATTATTATTATTTATTTAATTAATTTTTCTTTGCTGGAGACAACTGTGGTTGATCAGGTGAGGTCTTGTTACCTGCAAAAGCTTGCAACAGTTGTGCAGGGGGAAATATAAAAATAATCACATTTTCTCCTTCAGAGATCTAATGCAAAATATCAGTTATACATGTGGTTGAATTAGTTCATTGATGTCTGAATAAATTATATGAATAAATTGTGCTCAGTGTGTAAAGGCCTTCTGTCATCTGGCAGAGATGGTCGATCTATGATGTAAAATATCCTGGTATTCGATTCACTGCTTGGTGGCCTGTATCCTAATACAATTCCCAAAACATTTGAAACCACCATGCTCCACTGTGGGGATTAGGGTCTTTTCAACCTTGAGTCTTTTAGTAGCATTTGTAGACCAAAACCTCTGTTATTGTCATATTTGACCATAGACATCAGGTCTAATCAAAGATATGGTGATATTTATCAAATTTCAGATGCCTATGTTTCTTGATAACAGCAGAAACGTTCTTCTGGCAAGCCTTTGAAATAGTTTGCCTGAATGTAGCTTGTATTAATTTGTAGTTTTGAAGCCTTGAGAGTCTTGAGAGTCCAGAATGCAACAAAATCCTTTCATTCTCCCACAATGATCTTTGTGGAACCTTTGGAATATGGCCACATTACATTTGCATCTATTTTCAGGCAATTTCATCACAGTTCCATTTATTTTAAAGCATTTAATGATTTTAATGATTGCCCTATAGTTGAGATTTATTTTAATTTAGCAATCTTTTCAGTTACACATGATAAAAATCTTGTGTCTCATTTTTTGTGCAGCCTCTGATTTTCATGTTGATAGAATACAAAAGGTGTTTTGTAAAAGTTTCTAAAGACTTTGTGCCTCTGGTAATACATAAATGGAAATACATCAATGTCAATTTGATTTTTGTTCGTATGGATTTCTAAGGGTTATCATAGTGAAAGGTTACATTTTTCTAATATTTTTTTGTGCAGGATCAAGCTGCTAATTAAATTTTTTTTCATAATGTTTTTAGTTCATCTTTCTGAATCATGCCAGTCACTCTGGAGGGCACTGTCGAAAATGCGTTGCTTTGAATGTAAAATTTCAGGGACATTAAGGCAAAGTATCTGTAGCTCCTCTGTGAAAAGGTCAAGTCCATGGTAACTGCTGGTAGCTGCCTTAATTCATGTCATCCTCTTTTTTTAACTTTTTTTGTCTTTTTGGCGTGATAAATGTTAACTGAACAGTGCTACAAGCAAAGGAATTGAGTTCAGTTCTCAGTGGCACTGAATTTAATGCAGAACTGTTGTAAATATAACAAAGAGCCAGTACTTGTTTCTAGAGGGCAGATTTAACATATGAATAAATATGCCTAGTGCTTCCAAGAATCCAAAACAATAAAGTGCATTATTCTTTAAAATTCTCTTTGCTGCCATCTGTAAGAGTGAAGCATAGGCAGATTATGTGAGTATTAACTCAAAGGGAAGCTTGATGTCTTTCTCTCTGGATGGGGTGTCTATCTGTCTTATGAGAGATGACAACTCACCCTTTATCCAGTTAATCAATGAAGCTGACCTTTGTAGTTGGCCTCATGCTGAGTGATTAAAACTAAGTCTCTACGTGAAAGTGAATGAGGCAGAGAGGGAACCCGCTGGACAAGCCCAAGCACCTTCTGTTCCACTTACTGCTGACACCAGCGAATAAATCATAAATGTTATTATGATGAACTTTCCTAATTGATGGCTCGAAGTCCGTGAGATCATATTTACTCCACGTTTGTCAGAATATGTGGCCAGAAAGGAAAGGCGAGTGAGAGGAGAGAGAAAAGAGTGCGAGCGGGGAGATTAAAGCTTGCAGTGTGATATGTCTCCTCACTCGAGCCGGCAGTAATTCACACATCATTCCTGCTAAACCTTAAGATAATCCTCAAGTGGCTTTTCCTGGCCCCGGTCCAAAATGCTCTTAACGAAAGATGTCTTAGGTGGATGAATGCTGGGGTAGGAATGTCCTAGAGGTGACAGATTTATAATGTGAATGTTATAAATTTCCACATAAATCAAAAGCAAATGCTTTCAGGTTACAAGCTTGGCATTTATGCAAACAAAACTATGCATAAGGTGTGGAAAAGGGGCATGCTAGGAATGGCCAGTGAAGGACCTTGATAAGGAAGTGCATATAGCCGCACACAGGACTATGTAACATTCGGTTATTTGAACTTATTCATTTTGAATAGAATGTATTGGAGAGTTTATACTGTGGATGATATAGTAAATAGTAAATAGTAATGATTATTACTATTTACATGCATTGGACAAAACAGGGCATGAAGATGGTACTAAGAATTTTACAGCAGAAATACATGTAAACATCTATCTATCTATCTATCTATCTATCTATCTATCTATCTATCTATCTATCTATCTATCTAGCTATCTAGCTGCCTGTCTGTCTGTCTGTCAAACTATTTTTCTGTCTGTCTGTCTGCCTATCACTCAATTTGTCTGCCTGTCTGTCTATCTCCATCCCTCTCTCTCTCTCTCTCTCTCATTCTCTCTCTCCTCTCTCTCTTACTCTCTCTCTCTTTCTCTCTCTCTCTCTCTCTCTCTCTCTCTCTCTTTCTCTATTTGTCAGTCCATCAATCTGTGTATCTGTCTATTAAATTATCGTGTCTGTCTGTCTGTCTGTCTGTCTGTCTGTCTATCTATCTATCTATCTAGCTGCCCGTCTGTCTGTCTGTCAAACTATTTGTCTGTCTGTCTGTCTGTCTGCCTATCACTCAGTTTGTCGGTCTATCTCCATCCCTCTCTCTCTCTCTCTCATTCTCTCTCTCTCTCTCTCTCTCTCTCTCTCTCTCTCTCTCTCTTCTCTCTCTCTCTCTCTCTCTCTCTCTCTCTCTTTCTCTATTTGTCAGTCCATCAATCTGTGTATCTGTCTATTAAATTGTCTGTCTGTCTGTCTGTCTATCTATCTATCTATCTATCTATCTATCTATCTATCTATCTATCTATCTATCTATCTGTCTAATACTGTGCAGAAGGCAAAGACTTTCCTTCATTTCATTTCCAGTCAAAATGGTCATTAAAGTAATTCATTTTCCAATGGAAGAAACAAGTTACATAATAAATACTTAACAGAAAATTACACAGAAGCTTCAACAATTACAATTTTCCACACCTCTAAAGTTCAGTCTTGGAAGTTGGTTACACGTTCTGCCTCTCATAATCCAAGTAATCCCAAACACATTCAGTGATACTGAGCCTAAAGCATTAACCTGCTCTGTCTCATAAACTATATGAACCAAATACAGAAACAGAAAAAGGCAGAAAGAAGGGAAAAAAAAAGAAAAACAGTTCTTGCACTTGCTTCTATCAATTACATCTGGAGTATGGGAAACGTCAGGCTCTTCGGCCCCCAGAATTATGGAAATGTTTGAGAGTGTGGAGCGACTCCTTAACCTGCTCTTCACAGAGAGAGCTCCCTAATTATGTTCGTTTAAATGAAGGCTGCTGACAGCGCGAGGTGTGCCGGAGCGACACACAGCCGCAGACAATGCGCAGGAATGTCGTGACACTGTGTCCTGGGAGGTTAACGGCACCCATCTGCGGCCAGCGCTGAGACGTCTAATTTGCCGGCCGAGTCGAAATTTCAGTTGCTTTTTACACCCATTTAGCGGCAGTGGCTGTCAGCCTTCTGCGACGGAGCTTCACAACTTTTCACAGGCCTCTGGGTCCCGGAGAGAGGCTTTAAAGGCTGTAATTAAAGAGTGCAGTGTGCAAATGACAAACTCCAGTTATGACATGCAGGCAGAACAAGAGAAGCCTGTGACACTGAGAGGACAGGTAGAGCTGGTGGTGGAGGGGCAGTGATCTTAAAGGGACAGTGTCATTATCTGAGATTATTTCTTCTTACGCTGAAGAAATGCATTTCATCTGCACTCTTACAGATGAAAGTGCCAAAACGAGTTCTTTGAAATACACTTTCAGTTCCATAACGAACGTTCAAATAATGTTACGTTTAAAAACCCTGTTGAAACAACTTTAGGGAGTTCCTTAGGGAGGTTTCCAAAATGGGTCATCTACAGCATCATTTCCAAAGACCTTTTTGGGACTTCAATTATTGAGCGGTTAGCACTTCCAATGGCAGACTGGGGTTCAATACCTCACGCTGGCAAGCACACAATGCTTTACCAAAGAGAGGTACGATTACCAAACTTGAGTAAGTCTATCTTAATAACAGGATCTGCCAAAATACCATGCGTGTAAATATAAGAGTGAAGGCCTCAGTTTGAGTGGTCATTTTATGTGGAATAAGATGTTTCTGTTGTGTAGCTTGATTAATTCAATGTATCAAGGGTGTTAAAGTTTACTGAGAGGGCAGCTTATTCTGATCTTAAAAGTGTAGCAACATCATCTGTCATTCTTATTGGAAGAACACCACCATGCCAAAAAAATGGACTAAGTCCAAAATAGCAAAACAATAAGCTTTTAATAGTCTTAGCATGGAATCATGAACTAATAGATAAAGTAAGTTAGTATGGGAGAGTTTTCTTTTAACTTGTTAAAGTCTTGTGGGGAAACTTTCAAGTAAACTGTTTACAGAGCGAGGAGTCAATATTGTTCCACTCAGCATCGATGGCTTCAAACAGGTGAAAAACATTGCCAAGCTAGTTTGTGTTTGATGTGAGACATAATATTCTTTATATGGTTTAAATCTGGAGTCTGGCCACCCCAAAACCATCAGTAATAAAACATTACATTTTGGGTTTGGCCCTTTTTTTTGCACGTGAGTGTACAAACAAGTGTTTTATAAAGCATGTTGTCATTTCTAAGCATGAAGGGTCAGTTTTAGAAGTTGGTTACACTTTCTGCTTCTTACAATCCAAGTGATCCCAAACACATTTACTGATGCTGGACTCGGATATCAGAATTGCAATTGATGGATTCGTGGGTCTGTCTATATTTTGTGTGAAACTGACCATGGACACTCAGGACATCAGAAAGGACCCATCATGTCAGAAACCCTTCATTCTTCATTCAGTCCACATTGGAGACACATGTGAAATGCCATGTAAAAAGTTGCAAAAAGTTTTCTAGTGAAGTTGTTGCAGCAGTTTTCGTAAGAAGCAACCAAGATAATGGAGCATTTTGATATGAAACATATGGGTGTCATTTACAAGTGCCTTTAACCCCTTAAACTCTCAGGCTTATTACATACTAAGGCTTATTTTGCCATACCTACATTGACTTCAATGCAAACTGGCTGAGACATTTTTAATAAAATGTAATAAGACTTCGAGCCCACCGATGGGACCTGGCCATTTCAGGGGTTAAAGTCAAATTTAAGAAAATATGCAAAAATCAAGAAAATGCTCTTAGACCCAGGAGGTTAAATATTAAAATGCAAAATGTAGAGGGTGGAGAGCATTGAGGTCTATTGCTTTAGTTTCTGATGTTTTGTTTGAGATGAGAAGTACATTGAGTGAGAATTTTCTATGAAATATGCAAAACTTTTTTAAGACTGGTGTCATGGTTGTTGGGTGAGCAGGCATTTGCTTTTCAAAGTATTCAATGATCCACCACTTTTTGATTGAGTTCATGGTTAAATAAAAAAAAAATCCATCAAATGCAGCACCAATCATAATCAGCATTTCAGCTTGGGGTGGGACATTTCCCAAACAACAAATCTTTCATAATTTTGTGTTCAGTATGAGAGGATTACTGCAGCTCACTAATCTGGTAAAGTGTTTTACTGTAATACACAAACTAATGCACTTGGTCAGAGTTCATGTTACCACACAATGGGGAAATTAGTGTAATGTGAAGGTATCAATATTACAGCACACTATGTGAAATTTACTATTTTTCAATATTACTTACTGCTACTTACGATTTGATGTTCTTCAGGGATTATAGCTTGAAAAATCCTGCTTGTGGCTTTACCAAGACTTACTGAAGAGTGGGACTTTCAACATAAACAGACACAATGTTGTGCGTTAAAAACTTTTTCATTAATTTTTCAACCCATGAAGTGTCTCCTCCTCCTTTATAATTGAAGGAGTTTGGTGGAACCCAGTGAAACTGCAGGTTCAAAATATACAACACTGCTTATAAATAGATTTATTGGGATGCGTTTTTATCTTGCAGCCATGATATACATTTGCTATATGTAGTGCTGAATATTTTTTCTGTCAGTAGCCCATTTCTCTCTTTTCAGTGAGACAAATTTTTAATTTGTCTGTCATTCAGTCACAGTTCAACTTGCACACTTAGTAAATGTATATTTCACCGCTGTTGGAACAAAACCTCGTGTCTCCAAAATGATGACTTTACAGGAGAAGGAAATGGAACCACAACTTTTTCTAAGTAATTTTGGCCCATTTCTTATGCTCCATTCATCTACATAGATGAATATAAAGACCAGCATTCATTTTCAAATTGTGTCAAAATCTGAAAAACAATAAAAATGGACATAAGGTTTTGTTCTGACAGCAGTGATATATTAACATTGTAATTTTTAGAGCCAGTAGCTTTTGCCTCACCACTTTTTGAGGTGTGGCTTCACTCCTGCTGCTCTTTCAAACACAGCATGCAACATGAATGATTATTGTGGAAAGATCCTCAGAAGTAGTTGCCATTCTCCATTCATTTTAAAATGGACAACTCCGGGTGCATGTAGCCACACTAACGCCCCTGAGCACACGCCTGTGACCACAAGAAGAAACTTGTTATTGGAACATTTCATCTGGCCACGTGCCAGAGACCCAAGGGAGAAAGATTTTAGCTGGAGAAAAAACAGTGAGACACTAGTGCTAATCCACTTATTAAAAGCAACAACTGCAAGCCCAGAACCAGAGCCTGATATTAATACCTAATCAAGAGTTAATTAAAGGAGGGTTAGTTAGCGAGTAATCCGCTGTGATCAGGCTGCGAGATGGCAGAGAATGAGAGCATCCTGAGGGGGAGCTTGGCAGCTGAAGACCCACACGAGTCTGTAGGGCCTGTAGCTTAAGGTCAGAGAGAGAGAAAGAGAGGGAGGGGGATTTAGATAGTGACTCTATGGAAGTCATGGTGATCTAGATAGAGATTAAGGTTACAAGGTTATTGACTACAGTACAAAAAGTGAAGGGATTGATAAATGTGCGGCATGTATTATGTGCACTATTTAGCTGTTATCACTGACGATAGTGAAATAGTGTAAGCTGATATTAATATATTTCCTTATCACAGCCCAAATGAAACTCTTTTCACAATGCCAACTCTAAATTCTCAATTCAATCAGTGCCACATTTTTGTAGAAGAAGAGTAGAAGAGAAGAGATTTTAGTATAATTTTAGTTATGGTTATAATTGTATATACAGTCTTGTTTTGTGGTAAGAACTAAAACATCTGGTAACACTTTACTTGAACTTTAATATATAACATTGTCATAACCATGCCATAAACATGCCGTGACATATGTCATATGCTGTCATAAGTTGTCATGACAGTTTTTGTTCTGATTTACACAAGAGTTAGTTCTGACGGCGCAATCTGATTGAATGAGAAGCTTGTAGCTTTGTGGTCATTTGTGATAACAGCAGTTTTTTTCACAAAAAACTGTATTTTTCCACTGAACACTGGTTGCTAAGTAACGACCGCTGACTCTTTGTTTCTACATGAACATATACAAAACCAGAAAATACAACAGATAACTTCCATAAGATAATATTTGACCTGCAGCCAGTTCTGAAGGAGAGAGTGACTCAAGGTCTGCATTGAATTCTGAATGTGTCATGAACTTTGCGGTCAGCAGCAACTAAACGAAACTCCTAAACAAGCTGAAATTAGCCAGAACCTAATTCAGCCAACAAGATGGGCTGTCAAGTGTTTTGCAGACTGACTAACACTAAACCGCATTCAGGTTTACCTGGCAAGGACTAAAGTATTGAAGAATCTGAGCTGAACATGATATTGAGACAGTTTTTTGGCTCTATCCATAACACTGCAGTAAAGCTGGTTTCAGTCATTAAAGGACCGTCTAAAAATGTATAATGCAGACCTAAGTTTAAATTTCTATGTATTTTGCTGAAAGAAGGCAAAATCACTTGTAGTGAAAGAGGGTATCTTCCTTTAACTGGGATTTGTAACAGGCTTAAATGAAGCCATTCTCTTTACTGGAAACAATTTCTTGTGAATTTATCATCTTTCAGCTAAATAAATGGGAAATATGTTATGGATTGTTTAGCCAGTCCCTTAATGACTAATGCATTGGTGATGTGCATTTCTCAAACATTATGTTCAACAAAATTTAACAGCATACATTTTTTTTTAAATGCGTTTGTTTGTGACTTGTTGAGTGAAATATCAGCCTAAAAATGTCCAATATAAAACATTACATTGCTACTTTTTTGGCAGAAAGAATTCCCAAGTTTAAAACACATTTGATTTACTATTCAGAATTTCTTTGCTTTACTTTTTATTCATTTTGTAGAGCTGTTGTACAAAAGCAATTGAATGCTTAAGGTTACATGCTATCATGACTAACATCATGGCTCAGACCAAATCACAGTTGATATGATGTTATTCTTCATAAACATTGTTTATCGTGTGCCATTACTTAAATAACAGTGTCATAATACCATTACAGGTAATTGTCATGACATATGTCATAATGTTTGTGATGACAGCTTATGTTACTTGTAATTTTTTGTTGTGTACACTAGTTAGCCATCATGACATCAAATATTATGACATCCATAATGACAATTAACAATAATGGTAACATGACACTATTTTTGTACCAAGTATAATTCGCCATGACAGTTTATGACAACATATGACATCTGCCATGTCATGTTTATGGCATGATTATGTCAGTGTTATGAAAAAAGCTACTAAACATGTATATTTTGCCATATTTGTCAGTTGTTGACCTCAAAAAGAAAAGACTGGAATCTATTGATACAGAATGTAAATTGAGTGTAAATGTAGATCATTATGCAACTACTTATGTCATTACTGTGTAAATATTTGAAATAGTATAGCCAAAAACAATAACTCTATAGTTGTAAAGACTGAAGAAGTAATGAGGTGACTTATAAGGACAAATCCAGTATACTAACAAATTTAGGGAAACTAAAGACTTATGAACAAACACTGATACTTTTACTGCGACCGATGCTGATTCACGAAAATGAAACAAAAGTAAACACGAGACACAGCCTTACCAAATCCATATCCTAGAAAACACACATTCAGCCATTCCTAGAGGCTTTTCCAGGTGAGTTGAGATACCTACAATCTCTCCAGCACTCAAACAGCTGCCCCTGCCTCCCCCTGGTGGCATAACACTCTCTCATTATCTCCACGCTCAGGCCGCGCTCTCTCCGGTGCTGTAATGAGGACACTGGGTAATAAAAAATGAATCACCTTAATATGCTCTCCAGTGAGGGTGTATATTAGCATTCTAAAAGAGTAGAATTAGTTCTGTCTTTGTGGGATGATGCAAACAGCTGAGGAACCTACGTGGGCCAAATGAGGGTCAGATGAGCTCACAACCATGCGTGAACTAGTGAGCGTCAGAGGAAGAAGATAATTAAAAGGCAAAAAAAAGGCTAGAAAAGAGTATCTAGCACAGTGTGAGATGAAGGGAGGGTGAAATTTCCTAGTGGACTGAAAATGCCACTACATCATCATTTTCAAGAGTAATATTATAATAATTTATGCCGTGAAACATGGCAGCCAAGCCAGAGCGAGGATGCAGGGGTCAGCAAAGCTCAGCTGCAGAGAAATGAATGGATTTAAGCAGGAGAGTAAACAGATGTAAATTCTTAGGTGGCAGATGTTGGCAGCAGTCCAGAGGGGCATTTTTGTTCATTTAATGCTGCCCCTTTTCTCCCTCTAAAGGTGGAGTTCTTCAGTTATTCCTCATCAAAGTGTTTCTTTGAACTCTTTCCTTATCTTTCTTGAAGTTTATCTGTCATATTGTCGCTGTCCAAAGATAAATAAGTATCTCCAAAATGGTCACTTTACAGGAGAGGGCAAAAATGCCCTTAAACTTTAATGTAAGTTAGTGTAAAGAGATTTTATTCTATATGATTTTGGAGCATTTCAATTGATCCAATCATCATGAAATTTTTACACAATGTGAATGAGAAATTCAATGATATTATTAGTGATACACTGGCCAATGGCATGTCTAGGCATGACAGAAATATGACTGGCCACTGCAGTGCCCCCCACTGAAGCTGATGGAGAGAGCTGAGTATTATCCATCGCTTCTGTATCAGAATCAGGTCCTTGGTGAGTCTTTAGTCGATGCTCTGTTTAGCTTCAAACTTTAGGACTTTTAACTCTACCAGAAGTAATGCCATGTGATGTTTCTGTGGGCTTCATTTCCATGGATGAAACACTCTGGAAGGGTTTTGTACCCATTTCTACTGGCATGATGCACGCAACAAGAGGCAGAAATAGACTTGTGGTAAAGCTTGGTCAGAACATATGATTACACTCACTGCAATCAGTTCACTAACTTTAAATATAGCTAAATAAATATCACCAAACTATGGAGTCATTTGCAAAAGTTTAGGTGCCTTTGGTCAAAACATAAAAGGTAAGTTGTCCAAAATTTATGGCACAATTTATGTGATCATTTTGTTTTTGCTTTTTTTTTAATATGCCATATTTAAGTTTATTCTTTGTAGATGATGTGCTAACTTATTTTCTCATAGACAATCAACAAAACATGTAATTTCACCAAGGGTGTTCAAACTTCTTCTGCATACAATTAATACCTAACAAATACAATATTGCACTTTTAGCTATGTGCTGAAGGCTTTTTCCACCAAGGTGCTTCAATGCAGCCAGGATGAAAGAAAATATATATTTTCAAATACTTATTACACATTGTTTTAAGTGTGAATCTATTTATAAGTACTATTTGCTATAAATACAAATGAACAGCTTATATTTTTATTCATTTTATCCATTTTATCCCAAGACATGTTTGCTCTGTAAAACTTTTTAAGACTAATTTAACCCTGCATTCCTAAAATTTAAGATGCCAAAAGTTTCTTTGGTACAATGCTCTGGAAGAACCTATTATGGATCCCTTAAGAACTTCTAGTGAATGAGTGTTTGTTGTAACTCAGATGTGTGAGTGTATGAGGGACATTTTCAAACTTCAACATCATCTAAAAGTCCCATATTAAATTAAAAAGTTTTCCTAGAACCATACATTGAGGCCAAGAACCATTTAGGAACTATTCTGTAATAAAGTACTCCAGCAGGATAGAATGGTTCTAAGCCAAAACAACTCATATACTGCAAAAGCTGTCAAAAATGTGGGAAAGCCTATAAAACTTCAGCAAGAGCTGGAGGTGCCGTTGTGAAAATCAATTTCCTGAAGCATTAGTATAAAAATATACACACACTACTCCAGTCCGCCAAGGTTATTCCTCTTCTGGTGAGCGAGTGGAGGATTAATCTTCTCAGTGTTTCATCGGCACCAGATCGCAGCGATTTGCAGTCATTAAGGAGTGGACATGGATTAGCAGTGTTAAGTCCTGCTGTAGCGAGTGGCTGAGGAAGCCGCAGAGAATGATGCTGGGAATGAACACGGCACTAATTAGATCCCTCTATCTCTACACATCCGTCTTCCACCGCTCAACCCGCACTGGACTAATTCTAAATAAATTGCTCTTTATTATGCTATCATTCAAGTTATTGCCTATGAAATAATGATCCAATCCAGGCAAACCTAATTGATTTTTGGTATTTATCTCTCTTTTTTTTGTTATTCTAAGGGAGGATTTTACTTACTGGGAGCGTACTGGTGAGTGTTTCAGATGTGAAACCATATTTAAAAATAACGTAGTTTATAAAATCAGCCTCTGAATTTGAATTCCTCACATTCACATTGCATGGTAAAGAGCTACTGCCATCTGTCAGGAGCAGCATAGAGTCACTTATGTGAAATCTGAATGAAAGTGGAGACAAGTTGGCCAATATGTTCTTGAAGGTTCTTGGACACCATACTGCAGGTGTCATATGTGTCTGAAGATGCTAAAGCAGAACGGAGATGAGCTCGCTCATCCACACGGGCGCAGGAAATCTCCAGATGTCGGATGACACTCAAAATGCCGTAATCACACATTGCTTAACTGGAACCCTGAGATGCTACAGAGAAGAACTGTCAGGAACGCAAACACCCAGAATTACACAGCCTTTGAGACACAGTACATTTTATTTTGTTATCAGTTTACAGAGGTGTGCTTGAAGTTATATCTTGACCATGTTTTAGTCTTAAAAGAAAAGTCTTCAGCTTCAGTGCCTGTCCTTTGGCTATTATAAGTATATTTTGGGTTCAGACAGGTTCAGACATCAGACATCAGACATTTTCTGAACATGTGTTGGTATCGTGTCAGGTTTAATTTTCACATTTGGGTTATCCCAATGTAACTTTCAAACGACTTTACCCTGCATTTCTCCCTGCTTTACCTGCATTACCTTCAAACAGTTTTTTAACCTTTTAAAATCCTATGCATATTACTGACTAAGGCTTATTATTCAGTAACTACAGGGACTTCAATGCAAACTGGCTGAGATATCATTAAGTTATAGAAGTGTGCAATAAAACTTTGGCCCCACCAGTGGGCCCTGGCTTTAAAGGGTTTAAACAAGTTTCGGACTTGGAGTGTCCACGAGGCCCATACGGGTTAGAAAATGGATACACGGGAAATAAATTAGCAAATAGAATCAGGAGAGTACAATTAGGTACAGCCAAAAGAATGTTTGTGTTTACTTTGTGTTTTATGTATTCAACATAGAATATGGGTACCACTTTACAAGAAGATAACCTTTTTAAAGGGTTTATTAGTAGTTAAAAATTTGTTTGTAAATGGTTATTAATTAGGTCACAAACACACTGGCAACACTTTATTGTAGGGTACTGTACATAAGGCTATATCACACCTACGTACCTTGTCATGACAACTGACATAACTCTAAATAAAGGTTTATGAATGCTTATTCCAAAAGGCATCACCTGGCATAAAGGCTACTTTAGCTAAAATGGATCAACATTGGGGAGAATTACCCTTTATATTGAACGTCACCTATTGGAATAAACATTTATAAACATTTATGTAGAGTTATGCCAGATTCTGTTGACAATGCTATATTACATCTATAGAAGTTTCGGTAACACTTTCTATGAATGTCACCTTTGTAAGCATCTATAAACACATTCATAACATGTTATAATGCATTCATAAGGCATTATAAACATGGCTATAAATATTTATAAAAATGCATTACACGTTATAGCCGTGCTTATTATGCATTATGAATTGTTAACATAATACATTATAAGTACTGGTCATAACAAATTATAAGAGCTCATAAGTCGTATTTGTCCGCTCTAAGTAAAGTGAAGCGTACTGTGCTAAAGCCACCTCCGGTGTTAAGAGTGAGGCTTCAAGTTGAAGTATTTACTGAAGGATTTACTGAAACACTAAAACATTCACAATAAAGCACATTACAGGCTTCAAATGTCAGAGTTTAAACTAGAGCTGCCATCAGTGTTTTACCCAACATGGGGAAGGTAATGTGCACCACCGTTAGCTTGGTATTTGTCTTTACTTTACGCTCTCCAAGCTGGAACTGACTTCTTTGGCACTGACAGTATAACATGTTATTAACACTATTTATAATGCATTATATTAACAATTCATAATGTATAATAAACATGGCTATAAATTCAGTAATTCAGTGTAATTCAGTGTAATTCTTTTTTATAAATATTTATAACCATGTTTAAAATGCCTTATGAATACATTATAACATGTTATAAATGTGTTTATAGATGCGTACAAAGGTGACATTCATAGAAAGTGTTACCAAAGTTTGTAATGACAACTGACATAACTTTACATCAATATTTATAAATGCTTATTCGAGATAAAGTTAGCTAAAGTTGCCTTTATGACAGATGACGCCTATTGGAATAAGCATTCATAAACATTTATGTAGAGTTATGTCAGTTGCTCTGACAAGCTTATGTAGGTGTGATATAGCCTTATAAACAGTACCCTACATTAAAGTGTTACAGAAATCCTTAATAAGCAGTTATAACACTTAAATAAAAGAGAAAATAGTGAGCCCACATTCATCTACACTGTACACTTTGTCTTCGAAAGTAATCAACAGCATAGTTGTCAGCTTTATCAGATATTGATATTGATCAGATATAACAGGTCACTGTTGCCCTATTTACCTATGTGTCATAACAGCTTATTAATGATTTGTTTAAGACCTCATTAATACCTGTCAAAAAGCTAGTTTTAAAACATTCATAAAGCCTTTATAAGGGTACTCTTACTGTAAAGTGGTACCAGTATCAGCTCTGCACAGCACTGTTTGATGATGGACCTGTTTGGGTCAGTTTCAGTGTTTTGGGCTTTAGTCAGTTTCACGTACAAAACTAATGATGTGCTTTGGGACGGGTTCTGACAAAATGTTGTGCTCCGGTTGGATTTGGCCACAAAACATGGTACTTTTGGTCAGGTTGGGTCTTTTGAGACTCAGACCAAAACTTATCACGTTGTATTCAGCTTTGACCTAAATGTCAGGCTCATTTAAAGCTCTAGATTAAATATATACATTTTTTAAATACAATACAAGGAACACTGTAATTGAAATAGTAATAATAACATTGCCTGTGCTAATAGATATAGATGTGGCCAGGCTGACATTAGACAGAACATCAGACTATTCCTTCAAACCCACACTTTGTCTGAAGTTGATTTGTATTCTCATTTTTGTTCAGTTGTTCTGGGTCTAATTTCACAAAATAAGACGCTTTTCCTCTTTTCCCGATCTTATAATCTACAGCCATCTTTGCGCTTCAGTGATTTTGCGAAACCCTTTACTCGTTCATTTGTTTATTATTATAATCGGATTCCCTCTCATATTTTCTCACAAACGCAACGGTAAATAAGCTAAAGAATGATTCTTAGAGGATCTTGATAAAAGTAACATTTTAAACAGGTCCCTCATTCTCAACTGAACAATAATTCAATTATCTGTGAGAAGAATATAGTGCAGATATCACCCCTCCCTTCTCCAAATAAAAGAGTGAGAATATAAATAATTCATTTTACTGAATGGCAGGTTAAGTGAGGCAGCGATAATGCCCTGACAGTAATGATAACTTTAATTTCCTTTTCTGTTGCCGATATTTGTGTCAAGAAATTAAATTCCATAAGCTCCTAAGGCCTGGCAATTATTATAGCATTTCAGGGAAAGCGGGTTTCAGTTTTCCTTAAGTAGTGGCCCAGGTTTTGATCAAAAAAGAATAGATTCTTTATTGCCTGAAGAACACAAACAGAGTTCGATAAGCATATTATATATGCCCAATTAAGTATAGAGCAAACCAGCAATTACATATTACTGATTAAGCTAGCTGAGTACTTAACTACCTGAGATATGTCATGATTTTATGGCACTGAAAGATAAAAGACTAATGATTTATAAGATCAAATGTGTTTGATTTTTGAATAATGAAACATGTGATGTCCATTTTTTTCAAACTTAATTTTTATCTTATACACCCCAGACACCATACAATTGTCTATCAAATCAATAAGTAAGTATTTCTTTAATATCTGTAATTTAAGTGATGTAATGATTTCTTCTTTTATACCAGTCTTTTAAATTTGACAAAACAAATTTGCATGAAAGACAACAGCTACATGTAGATCATAAGCATTTGAAGCAATTTAAACTAAACTAAAGACTAGAATAAATGAGTTAAATGACTAGATCTGTGAAATATGGTATTAGGAACGGCTTTCAAACAATAAAGAGAATAAATAAAAGGACCTTTCACCCACAGGAAAATGTTCCTCTTAATATTCATTAACACTAAGCAGTGGGGAGTCAGTGAGAAGTGTTCTCTGACATTGATACAGCTGTGAAATATTCAGGAGATGATGTTCTCTGGTCTCGGGGGGCATGTGAAAGACAGTTTGTCTTTTGTATCTGAACTTTCATGGAGAATGTCCCCACTCCTTCTTGATCATGGAAGGAGCCATGGGAAAGACCTGGCCATGACTTGCCCTCGCTTCAAACGTGATCTGTGCTGCGCGTCTCTTCCTCATGGCACAGGGCACGTCTTGGTATGAAATTAATGACACAATATTAAATGAATTAAGTCATGTAGACAAGAGAAGGGGCAAAAATGAGCTTGGTATGTATGTGTTTTGGGCCTATAGCTAAATGTGGAGCCCTTCTCAGGTCTTAGTGTCTAAAATTTTGAAAATATGTGAAATATTCTCACAACTTTGCAAATTGTGACCTACTTTTTCAGTGCTTGAGTGCATTTTATCCTGTAAAGGTACTTTGTTGAGTGTACTTAAATAATGGTAATTGAGGATGTATGTTGGTATCAGATATTTGCTTTGCATACATACAGGCTGTGCATTACTGTGATTGTATCATGGGGAAGAGTGTTCTTAGGCACGAGGTGAAGCAGAGTAAAACCTCCTTCCTTGTGATAAAATCACAGTAACGCTTGGCTTTGATTGGCTTGCTGCTTTTATGAAATGCCAGACAACATCAAATATGATAAAATACACATTTTTTTTAGTAAATAATTATAGATACATTTATTTTTGATGATAATTGACATAAACAAGTATTCTACCAAGAAATGTATTTCCTTCAGAGTTTGGTTTTGGACCGCTAAATGAGGAGAAGAATATTTGGTCACTCATCACTGTATATTGCGGTCATTTCATGAACTTTTTACCTTTTTGTCACAAAATATGGATCATATCATAATATAGCACTGTTTAATGCAAAAATATTTGCTTTATAAGTACCTTTTGGTCACCAAATTACCATCATGAGTCTTCTTTAGTAACAAGCTTACGCCGCCCCTCGTCCCACACTTTGGGGCTGAATCTCAAATGGCTCCCTGCTCTGTACACAGTGCACTACCTTGGCAATTTAAATACTGGCTCCTGCATTCCAACAATGCATAGTATGGCCAATGAATAGTCATTTGGAGATCAGCCATATCCATATTCAATTATATTTGGCTGCAGAAGCAAGAATTTCAAAACTTACATAGTACACTTTTTAGGGGGTACAGCACTGTTTGAGACTCAGCCTGGGTTTGATGCTACTTAAGGCAGATCTGGGAGAAACATGAACATTTGGAGCATGTAAGCCATTCAAGTGACTTTTATTTTGCTGTTTTACATTGAAACATATAGTAAGTAATTTAATTTAAACCTATGATATTAATGATGGAGTTGTTTAGGCTGTTATCTATCTTTAGCCTGTTAGCTACCTGACCAGCCTGGTTCTAGTTAAGAAAATAATTTATCAGTCTGTCAGTTTAATCAGAAACAAATTCTTACTTTACCAACACACTCGGTGGTCCACGTGAGCAGCATTAGAGTCAATGATGATTCTATTAACAGCACAAAGATTTTTGACATGGTGCAGAAATACTGAATTTAGTTGCTGTGAGGCATATCACGTAACATATGTGCATAGATGGAATATTTTACAACAGCTTCATACATGGCTCAGATGATCAGAATTTAGGACCAAAACTATGTTTTATGATAATAATTTTGCATTCAAATGAACTATCACTACAGTACATTTATTTGAGTAGGGATTTTCAGTACTCTTTGCATCCCTTGTTTTACTCTTCAAAAATGTTTGATACCAATTTAAGGTCTCTTTCTAGAACCTTTACATTATGTGGAAGGTCTTTAACCCCTTAAATGGCCAGGGCCCACCGGGAGGCCCAAAGTTTCATTAAATACTTCTATAACTTAATATCTTCGCCAGTTTGCATTGAAATCCCTGCAGTTACTGAATAATAAGCCTCAGCATGTAATAAGCCTGAGATTTTAAGGGGTTGAACTTTAAAAATGCTCTTCATACTCTCACATCTCACTTGCAAAACACGGTTCTCTAAAGAACCATCCACTGAAACGTTTCTAGGGAACCAAAAGTGGTTCTTCTATGGCGGTGGTCACCAACCCTGCTCTCGGAGATCTACCTTTCTGTGGAGTCTAGTTCCAACCACAGTCTGCCTTAAATGCTACAGCCAATTAACTTCTTCAGTAGTCCTTGATTGGCTGGATCAGATGTATTAGTGTTCAGTAAGCAAGACAGATGCACGCTGGAACTAAACTCAGCAGGAAAATAGATCTCCAGGAGGTATGGTGACCACTGTTCTATGGCATCATGCAAAGAACCCTTTCTAGCACCTTTATTTAAGAGGTTTGGACCATTTCAAATTACAGTTCTACTGTTCATGGTGGATAGTCGAGTCTCTTTAACATAAAGCAAGATGGAGCAGCATAGGCTACTGTTGTCACTGCTAACTCAGTCATGCTAGCCGAGTGGTGACAGAGACTGATAAGCCCTGAGAAAGGTCACAGCCAGCTGCGAGAGGCTGCATCTCATGTTCACGGCATCTGTTCTTAGCTTTAATAATATTACAGTGAGAGAAGACGAATTAGCGCCATCTAAATATACATGTGCTATCTGGAGCCTGTAACAAGGTGCTGCAAACCCTAATCACGAATTCATCAACGCATGCAATAGGTTGCTGATGGTTTTTCTGCATCTGTGTGAAGATGACCTTCGCTTGCTTCCCTTTCATGCTCTGCTTTCTCTACCTCGAGGCTAAATTACTTTCCGATACATAAAGGAACAAACGTTGCAAAACAAAACATGTTTTAATTAGTTTGTGAAAACAGGTAATGAACTGCCATGACCATGACAAGAGATGCAGCAAGACAGTGATTTTCTTTTGAAAATAATAAATAAATTAAAAAAACAAATAAATAAAGGCTGTGACTTCTTGCCTCTGACTACAAGGCCAAAGTTTGGATTTTTTTTTCTTTTTTAACAGCAGGAGAGTTTTAAATGAAAGGACTGATTTAGACTGTGCAGAGGAAAGAGCACCTGGTGGACTAAAGTGGCTAATCTGGCCACAAACCCACGATGACTAGCAGAGGCAAATGTGCTAAATTATTGCCTCTGGTTAAAACCAACAGTGGACAGGTTAGTGTGTGCATGGGGCCGCAATGTGCCAGTCATGATCATGACTAACACCACAAGCACAAACAGGATGTTACTAATGGTAACATCTTCAACAGCAGTTACAGACTGACCTCTAATGCCCACTGCAGGTGATATCTAGACCTCAATTTACTTGTGCACAAATATAAACTCAAGAAGATCCAATCATAAACCTGAATTGCTTCTTAAGTAATAGGAGCTCAATTTGAGGGGTGCTTCCATTATAGTTTAATGTTATTATGCCTATTTAATATGATTATAAATCCTTATTAAGCCAGTAGATGTTTATTACTATGTTATTAGGCAATAACTAGCCTGCATTAAGCAGAAAGCACTTTTTGTGTACTATGCATCATAATATCATAATCGTTTGCACATCATTTATTGATATGAAGAAGCCCAACAAGTGCTATGCTAACACAATCTGATATGACTCAAACTAGCTGGTTAAGGCTTCATATAAGGCCTAAACAATGGAAATCAATCACCTTATTAGAACATATTAACTTACTTTAGAAGACAGGGTCAGTTTGACAAGGTCAGGGTTTGGTGATTTAGTGTTGAGGTAGAGATATGAATCAAAAGAAAATAAGCACATTATAGACTGGGAAGTAAAACACACAAATAAAAGTGCTTTAGATGTTTAAACTAAAGTGTTATGCAGAAGATTCTGTTGGACATAATATGTTGTATGTTTTGCTGATTTTTTAACTGAAAATAAGTGAACACATCCTCTACAGTAAACACACTTCTGCTTTGATTACTGTTTATTTGCTGGATTCAACATATAGGGAGGATCAAACAAACAAACATACTTACAAACAAAAACATAAAAGTGGCCTGGGCAAAAATAATGGCATATTTTATATTTTATGTTTATTTTATTTCTCTATTATGTTGATCTCAGAACATGAATAGAAATTATTCTCTGAAATTGGCAGAAAAATACCAAATTTAAGCTTGTCCTTAGACAGTCTACAAAACATATAATTAGCTTGAGGGTGTTGCATACAACTGCGTAGATAAAATTGCTCTGGATAAAGTCTAAATCACATTACTGCTTAATAAAGTAGTAATGAGTAGCCAGATAATGGCTTGATAAGCTTCAAAAAGGCACTACAGTGTCCCCCATGCTAAAACGTTACCCCACAGTCTAATGCATATAGAGTTATAAAGAGTTCTTGGCCTTATTCCTTATACTGTATAAAAAACAAGACTTCTAAACACAGTTCAAGATGAAATATAACCTTTTCACAGAACAAACACTGAAAACAACTGAAAAAGAGTTCAAAATATTTTTTGTTGAGTTTCTTTTCTAAAAAAGCTTGACAATGCTTTTTTTTCTTAAAAAAAAAAGAAGCAGCCACTGCTGTATTGCATCAAGCTAATAATTGCACACCGTGTTGGTGGTGCAGAGCTGTTTATAACAGACCCCAGCTTTTTCCAGCCACATTTTAGCACTTCATTATCTAACTGATGCCCACAGAGCTGCCATTTGTTTCCTTTTGCTACGATCATCAAAATCAACCATCAGTCTTACTCACCTTTAAGCAAAGCCACACCTGCTGGAAACCACGAAGAGGACGTTAACCACTAGCGCTAGAGATATGGCTGAAGCTGGGGAGAAGGCTGAGAGGGCCTCAGCCACAGAGATAAGACAAGACAGTGGAAAAACACACTGTTATGTAAGACCACCGTAAGTTAAGGCAATGAAAAGCTGTCAGTTTTGACTTTGCTGCAAGAGACAAGCAGAGAAAGAAAAGAATACCAATTCATTCTGATAACCCAGAGAGAGAAACATAATTTTAAAAGACAGTTAAAAGTATTGCCGCTGCTTTTACTAAAACTAATATCTTTTAAATTGTAATGTTGAATGAGAATGATGATAAACTTTGATCTGTGTACCAAGATTTTTACGTTTCTGGACCATTTGCATTGGTCTATTCATCATTAAATGTTCACACAAAGTGAAGTACAGCTGGATTTTGCTGTAAAACGGAAGGTTTTGATATCAATGATAACATGTTCTTGTGAAAGAATGCATTCCAACAGATCGTTGGTTTCATGTCAGTTTTTTCCATGTTTCTTTTACAGTTTTTTAACCAAAATGACAAAAGAATTTAAGACGAACTTAAAGTTAAGTTTGATCACACTTTGTTGAGCCTGCAACATATCATTGACCATACTATGTAATAAGCATGTCGTGCCAGATGTCATATGCTGTTATAGTTTATTGTGACAGATTTCATTGAGTAATACATGTCAGTCATATGTCCATTGCCATTCATTGTCCTGACAAATACCATGTCATTACAATTTGAAGTGTTTTCTAGTTATATTAGTTACACATATTATGTCTTCTATAATGACAATTACATTGTTATGTTACTGAACGATATCTGTCATGACAACTCATAACAGCATATGGCCTGTTTATGGCATGCTTATGTCAAAGCTATGTAGCATGGTTCAAGTAAAGTTCTGAAAAGTTAGCATTTTGTACCTATTTGGTTTGTTATGACAGCAATATAGGCCTAACAGTTTACACTCATTTTTGAAAAAAATTCAACCCAATATCCGCTATGATTCAGACATGGTCACTTCCCACCCACTACTTAGGCCTCCCCCAATAATAGAGGGTGCTTCATCCAAGACACATCAAGTGCCACAGCATCTTTTCAAAATGCCACTAACGCAACACTGTTGGACAAATCAAAATGCTTGGAGCAGAACACTAACTGCCAAATCTGTTACATCTGCTAACAGATGCCCACATTGGTGGCATCACACTGAGACATCAGGGAGAGGGAGGGCTAGTTGTACTGTCTTGGATTGTCAGGCATGGATGGCAGAGACTGAACTCATGATCCTACAAAGTTTAGATGACTATGCCACTTGGGAGCCCATAAGAAAGTGCATATTGGTAATGCTTTCTATTGTAGTCTCACAAGTTTCGATATTGACCCCTTATATGGCCAGGGCCCACCAGCAAGCCCAAAGTGTTATTAAACACTTTTATAACCTAAGAATAGCTCAACCAGTTGCATTGAAGTCCCTGAAGTTACTAACTAATTAGCTTTAGTGTGTAGTAAGCCTGTGATTTTAAGGGGTTAACTAGGTAACTAAGTTAGACATTATTTTGGATAACATGATGGTAAGTTCCAAGGTAGTCTTACTAAATTACACTGAAATGCCATACAGGTTCTAGCTATTAACTTGTTAAGCATGAGCAACAAGCTCCACAGTAAATTCTACATCCAGAACTTGTTAAGAACTAAAACCTGTTAAAATCTAGAACCTGCATTTCGGTGTAATTTAGTTAAATTTAACTTACCACCATATTACCCAAAACAATTGTTTAGTACTTCACATTTACCTGGTTAATATACAAATTATGGGACTGTAAAAGAAAGTGTTACCCACCTTAATGGGTACATACTTGGTACAGTGTCTTTGGTGCTGATATGAACATACACTGATGTCTTCAGACCCTGACCAACAGATGCCCTGAGATGTCCTGCCTGTAGCTGCAGGAAACTTGACAACAACTCTTTTGCCTGTCCGTGCATTAAGAGTTCTGTCTTCCACTTTGTTTAATCATTGGCTCTCAGCTTCAGCAAAGAGATCTGCACCTACATCTGTTCCGCAGTCATAACACACTTTAAACACTGAATATCAGAGAGGACAAGCTATGTCTTCAGTGCCATTTCATTTTCTGCTGACTGGAGATTGTTCAGAATGGAGCTGAGTGTCAGGACTCAAACACCAAATAATTTATAATTATGGTCTTGGATGTCTGGGATGGCAGTGGCTCTGAAGTTGTTGAATTAGCCACTGACTGGTTGTAGCACACATTCAGAGCACATGGGATTTGTAGGCCGGCACTGAGCGAATACAAAGGGTGATACGTGGCAATTTTGATTTAAATATTTACAGGACTTTGTGCTTATGCTCTAATTGGCAGCATGTGTGTAACTGTACATCACTTTGCGGTTTCATTGTAGCTGGAGGTGTCCTGAGCCGGCACTGCCATCAATTTTTCATTTCCAGACCCTCGTAAAGGAAAAGTGTTTCTCCTCCATTATTCACATTTTGGCCTGTGGATAAAGAGGGAGAGAGCAGCATCCATTTACGAATGTGTATCATTTATAGGTCCCAGTTTTCGACTGTGTCCCTGGGATGTTCTCACCTCATTGCAGCCTCTAAAACTGCTGCAAAGTTCACTCGCGCTGGGAAATGCCACGCTCAGCCACACAGGGACCGCCAAGGGAGGATTATTCAACCCTGCTTATGTTTTACAAATCTTCCAGATATTAGATTTGAATCTGGCTAAGAATGTAGGGCATGAAAATGTTACTTTGTGCTGTAAATTTTCAAGAGAGTTGTCTGCCTTGGCTTAAATGAGGGAACAGGCCAGCACTGTGAAAGGTGTATCTCAGTAAGGCATATTTTGTGCCAAATAGATTCACTGTCACTCATTTTATAGGATACTTGCGTATACTAAGAGTTTAGGTTGGTGAAACTGGTGCATGCATAAATGTATAACATACACTACACTGTTAACAATTAGGGTTCCTAAATCGTTCTAGGCATGGATATATGGTTCTTAATAGGACCTTTTTACATTGCCACTTACATTGGCTCTAAAGCAGGTAATTCACCTGAATTTATGCTGACTGTAATGTGTGCACAATCAGGAATGGATGAAGTCCCATGTATGGCAGGCTTTTTGGACTTTAGCATTGAAGGGCACAACAAAATGCCTTAAAACTTTGAAACACTTATTTTGGCTAAATTGGAAACATAGTTGCCAGCTACCCCTTAATTCCCAGGCTTATTACATACTTAAGCTTATTATTCAGTAACTACAAGGACTTCATTGCAAACTAACGGAGCTATTCTTAGGTTTTAGAATCGTGTAATAAAATGTTGGGCCCTCTGGCAGGCCCATGACTTGGTAAGGGTTAACTTGATGGAAGTGTTAAGCCAGAAATGTGAAAAGGGTCTACTGGTATAGAACCCTAACCTCAGTGGCAAGCCATGACTATTAGACCTTCAGTTAGGGCCATAAAGTAAAACCCTTTATGATAATGCTAATTTCTGCTAACCCCGTATGGGATTTCTAATGGTATGTTAGCACTAAGCTAAAACTTCCATAGATTATTACATAGATTTATTTATTTATTTATTTATTTATTTATTTGGTCATTTTGATTAAATACTGATATTTTAAGCTCAAAAGACATTTCATGAGTTCTGGCATAGAACTGCTGCTCTTTTATATTTCTAGCAAATATTTAAAACCTGATTAGACTATGTATTTGTTTTCCCAGATGATGACATATCTACAACTTGCAGACAACTTAGTCTGACCTTTTTCTCACAAAATTGGATCCTCCCATAATAAATCAAAAGGTAATTGGTTCATTCCACTGTAACTTCTTAATTATGCTGGTAGTAGTTCTAACCAAGTAGTGAGGTAGCTTGCCTGTATCATACTAGAGACCAAACGAATAAGCACTGTTTACCCTTTTATCTATAATGAAATGAGATTTGTACTACAATACTTGCAGCGTCTAAATACAACAAGCATGATGATACTTTTAAAAATAAATTTTCTAAAATTGTAGATGTCTTTTTGTCTATTTTCTCAAACATCATGAAGTGGCCTTGAGGGTTCCCCAACGCTTTACATTATGTAGAGGTTATTTAAACTTAAACAAGTTCTTCAAGCTCGCATCTTATTTTCAAAATTGATTATTTAAAGAAATGTTCTTTAGGCAAAAAAGTAACCTTCTCAACATCTTTTTTTTTTAATGCAAATAATAAACAAATAATATGGTAAATACAAAGACACAGCCACACATGGCATTACAAAGTGTACATGTTTGAATGTATGTATGTAAGCTACATTACTTACCAAAAATTGCTACAACTTACCAAAAATTTCAAGAATATTTAATATCATAGACAGAAATCTTTCATATGGTTCTTAGAGTTGTCGCTGTTGTAGAAATAACTGTTGCCTTTACTAGATAATCTTTGAACTTTTTGGGTGTAATGCATAGTTTGTAATGCACCTTGTGTACATGATTTATTGTAGTGTTTATATTACAATCAGTTTACAAACTGCTCTTGCTTCACTGTAAAACAGTGGCTAATCAGTTCATGTGGAAACAAGCAATTTAATTATTTTATTCAAACCTAATTACTTTGAAGGAAATGAAACAAATCATTTTTTTTTTTTAGTTTAGATCAATATTTTAGATCAGTTCAAACCTCAGAACTATTTTAAATCAACTATTTTAAATCAACCTGTTTCATTTTTTACAGTGTTGAAATATGGGCTCTAATTGACTTTGAAATGAAATGTTTATATAATATAAATATACTAAATATATATATTTTTTTAAAAAATCACTGAAAAAAAGGCATGAATTTTGACATGACCTTATATGCTTTCCACACTGCACTCTCGTACTACAAATGTAGTAAGAGAGTGCAGTGACTTTGCCAGTCTGGTTGTAAGACATAAAAACTGCCTGGCTTTCTCTTACACAGTACATGTGGGGGGTCAGCTGCTGGGGTCTTGCGTGGGGCCGTGTTTCATTTCCATACATCCAGAAATGGAGGTCCCAGTCTCTTTAAGATGAAAAGTCTATCACACACACCTTGCATAAAACACAAGCATCCTGTTTTTTGCATCTAGTGAGCATCTGTCTCACTCACTCAGCCATATCAAACACGATTATGTTTGTGAAAGTGATCTGTCTGCTTGTCTTCCATTCGTCCTCGCCAGCGAGTGAGTCTCAGTGTGCCAGCGTGACCTCTACGGGGATGCAAATGTGAGGAGCTCTGTGTGTGGAGGGTCACACCTGGAGTAATGCAGGTCATTTCTCTCTCAGACAGATTTCCCATGATGCACCATGTGTGCCCCCCCCACACAATCTCCACAATGACAACGGTACGTATAACAAGCCTCTACTGCGCTTGAGTCGGCCTGCATATCCTTAAGGATGAGGGGAAAAGGAGGAAAAACATGCAAGTAAGATCCTCTAATGACTCCTCTCTTCTCTCTCCTCTCAGACACAGGGGAGGGATAAAAACAAGGGGTCAGCATACAGATGACAGGAGAGGGAGAGCCATTGTGTGAAAAAAATAGAAATAGGGGAATTCCTCACATTAAGGTGGAAGGTGAGGGGATGATTGTCACCCAATTAGGGGAATACGAGGACATTTGATTAATCTGTGGAAACCAAAAGGCCTCCCATGGAGCCAGAGTTGACCAGACTAAGTGCACCTGGCCAGGCAGTAAATAACTGTATACAGTTTTTTGTAGTAATACCATAGAAAAATACATATTTTAGTTCCTGAAAGAAGGATTGCAAGGTGCCTATATATGCCTACACTTCAATTTCTCACTCCACAGCATGGAAAATTGACTTTTTCTTGCTTTTTTAAAAGAAAAAAGTTTGATATCGTATGTAAAGGTTGATAAAGTTTCAAAACATACAAACACAGCCCATTTTAAATGTTTTTCTAATGTCATAAAAGCAGCACATTTACTTATAGCCCACTGTTCAGCCTATGGCATTTTCGCCCCCTCATTCATGCTGAGGTTATTAGTAGTGTAAATAACAAATAACAAAAACAGCCTGTTTAATTCTAAGGGATAACGTAAAGGTCATTAAAAAGTCTGACTGCTTTTGGTTAATAGGACCACACAAACATTATAAGTGGATGCAAAAAGTAAAAAAGTTGGTATATGTGCTTTTTAAAAATAAATGTATCAAAAATCGTTCCATACAGAGATGCAATGGAACCGGGGTCTTCAACTCCAGAACATGAATCTAGTTTACAGTCCTGGATTTTGTAATCATTGACAGGTATGCAGAGTTGGGTAGTAACTTGTCCTGTTTACTCAACTCCATGTCCTCAAGCAAATGTTGACAAACTTTCAAGTAATAACACTTTTATTTCTACTCAAGTTTATTTGTGATGAATACAATCAACTTTTTGTTCAGTTGCCGTTTAGTCATTTTCGGCTTTACTTTCATTCTGGTAATGTTGGTGACATCATCTGTGCTGCTTTGTGATTGGTCACATCTCTGAGCTTTGGAGCTTTAGCATTTTATTTTAGAACAAAAAGATCCAAAAAAGGGTAGGGCCATAGAAACTTTAGTTTCTATGCTGATAGATGCTGGATTAACTAAGTCCTCTGCAGCTGTAAAGGCAATTCGTTTTTTTGACCTCCTACTTTTTTACTTCTAGTGAAGTTATCTTGAGTCATTATTTCAACAATACTTTCACTTGAGTATTGGTTTAAGCCACTTACTCTGAAGGAATAAGACTTTGTAGCCAGTTATAACAGCTGTTCAAATAACTGAAAATGACAGAAAATCCAGGACCAGTCTGGATTCTGCAGATCTGGAGTTGAAGACCTCTGCCAAAGTAGTACCATATTTAGTTTCTGACAGAAACACATTTTTCAGTGAATCATTCCTTAAAGAGCCATTTGTGGAAAATCGTAGAAAGAACCTAAGTAAGAACCACATAATATAAAGGGGTGCCACTTTAGAATACGACTACCATTATAAAGTTTTTATGAATGTTTAAAATTAGTTTACTAGTGGTTACTATTTAGGTCATAAACACCATAAAAGCATCAATAAGCAGTTATAACACACAAATAAAAGAGGGCAACACTGATCTTTTGTGTGCCTAAAAGTGAACTCATGTTCACTTACATAATTAAACTGCAGATCTTGCTGGTGGTTTGTCTTACTTAGTCTTTAGCATTAAACTCATCAGCTTCATTAGATATTCATCAGATATAACAGCTCACTTTTGCCCTTTTTATTAATGTTATAACTGTTTATTAATGATTGGTGTTTATGACCTAACTGACCTAATTAATAAACATTAACATGAATTCATTTTAAACCATTAATAAACCACTTAGAAGGGTAGTCTTATTCAAGAGTGGTACCTGTAAAGGTTATATACCAAATAAAAGTTTGATCTACATATCTAAGCCAAGAATCATATAGGAACCTTTATAATGTTAAATTATCGAGGTCGGATTTGTGGCGAGTCATTTTTGCTTAGAGGACTGCATTTGTTTCTGGATCATCAACCTGATGTCACAAAAGAAGAGAAATGACACTTACAACTAACCCTAAATCTTAGTTTCCTAGTAATTACTGAATATTTTTAGTTATAACTAAATCACTTGTAGTAGTTACTACAGTACTTATTGAATAGTTACTGTGTTATGAACATTAACACTACTAAATGAATATTTAGTGAAGTTAATATTTAGTTACGGCTAAAGAGATTACACAAAAATATGATAGCTATTAAAACTGCAACTGAGCATAAATTCAGGCTAATTATCTTATCTAGACTCAGTGTCAGATCAGTGTCAAAGCCTTTTTCGTCCATCCTCCTCCAGACTGGCCCAGGGAAGTTTAGATGATATCTGTTATTTGTTTCCCCCATTGGAGCGGAAAGCGAATCTGTTTGTCGTGAGGAGGATAATCAGTGAGGGTCCTCCTGAAAGCATTTGATTTATTTGCCTATTTTCACTCAGTGAGGTGCTACCCATCTGGGGTGTTCTTCACAAACGGGTGGACAGGTGGAGGGCCGGTGCTTCACTCCTTCGCTTCCTCCTTCTTTCTCTCCGCAAACTGGTGAGTGAAACTAGCCTTGACGCGAAACTTGAGGGACTTAAATGAGTGGGTCGTCACGCGGAGACAGAGGAAGAGAAAGAGAGAGAAAGAGAGAGAGAGAGAGAGAGAGAAAGAGAATGGCCCTATGTGAACGGCTGATAAGTTATTGGTCTCTTCTCAAATTGTTTCTCCTTAGTTCTTTGTTACATTTGCAGCCGTTTCAGTTGAATCAGAGCAGAAAATCAAGGGCCGGCTGCAGAAAGAAAGAAAGACAGTAGTGACAGTGATTGATGTTTGAGCGGTTTCCCTGATTCGCTGATTAAACCCATCAATCTATATGCAGAAAAGGTGTCCGATGCAAATAGATCCAATCAGATGGGACAAAACGGTTTTGTCAGAATGTTATGGAAATAAGAGCTGCCAGTAAAGGTACATTGGACGAGGGTTTCTTTTCCAATTCTGGAAAACGCTAGAGGTGTGATGTCCCAAATTAAAGAGATTACATGCTTCTGTTCCTGCCCCTGGCCCTTCACGCGCAACCAAATTGCTTTGCTGTTTTGTTTTTCCCACAGTGGTCAATGAGCGGCAATGCATATGCATGAAAAAACCAATGTGTTTTTGAGGAGGCACCAGCGCGATGGTTCTGTAGACCTTCCTCGAGATGTGTTTTATTTTTCATTTGTTTGCATCCATTTTATTTTTCATTCATTTTATGTGTGCAAAGGCTATTTGACTGATGAAAAACTTTCAGCGTTTTTCTTTTGTTTGTCTGTTTTTTACAGCCGAGGATGTGATAGAGTGGATTATGACAGTGTTGCTTTATAAGGATGCTCCTGATGGAGAAATCTAGCTACAGTCAGGGATTTGACAACAATGTGGTCTGAAACAATGCAGTCAGCGACATGTGGAGACCCTACAATTGACCAGCTTGGCTCTAACTACAAGAACCAGCAAGAAAAAGTCCTACATTGAAGGTTTTGAGCATTTTGTGGTAATACTTTCTTCTACAGTCCTCTAAGTTCTAGCTATTGACCAGGTAAGAGTGAGGTACAAACTCCAAAGTGTTAGGTAATTATTTTGAGTATCATGACAGTAAGTAACAAGACAGTTTAATTGCTCTAAAATTCTCAATACGTTCTAGATATTAACCAAGTAAGTGTGGAGTGCAAACTGTAAGTATATGGTGCAATGTAAATATTTTGATGTTTAGTACCAAGACAGTCTAATGAAATTACAATGCAATGCCTGCCAGGTTCTAGATATTAAGCAGACAATGGATGTAGTAAAGTGTCTCATTACTCTTTGGAGTAACAAGGTGGTTAACATTCACTAGATTAATGTCAAATATTTAAGCAGAAATATCTCCAGTTTCCATTTAGTTTAGAGGAAATAACCATGTACATACCACGTACGACTCTTCTTACTTTTTATTCATTTTCTTATAACCTAAAGTAATGACATACTTCTAGTAGTGGATTTCACACCACACACCTGTTTAATACCTGAAACTTAAGGGACTAAAAAGATAAGCATTACTCATTTTTTTATTTATTCATATTTACCTCTAATTTTTTGACAGAACAGGTAGATTATCACAGAAATCAATGTGAGAAGTGATCAGTAACAATCAGAGGCAGTACATTTGTCACACATTCAAACGGTTGTTGTGTGGCTGTTAAGCATCTTGACTCATGACATTACAAGCATTCTGGTGGATCATCCAACTCCAGCTCCAGCCATTATGTTCTCCTCCCTGGCCTTCGATGTGCTGGAGACTCTGGGCTCGGTCTACAAAAGAGCGGTGCACTCCTTTTCCCCTCCAGCCAATTCGATCTGAATCAGTTTAATTAAGTAACAAATTCTGTTGGCATAGTAACAGCCCAGCTAATTTATCATGGGAAATAGTCTGTGAGACGGACAGGTTGCTCGGCAACAGCCAATGGCGATGCAAAGACGGGCCAATGACAAATTGCGCAGGATGCAGATGCTGTGATGGGGGGCCGGCGCGTTTGACTGGCGCCCACATGGGAGCAGAGGCAGAGAGAGAGAGAGAGGGAGAGAGAGAGAAAGAGAGAGAGAGAGAGAGATCCTCAGGAAACAGACTGTGTCAGAGGGGGAGGGATGGAGGGAGAGAGAGATTGAGAGAGAGAGAGAGAGAGAGAGAGAGAGAGAGAACGTGCCGCACAATGCGGGCCTCCTGTGCCAAGATCACAAACCACAGTCTAATAGCCTCTTCAGGCAGCCAGGCACAACCACATAAAACCACTTTTCACTTTTTGTAATGAACTGAGCAATGGCTTTACACCACGCTGTGGCCGTACTTACGTTAAGATTCAGCCGAGGTAAAGTGACACTCTAATGAATCCCAAAAAAATTCTTGTGGTCTGTTCGCTGCCATCGTGTTGCCAAGGCAATACAAATATTGATTTGAGGTAATCATCTGTTTCATCCTCAAAGCTGGCTGAAGCTCTCATCTGATGCATAAACATAGAACCTGTTTTTATGATAAGGCCACTTGAAGCCACAGCTATCATCTTCTTTACTGTTGTTGTCATTTTATATTTGATGTTTTTATGGTTTGTGAGTGTTAAATTCACTTACTCAACTGATCTATATGGGCATGTATTCTTGATTGGCTATACATTTCACTAAAAATGCAAATGAAGCACTTTCTAATTAAATAATCCCCAAAACTGACACTCAAATAACAGCACGGGGGGACAGTTGATAGCATTTTAAGTTCACAATAAACATGTTCTGCAATAATGAATGATCTTCTATGCTTCTTGAAAGCATATAGTGATTGGAAAATTGCTACACAAAGTGTTTTTTGAATTGCCTTTAATTGTTATAAAGCACAATGGCTTTCAAACATCAGGTGTTTTGAAGCTATATCTCCACGTATCATTTGAGAAATTATGTTCAGCTGTGCTGTTTGACCATAGTGGCAACTGAGAGCACATCTTGAATGCATGCAATTTTGAGTAATGTTTCATATACGGACTGAGGAATTTCAATGAAGTAGTTTCTGTTTTGTCTGTTTTGTCTCCCTAAACATCTTTTGATATTAAGCCTTCTAAAGAAGATTCTATTGTAAAGAACCTCAAGAATCTACCCTGAGCGACTGTATAGTTGATCCTGATCTGATCTAAGATTTAAGGACAAAGTTTCAAAAAGTTTCTTGCACTTTGGTCATTCCAAAGGTACAAATTCGTTCTGGCAAGTTGGGGAGACCAACAAAAAAAGAGCAAAGCCAATATACAGCAATTCATACATAAATGTTGGTAAACAAGGTATGCCTAGAGTCGGAGTTATGTTGAGTGCTTTATATGTAAATATTAAAACAAACACTATTGTTAGCAGGAATGATAATAATAGTAAGGATATTATGTTCATGGCCCATTAGAATGACATTTTTTCTTTCATTTGTCAATGAAATTTTTTGTAAATCTGCATGTTGCTATAAATACCTCAATAAAGATAAATGCCATTCTAAGAAGAAAAGACTGGCATAAGCTAAGCTAACAAATGGTCATATTAGAGTAAATACATGGTCAAAACAATTCCATTTCTAACAAATCTTCAGGACAGGTTAGTGCTTCTTTTCTTTTTTTTGTATTAACTGCATATAAAGTTTAACAATACATGGCCATAGATGCATTGCATTTGAAATAAAACTAAACAACAGTACTAGATAAACCTGTCTACTTTGGCAAGATTTGTCTGAGAAGCTAGCACTCACAATGTGATACTTTCTAGCACAGACAGACAATAGTAGCGTTGATACAGTGCATTGTAGTGAAGTTATCTGTAAGATTTGATTTTAAGGACCATTTCTGTTTCAGTTTCCTAAAATGTTGGCATGGTGTAAATGCCTGTGGGCCTTTCATTTGGAAAGTTCTCATCAAACTGTTTCAAATATGTGATTTCAAAATGTCTAATAACTAGCTGACCATAGTAGCATATTAGAATTGTTGGTCACAGGAACAGATAGGAAGCATACTCATACTACAGCAGTCTGTGCTCTTACCATGTGGTTTTGAAAGTTCCATCAGCAGGTGCTCATCAAGTTCACAGCAGCAGCAGCAGTGAAGAAGTTTGCCTTGAGTGAGTCTAAAAACAGCAGAGAGGCTCTTGAAGTGAGACATCTTCTGTTTGGGATTATATGCAGTCTTTGTTGTGCATAGCTGCATACATTGCTCTGCATATATATATATATATATATATATATATATATATATATATATATATATATATATATATATGAAATGGATTAGTTAATTTGTCAATTAAGTGTTAACTTTTCTAATCAAATTATATAGTGAGTTTGGAGCTGATTTTGAGGACTAACAATAAGCATAGATAGATAGATAGATAGATAGATAGATAGATAGATAGATAGATAGATAGATAGATAGATGCATGCATACATACATGTATACATACGTATATATGCATTCATAATTAAAGAGACAGACAGACAGACAGACAGACAGACAGATAGATAGATAGATAGATAGATAGATAGATAGAGAGATAGTAGATAGATAGATAGATAGATAGATAGATAGACAGAACAGATAAACAGACAGACAAGTGTACACACACACAGAAAGACAGATGTGTAAGTAATCATTTTCTCTTTTCCTATTTGCAAAATAATATCATATTATCATAGAATTTACACCTTGTGAATGGCAGCATTTATATAATTTCACCCGTCCTTCTATTAAAGTCTTTTTTTCTGTCTGTCTACCTACTTCACACTACAATAAGCAGTTGCATTGCTCAATATATCTTATTCGCTTAGCTTGGATCTGATAATGACCTGTTTCTCACTGGCCACAATCATGCACAATCATTCAGGCACTTGTAGACGCAGAATGCTAACCATTTTGGTGTAGACATAAAAATGCTAATATAGCTTCTCTGGGTAGAAGCACACAAGTGTGCCTTTGTAAATTTTCTTGACAGACTGTCTGCATTTTGTTTCTATGCTTTGAAATGAACATTTTGTGTAATACATGTTTATAATATGCAGAGAGACATGAAGCCCCGGATTCCCTTCAGTTCCCACCATTTGTAATGGATATTCAGAGGTGTGGAACTTCAATCTAAAAGCCTCTCACTCTCCGTTTGATGAAAGTTATTCATCACAGTTGAATGGTAATAATCAGTTTTGTACCACTCTAACTGCCGTGTTCCTTTCTTTACAATGCATGTGATGAGAAGCATTTGTTTCCACTCGGCAATACTGCTAAAATTTATACTTTCCATAAGTACTCGTAAAACCTTTAGTGCTTGAGCGAGGGTAAACGTGAGGACCTGCGCTGCACTCAAAGATTCAGCCATGGTCACACGCCAGCAGATAAATAGAGCAAATCAAGAGTCGAAAGCAATGGCTCCATAAACATCTTTCAGATGCAATAATGCCAATGAGAAAGGTTCATCTTAGTGAGAAAACAACACAACAAGGAATAATCAGACACAACACTCATCGGCCATCCTTCTGCAAGCAGTGGCAGGCGTGCAGCAGTACGTCCAGTGCGTGCAAATGTGAATTATGCTCTAAATTAAGCATCAAAGCAGACAAATAAGAGATGCAAGTGAATAATGTATGGTTGAAAGTTGTAATTAGCAAATAAAAAGCTTTGCAGGTGTGAGAAAAAGGCCGGTGAAGTGTTGGTCTCATCTGCAGCGAGACATGCAAATTCCCAGATGCTGCCACACCATAGGTGAAATAGGATTGTCACTCTAATGCCTCTCTGAGATCCTGATGAGCTTGGGAATAAATATGCAAAAAAGCCTTCCAGGGGAAAAAAGAAAGCAATCAAGGGTAGCAGCGGCCCGGGCTGGACTATAAATCTTTGTCTGTTTCAATCGCGACTGTGGCCGAAATGGTGTAAAATTCGAGCAGGGATGTCATCAATTTCTGTTAGCTCCTCTGTGCCTCTTTGTGTCGACGCGGCGGCCGTGATTGATTGATTTTGTCACTCGTGCTCAGTTCACAGTATGTTAACATGGAAGGGCAGGGTTGGGTTATGGAGAAAGGGTTATTAGAGCTCTAGATGTGACCGGACTCTCATGCATGCTCTTCCTCTTCTTCTCCCTCTGTCCTGTCATTATCATGGGCTGAGGATGCTGCACACTAACAACACATCTACAACTAGGAAAAGAATTAAACATGGCACTCCAAAGCATCTAGAGTCCTACTGTTGTGGATGAAAATGCAAAAAAAAAAGACAGAAAAAATAAAAAAAGTCAACTGGGTGCTAGCTAATTAAATGACTTTAGATATAATGTGACTTGCTGAACTGTAGTCTAATCACAATAATGTAGTATAGTGTTAACACTCTGAGCATACATAACATAGAACATGCCTTAACTTTTGTTTTGTTATCCTCCTAGTTCCTTCGCTGGTCTACGTATATGCAAAAAATTGTATACCCCTAGTCAAAGAACATGTTTTATTGATTTTCTAAGTGATAAAATGTTTCATCTTACTAAATGTTAGTGCACATTTTCTGTATATTTGGTTAGTTTATCATATAGGAAAGAAAAAAAAAACATGAAATATATGTGCCATAACTTTTGCACAGACCTCATTTTATGTTTTTTTTTCAAATACATTAAATACAGCACATAAGCAGTAATTGTGCATTAAAAGGTAAAGAAGTATGTTCTCTGTGGAAGATGTGTAACTTATTTTCACTTAAAAGGCTTTTTGAGGTGCCCAAACTTTATGACTGTATACATCATTATATATATATATATATATATATATATATATATATATATATATATACATGTCATTTGTTACTATGGAAAAAGTACAAAATGCAGACTTGAACTTCCAGACTCGATTGAATGTACATGTATTAACCATGTAATAATAATGTAATTATTGTGTAATGTAATTATATATTTTTTTACCCTAACTTTCACAACGGCAGCGACTTTTCACCTTTTGTCACCCAAGTCACTAATCGTTTATTGTCTATGGGTGTTTCTGAACTCAAACTGACCATTGGTCACCATGGTTTCACTGACGCCAAGCACAAATCAGATACATTGCTGCTAAAAATAAAAATCCAGGTGAGAAATTACTTGTGTGCTTATTTTTATTTGTGTGCAGTTGGTTTGTGTGTACTACGGTGCTCAAGGGTCAATTTCTATTGGTAATCACCACGTCACTTTGCTCCCTATTTGCATAAAGTTAAACTCCGCTCAACTTTGTTGCAACGCCAACTTTCATTGAAAATGTATGACCTCCTTTGCTTGAATACTTGTTCTTCAGTACTACATACTAACACCAGATTCTTTCTATTGCCTGATTAGTGTTGCCCACAAATGCTGTGATATTCATACAGTCATTAAATGTCAGTGTTACTATTAATGTCAAACACTAAGCCTAGGTTTGGCTGGGTCTTATTGTGGTAGGGTCATAAAGTCATTATAGTTGTGACCTCCTGTTACTCATGACACAGTTTTGATGGGGCTTTGAGAAGATTATCACTAATCTCTTTTTTGTTATTCAGCCTTGACAACATGAGCTTTGGTGTCTTTTATTCCCTAACCATTACATGGAGGAAGCAGCCTATAACCCCACTGAATACACTGAAAGTATTAAGTCATCATGTTTCTTTTATTGTATAGCTGCCTTCAGTACACAATAACCTACATGTATCCATAACATTAGACTTCTACAGCACAGTACAATAGCCCTCTAATCACGTAGTCCTCACAATGGCTTCTAGAAGTACAAGAGATTTAAAAAGATTGCCTTGCTTCAAATGAATGAATACAGTTTTGAAAGAACTTTAACCACGTACAAAAGGAAATAGTAGATTTTTCATATTTGCTTTTTTCACATTTTAGCTTTTAGCTTTTTTTCAACACAGCCCTTTGACTTATAATGTTATGACTTTCCAAGCACTGAAATTTCAAAAAGAGCCTTTCTGTATTCTACTTCTTTCTGAAAATTAGAGCAAATATATTTTGATCCTGGGCTTCACCTACATGTTCTGTCTTCGTGTTTTTTCTTCCCAGTTCAGTTGCCCTAAAAGGAAGTATAATCCAATGGAAATTACATATATACAAGTTCATATTTGCATCATATCAGAAAAGTGCTTTGACAAAAGTTAGTGATGGAACAAAAAGCCTGAAAATATAAAGATGTCAAAAGGGTTATTTAGCATAGAAGAACAACTTCTAAAAAAACTTTCAGTGAGTAGTTCTTTAACCCCTTAAATTCTCAGACTTACTACATACTAAGGCTTATTATTCAGTAACAATATGAACTACAGTGCAAACTGGCTGAGTTTTTCTTAGGTTATAAAAGTGTATATTAAATGTTGGAACTTCCAGTGGGTCCTGTCCACTTCAGGGGTTAATAAACCATTTTTTTGTACAGGAGAGGCCAAAATATGAAGAACTTTCTTAAAGTTTAAAGAGCCTTCACAAAGGTTCTATACTAACTTCAGGTTTTTCAAAAATGTGCATTCAAGCCAAGATGCTTCTAGTAATCTTTATTTTTAACAGTGTAGAAAAAGCCAAAAATGAACTTCAAGTAATTAGAACCACTGATAATCTTTTCTCTTAAAAAAAAACAAATAAATAAATAAATAAACAAACAAAAGACTTGTTAAACAACTAAACACAAACAGTGAGCAGACACTGTACGTTGTGGTGGGTGTGATGTAGCTGTAATTGTGTGTGCATGTGCTATCACACTAGCGTTGGGAGAGAGTCCAACCAAGGAAGCACACTTTCATTTTTAAACCTGTTTGCTGGAAGTCACACAGTGGGGCCTTAGCTAAAGTGAGACTCACATTTCCTGCCTTTAATTGGGCATGTGCAGAGCAAGCTCTGAGTTTCACTGAGATGGGAATCAGTACTGTGAGAGTTTAGCTAATGTAGTGCAGACACTACTGTCTTTACAGTCATTTTCTATTTAACTTTATATCAGTGTACAACGTGGAAAAGAACAGAGCTTAATTTGAAGTATTTTTTAGAAGTTTAAACTGATGTACAGTATTGTTTTTGTGTATTAAATCATTTGAGGACCTAAACTTAAAAAGTAGCTTTATCTTTATGGGCCTATTTTTGATGGTAACTTGGTGATTATTACATTATTATCAAGTGATCTCTATTACTAAATCTCAGATTCATTACAATGTTTAGAACAAAAGTAGTGTTTAAATGCTTGAGAAAGGGGCTCAAGATGTCAATAGATGTTTTCACTTCAGTAGGTGTTTTTCCTATATGCTCTTATTGATAATATGAAAAATAGAGCCTAATATTCCTCAATTCCTGACGTTAAGATTCCCGCCCTCGTCATTATTGCACACATCAAGCATTAGTATTTCAGGACCCATATTGAATTAAATCTTGTTTTTCTAAAGTCTGACATCAAATGTTTTGAAGTTTTTAAAACTAGCCCTAGAATTGGCTAGTCAACTTTAACGTGCCACAATCAAAATGAAAGCACATTGGTGTAGGAACATCTCTGAAGCTAAATCCCTGCTTTGTTTGGAGCTGAAGGATGGTGTATTTATTTCTCTGATAATAATAATCATAAATAATGAACAATTAAATATTTTTTTTTGAAAATGTGGTCGCTGAATGTCAATCAGTTTACACTGTGATTTAATGGGTGGAAAATACAGCTGTCTGTGTGGATGTAGTGTTGATCAGGAGATTTCCAAAGGATGTGCAAAACACAGCACCACAAATGGCATAATGACGGTTCAGCTTCTCTTGTTTAATGTGAAATTGTTTATTTATTTATTTATTTATTTAAATGCCTTTATTCCTACCAAATGTCACTATAACATGAGATTATGCATTTATTTATTTATTTTTGGTCCCTACAAAGAGACAAAGTAAATCAAAGTAAGGCTCAGAGAAAGACAGGGATTGAGAGAGAGAGAGATAGAGAGAGAGAGAGAGAGAGAGAGAGAGAGAGAGAGAGAGAGAGAGAGAGAGAGAGAAATAGAGAAAGAACAATGACAGTAGTTTTGGCCAAATGGTTGAAAACAACTTTTGTTTCTTCTCTAATAGATTTCTGAGAGTGCACATTTTTCAAAGACCAAAACACTCTAACGTCGAATAAGAGAGAGAGAGAGAGCGAGAGAGAGAGGGAGAGAGAGAGAGAGAGAGAGAGAGAGGGAGAGAGAAGGGAGGGAGAGAGAAGGGAGGGTCAGTTGAATAACTGCACAGAACCCTTTTCATCCATTTGAATAATTTGTCTACTGTTCATATTAAATCCTGTCATGCTTAATTCTTCTTACAAATCATTGCTGTCAAATGAAAACTTCAGAGTTGCTTTTTTTCCTCATTTTTATACCATTTGAAAACTTTACTCTGGGTGAACATTTCATAACCAATTATTCAATAGATGGTGCAAAAATAACTGAATCTCCTTATATTTTGTAGTTAAACTCGAATAATTTAATTTGTTTTATTTGTTCAAATTTGACCCCAAAAAATGTTTTTTGTTCTATTCAAAAAGTTTCCAATTTTCATCACTGATGTCCAGTGACAGCAACAGTGGCTGCAGTACATATAAATATCTTCAGCACTCAATGAGCAGCAAACTAACAAAAGCAACAGTAAAGTGGAGCTACAGTACCCCCAAGAACCTGAGTTCAACCAGAGTGTGTGTATATGTATGTGTGTGTGTATATATATTTATGTGTGTATATACATTTATGACATTTGGCAGTCACTCTTATCCAGAACAATTTACAATGTGATCATTTTTTTTTTTTGTTTTTACACAGGTAGGTGAAGGTAGTGTTGGGGTCTTGCCCATATATATATATATATATATATATATATATATATATATATATATATATATATATATATATATATATATATATACACACACACACACACACACACTTTGGTTGAACTCTCATTTTTGCAGCTTATGGATTCTTGTTACAGTGAATGCTCTTGGGGGAACTGCAGCTCCACTTTGCTGTTGCTTTTGTTAGTTTGCTGTTCATTGAGTGCTGAAGATGTCACTTTCATATCTCATTAAAACTGTATTTGAATGAAAAGGCTACAGTTATGGATTCTATCATAGCAACATACAGTACACTGCAGCTGGGCTTCAGCCTAGAACTACTACAAAGGATCTGAAGGGTCAGACTAGGAAGATGTGTTTAGAGCATTAAAAATGAATAATTACAACATGATTAATGCATTGGTAATTTCAGAGATGATTTTTTTTTGGGTCAGTGACAAAACGTTCATTGTCTGTGGGCTGTTTATTGTGGTTTTGGCAGTTTAGTAAATTTCTCCCATGTTTTCATCCACAGTGCTGCGCTTCCAGACAGAGAGTTTTATTTGAGGAGTCATGAGGATAGCTGTCAGAAGAGAAAGGGCAGTGGAGGGTCAGGAGAGCGGACATTATTATCAGGGCCCCGCTTCTCTTTTCTGTGTGAGTTCTGTGTCTCTGTGTGCCCATTAGGTGGGGAATCCTGGCAGATAATTTGTTTAGTAAATGAAACAGATGTCTTTTTGGGTTTTTTGGAGTGTGTTCCCGAGAGATTGCCATCCCCTCGGTCCGGGGGGTCAGGCAGAATGCACCCGAGGGCTAGTTGGAGGGAAGAAAAATAACAAGGCAAGGCAAAGAGCCTGGGGACCACAAACATCACTCACATCTCCCATAATCATCAAGGCGATGCTCGGATGCCTCCTTAATTTACATAATACCATCCTGACACTTTTACTCCAGCTATCCATCACTGCAGGACCAGGCCCTTCTCCTCTCTGTCTCTTTTCTTCTCCCCGATTGTGTCTTGTGTTTATCTGCCCAAGCACAAAAGATTGATTCCCCACTGTTTCTCTCCCTTATGTTCAGCAGATATGAATTTTTGCGGAATGATGAAGCACCGACTCAGCTAATAATAAACAGAAAACCCATATTCAAAAAAGGCACTTTTTTTCTGCTGTCTGTCTTTGTTAGGGTTATACGAGGAGACAAATGATGAGTTGAGTAACTGAAGCCTCTTTCTTCGGTGTAGGATGTTAAAAGGGATGTAGTTTATGTGTCTTATGCACTTTCAACAAGATAAGTGTCATAAGAAATGTATAGCTTGAAAAAGAAGGTAATGTGTCTCACAGCTGTTTTAAGGTTTTAAATGCTGTGTCTATTGTATTCTTGTTCAGTAAAGAAGTTTTACTCACAAACAAGCAGAAATCACACATGAAAGAGATGAAAATGTATACAGTCACCTGATTCAGAAGCCATGTAATTACTACAGTTTAATATTGCCTATTTATATGCAATACTTCATACAATATAAGACCAATTTGGTTACAGATAAATGGATAAAAAAATCAAATCAGTGCGCTGTCCCTGTGCAATTTCATAGCTTTCAAATAATTAGTCAGAAGATATAAAGCTCTAAAAATACATGACAAATACATTTATACAAATATATTTTATAAGGAAGTTATAATAAAATTAACCTCCAGAATGAATCATATTTTAAAAGTAATTATCAAATCTCAACATAGATAATGTGACAAAAGTTAATGTAAATACTGTAAATAATTTTATATTACATATTTACAGTATATCACAACATTTAGCCTATTTGAAGAACAAAGTTTAGTTCCAAATTTGTCCTGGATGCCCCAGACGTTGCACTGGCTTGTTAATTTCCATCAGCAGCACACTGTAATTAACATAGTATTAGTATTGATTAGATAATAAACCAGGTATTGGATGAAAACTACAAAAAATACTGGGCTCTCCCAAGGAAAGATTTGGAAATGGTTAAATGTAAATACTGACGTACATAAATCACTACTTATTGTATTAACGGTATTTGTATGTGTTCTAATATTGATGTTTTTCTATAAACTATTAGTGCCACTAATGTTTCCAGCAGCATTAATGCATTTTCCTAGTTTGATCCACCCATAGGTAGTAGTGCAGGTTGTAGCCCAGTGCACTGTTGCTGTAATGGTTTCCACAACTGTAGCTTTTAAATAGCAAGTAATTCCAATGATATCTTGCTTTATGCAGTTATTTCCAGATACTGTGATGAATTTGTTAATTGCTGACGTACATAGAGTCTGAAATATTATTTACAGGAAACACAGCCTTGTTGTAGCAATATCAGTAAATCAGCAGACTACGCTGGGTGGTTGTTTTTGGGAGAACTAAGCATGTATTAACTACCTGGTAACTAACAATAGCTGGAAAGCTCCAGTTACCTTCAAAACGAGACATAACGTGACTGTATGGGAGTTAGAGGCTATAATCACTGAGGCGCTGGAGCCATTGACTGTAAAAAATTATGTATATGACATGGATACTCATTGGTTGGAAGATACAGCCACTGTTGCTCTTATACATTAAAGTTCAGAGAAGGCATGAGGTAGTTGTAATTTTCTGGACTGTTATCTTGAGATCGTGCTATCAATTTTCCTTCGATCTCAAGATAACAGAATGTTTTCTCGAGATAGCTTGATACTTTTGATAATCTTGAGATCATGAGAAAAATAAGTTGTGATCTCGAGAAAACAACTTTTGTTATCTTGAGATCACAAGATAATTAAGCTGTGATATCAAGATAACAGCTAATGGAAATTGTATACACCTCATGTCCTCTCTGAACTTCTCTGGACGTCAGTTAACTCTGTTTTTCATTACTGAAAGTAATAAATACATTCTGAGGAAACTTATTTTGTCCACTCATATAGTTATAACAAAACATGCTGATTTTTATATGGAACAAATCTTCCTTTAGGGTCAAATTTGAGCAAACAAGTAAATAAGAAATAATCACACTAAATTATTTTTATCGTTTGACAGGCCTAATTTTCAATTTTTGTTGTATTTTAAAAATGTCAGCTATACTTTGCATGGTCCAAATATATCATGATTAATGGGCCAATAGAGATAGTCCAAATTTATTTTAATAAAATCATGTTACATTTACTTACATCAAACGTAAACAGTTTTTATTTTTCTTTCCAGTGTAAAGTACCCAGTTCAGACATGTAAAGTTTGTCTGACTGAAATATTTTTCATCTTCACCATGTTATAGTGTGCAAATTTATAAATTAAACATATACAGATATATTATTATATGATGTCATTATATCCATGGACTGAATTGGAGTGTATGAACCCCCACCTACTCTTCAAAAATAAAGAAATAAATCAAATAAAAAGGTAAAAACACCTTGTGCTCATGCTTTTTAAGTCTGAGCAGACGACTGTGGTGTGTCTAATGTTTCATGAGTAAGCTGGTGAAAAATATGACACACTTTGCATGGCAGTCACAGTCTTCAAAGTTTCCTTTATGATAACGAAAAACCATTAGCTGCTGTCAAACCCAGAAGAAGAGAGATTATTTTTTTTATTGAAATAAGATTAAAATGATAACTTTGACTGCGGCCTCCACCTGATAAAATATTTCAGCTCATAAGCGCGTTGTAGGCTCAGGGATTAGAGGAGAGAGACGGGGAGAGGGAGCGGGAGAAATTCATAATGTATAATAAAACAAAAGGTGTCATGGGAAATAACACTGGTACAGTATTCAAATTAGAATATGATGTAATCCATATGAAAAATGTAAATGATTTAAAAATGTAAATGATGGTGCGGAGAAAGGGTCCAGCAATACCATGAAGGTGATGTTTAGTGGTTCTGTAGTATGTCTATACTTGCGTGAATGTGCTGAAATCACATGTGTCATTGAAGAAGAAGAAATTAGTGAATTTCTAAAGGGATTTTAAGCAGTAAGGTTGTAACTATGCTGGGAAAAAATGGGTTAACTTTTACAATTTTACATCATAAGGCCTAATATTCAGTAGATTTCTTCGAAAACAAAGCAAATTGGCTATTGTAGAAGTGAGCAGAGGATGGACTTATAACTTATTTAATACCTTTTTTCCCTAAGCTATGGAAGTAAATGAGCTTTACACTTTGGATCAACATTTTTGGAGAAGTTTTGTTCTTGATCACAGCTGTGACTTCTGGGAAAACACAGAGTCAAAGGTTGCATCAGTTCATAAAGAGAACCCAATTACATAAGAAATATGGCATATATTAGTGCAGAGTTTCTATTTATTTGCTGAGATTTACATCAAAGTGGGACAAACAAAATAATTGCTAATAAGCAGTAATGCATCACTGCTGTTGGAACAAAACCTTGTATCTTCAAAAAAGGAAGTAAATGGAGAAATATTTTCTTCCAAGTGATTTTGGACCACTTCTGTTTGTCCATTCATCATGAATGTTTTTTCAAATTATGTCAAATAATGGGTGGTGGATCATTCTCAGCACTACAGTAACACTGACATGGTGGTGGTGTGTTAGTGTGTGTTGCGCTGGTACGACTGGATCAGACACAGCAGTGCTGCTGGAGTTTTTAAACACTGTGTCCACTCACTGTCCACTCTATTAGACACTCCTACCATGTCTGTCCACCTTGGAGATGTAAAGTCAGAGACGATAGCTCATCTGCTGCTGCACAGTTTGTGTTGGTCATCCTTTAGTCCGTCATCAGTGGTCACAGGACACTGCCCACAGGACACTGTTGGCTGGATATTTTTGGTTGGTGGACTATTCTCAGTCCAGCAGTGACACTGAGGTGTTTAAAAACTCCAACAGCACTGCTGTGTCTGATCCACTTAGACCAGCACAACACACACTAACACACCACCACCACGTCAGTGTTACTGCAGTGCTGAGAATGATCCACCACCCAAATAGTACCTGCTCTGTGAGGGTCCATGGGGGTCCTGACCACTGAAGAACAGGGTAAAAGGGGGCTAACAAAGTATCAGAGAAACGGATGGACTACAGTCTGTAACTGTAGAACTACAAAGTGCACCTATATAGTAAGTGGAGCTGATAAAATGGACAATGAGTGTAGAAACAAGCAGGTGGTCATGATGTTATGCCTGATTTACAGGAAAATAAAAACCCTACTTTACTTTTAATGTAAGTCAATGGAACCAGACTTTTTCCCACTTTTTCCAGGACAGCAGGCATTTTCAAATTATGTCAAAAACTGAAAAAATGACCAAAATGGAGATGCTTCAGTTCTGAAGTGGAGGCCCTCAACTTCACAAGGCTGTCCATAATAACTCAAAGCCATTGCCATGCTGAAAGCTCAAGAGCTGTTTCAACTGCTCTACTTTTCTCCACTGGTTCATCACAAAGAGTATTTCACAAGGAAATGAGCAAATAGCTTGTTCTTGTTTTCAGCAAGAATGTAGTCTGCAATTCATATCAATTACACAAATTATCATGAAGGAATATTATATGAAGGTAGGATATCAGAGTAGTTTTGAAAGATGAAGAGAATAGTCAAGGCTTAGGTAGACCAGATCTCCTTGCTCTTTAGCATACATAAGATGTTTATATAGGTCCATATGAGAAGCACTTCTCTCTTTAGTTATGTACTGAAGCCTATTATTCAGTATTTTATATAAATCTTTGACCCCCTGGTGAACTCTGTCCACTTAAAGGGTTAATGTTTCCTGAGTAATACTGTTCATAGCCAGTAATGTTATTAGTTGTGTAATACATAGTCGAAAATAATTCCACAGATGTCAATGGGCCTCATTCACCAACATCTCAAGTTTTTTCTTAAATGTGTTCTTGAGAAAGATCCTAAGAAAATGTCTACGTCAGATCCATGACATGTTCTTAAATCACAGAATTATTCGCAACTTTGTGCTCTTGAATATGTATATTCTGTTATTATCTAAGAACAACAGATCACAATAAAAAACAAAGCCAAACAAACATTTGTGAACGTCAGAATCTTCGTGAACATTGTGTAAGCTGGCCTTAAGGAGAAAGATCTTCTTAAGAATGGTGGGTGAATGAGGCCCAATATACTGGCCATGACAAATTCAACACATGACATGTGGTTAGTGTACAGCATACAAAGTGTACAACAAGTAAAAAAAAAGCTGTGTACATCAACATATGGACACAGGTAAGAGCAAACTGCTTGTCAGTAGAGGCATCTACAGAAGTGAAAATGTGAGAAGGCCATAGAGGGGCTAAAGAAGGGAAGCCCTGTTTGATATGAGCCTCCCTCAGGGGGTCTCCTGCTACTGAGCAACGTTCTGTGTTCAAGTTCCAGCCACTAGCCTCTGAAAGCTGACCTCGTCTGGCGGATGTCCTCTGCGACCGGCACTTGAAGGTCAGTCAGTGAATAGGCAGGCGAGCAAACATTTAACATAGAACTTGAGCTTAGATAATGTAAGCAGATGATTGTAGTTAGAGAGTCTCAAAGAGCTGGGTGTATTTTTTCTATGTTGCATGGCTGTTTTTTAGTAAAATGTTTATTGTTTTGCTTCCATGTCTCCGAAAAAAAGGTAATTTTATAAGAGAATAAAAAAAAAAAATGTTCCTAACGTTTTTGTAAAAAGCAGCTAGCATTTTTTAATAGCATAAACAGGCAGAAAACAATGGGCCTCATTCACCAACCATTCTTGAGAAGAAATTTCGGTAACACTTTCTATGAATGTCACCTTTGTAAGCATCTCTAAACACATTCATAACATGTTATAATGCATTCATAAGACATTATAAACATAGCTATAAATATTTATAAAAATGCATTATACATTATAGGCATGTTTATTATGCATTATGAATTGTTAACATAATACATTATAAGTACTGATCATAACAAATTATAAGAGCTCATAAGTCGTATTTGTCCGCTCTAAGTAAAGTGAAGCGTACTGTACTAAAGCCTCCTCCAGTGTTAAGAGTGAGGCTTCAAGCTGAAGTATTTACTGAAGGATTTACTGAAACACTAAAACATACACAATAAAGCACATTACAGGCTTCAAATGTCAGAGTTTAAACTAGAGCTGCCTTCAGTGTTTTACCCAATGTGGGAAAGTTAATGTACACCACCGTTAGCTTGGTATTTGTCTTTACTTTACACTCTCCAAGCTGGGACTGACTTCTTTAGCACTGACATTATAGCATGTTATTAACACTATTTATAATGCATTATATTAACAATTCATAATGTATAATAAACATGGCTATAAAGTGTAATTCAGTGTAATTCTTTTTTTATAAATATTTATAACCTTGTTTATAATGCCTTATGAATACATTATAACATGTTATAATGTGTTTATAGATGCACAAAGGTGACATTCATAGAAAGTGTTACCGAAATCTCTTCTCAAAACCCACTTATGCAGTTTTCACAAAGATTCTGGCATTCACCAATATTTTCTTATTTGGGATTTGTTCTTAAGTAATAACAGAATCTATGGAAATTCAGGAAGACTTCTTTAACAGTGATGTGAGCTTTATGTTTTGTCCAGTACATATACATGATGACAGAATACCTTATGGCTAAGTAATTAGCTTTTTGTGAAGTCATAACCCCTATTAACAGATGTTTGTAAAATATCGGTCCTTTGAGTATTACATTGCTTTAAAATACACAAAATGATGTATAACTAAAGAATAGATATTGTACACACATCTGTTTAGAGGAGTTATAACTTCACACATGAGTTACTTGATTCTTCTCGGTCCAGCCCAGCCCTGATAATGTCATGAAGAGGATGCAGGACTGTTTTCCACTCGTCAAAGCTCCACTGTGTGAAGAGAACACAATCCCCAGGTTTCAGTCACTCAGTGGTAATTAGCAGTGAGCATGTTTATCCTTACCTTCTCACTCTCCTTTCTATCTTGTTTTGACTCACACATCAATGGCTGTGACCCCTGAAGCTCTGCTTTTCTCCAGGGCGTCAGTCTTCAGACTAGTGGAGGAAATTATCTCGTTGCATAATACCCTCCGCTCCTCCCGGTAAACTCACCAGGCACTGTAGGGCTTTCAGTGAAAACTTCATTTAGACAATTTGTCTACCCCAATGACACTGATGGCTGGGTTATCAAGCAATTTGGACAGTTCATCTTGGAGAACAGTTTACACATGTTTAACGATATTTTCAAATGGAAAATTGTGAGAAATACGAGCATGCCCTTTATGTGCAAAAATGAATAATGATTTTATCATTATTTGTTAATTATAATACCACAAATTCTACCAAAATAACCAAATTAATCAGTACTCATGGTGACACTTTTCAAGATAATCTTAATATCTCTTTCTGCTTCTTTTTAAAATCAAATTTATGAGAAATTCAAATGTTTCAGTATTGATATGCCCTATAATGAAGAAAGCAGATGGCAACGACAAACTACAGCTTCTTCTTCATTCAAAATACATTGCATTATGAAGTCTATGAAGTCTACCGTTTTTTTTTCCTTTCAATGTTTGGCAGTGTGGCCATAATCAGAAGACCTCTCCTGAAGAAGAGCTCTTAAACACTTCTCTCCTTTTTTTGCCCATTAGCGTTGGCATTAAGAGACATTATTTTCTTTAACTGCACTGATCATATTCCTTCACATCAGCCAAGATTATTGTTATTATTAGAATTATAAGGATGTGTGAGGGGAATGAGGAGGCCAAATTTCTTAAATTCATTTTATATTATTTATTTATTTCTTAGTCTTTGGTCTTTGAAATTTGGCATCATATCATTGCCATAGCCATTGTTTTTTATGACAACTTTGTGGTTGCATGTCCATCAATAGAAATGACATCTTGAGCAACATGTGATGTTCTTTTATATATATATATATATATATATATATATATATATATATATATATATATATATATATATATATAAAAGAACATCACATGTTGCTCAAGATGTCATTTGTCAATACATATACATATATATATATATATGTATTCAGTTGAAAAACCCACTCTTTTTTACAGGTCTATTCATTCACAGACACTTACATGTGCAGAACGTATGGAGTGATTTGACCTTCTAAGTACATATTACTCAAAGAATGAAGCATTTCAAGGAGGACATAGTGTTTGTAAAAGCTGTTGAAAGCAATATTCATATACGGTAAGTACTCAGAAATATGCTCATGCTTGCTTTCATAACCGCAACAATGTCTTTGCTCTCTTGGTCTATTTTGGCTTCAGTCACATGTCCAAAAGCTCTTTACAGTGGGTGTCAGAAGTCCAGCCTTTCATCCAGTGCTCACTAATGAAGTGGGAGAAGAAGAGAGAGGGAACGAGAGCGTGAGAGAGAGAGGGAGAAAACAGGGTGGCATCTGTGATCTCTGGTGACCCTCTCCTCACTCTCTCCTGCCAGGCCAGCCTGAGCATTGACACATCAGATGAAGATATGAGGGGGTAGGAGGAGTGGAGGCGGGCCAGGCGACGGCTACTCTCCGCGTTTCTCACTTGTTTAACACCTCACTCGGTGCAGGGAGCCAGCCGTACACTTCTCCTCCTCTCCCTCACTTTCCTTCACTCTCCCTCGCTCGCCCGGAGCAGTGCATTTGGACCTGCAGTGCCTTTGGCCTCAAAAATCCACCCCTGATGGAAGTGGCTCTTATTCTCAAGTTAGAAAGCTCAGAGGAGTTCCAATAATGAAGTACAGACAAATGGACAAGGCTTTTTCACAATTTAATGTAGAAAACAGTGCTTTGTTCTCTTTATTTCCAACTGAACTATACCATATGTCCAAAAGTATCCAAACCACTTGTACCTATTGAATTCACAGAGCTTATATAATCTTAATAGTAAGGTATTGCTATTATAATTGGGTGCTATGGAGCAACTGTGCATGAACGCAGTGCCAAGGGTATAAATCCCCCCAACATTAGGTTGTGGAGCAGTGGAACTGCTCTTGAGTGATGGAGCTCCATCCAGTATCTTTGGGATGAGCTAGAGTGATCTAGAACTGATCATCCAACATCAGAACCTGACCTCACCAATGCTCTTGATGCTGAATGCATTCAAATCCTCACATCAGTGTTCCAACATCTAGTGTAAAGCTTTCACAGAAGAGTAAAGGCTGTTACTGCAGCAAAGGAGGACAAACTCCCTATTAATACCTTTGATTTAATAAGAAAGTTGGTTGATCAAGTGTCTACAGACATATGATCAAACATGAAATAATAAATCAATACAGCTGAACTAGTTCTATAATTCTCAGTTAACTGGGCTCTTATAGTAATAAGTCATGGTGAATAGACTTCAAGTCTTCAAGATTATGCTAGCCACCTTGATTTATTACCACACAGGACATAGATGACCGATAACTTTCACTGACACTACGCTTATATGCAGATGATTGGGTAAAATGAACAAACAATTGAAAAATGTACCCCTTAAACCCAGAAGTCCATATATGGGACCACACTTCAATCTCTCACTCATAACTACAATAAATGTTCCTCTATGAACCTCCAAACAGGTTGCAGTATGAATGCCCCTATATCGGTTCTTCACACAAAACTTATCTCGGCCTTGTTTCGAAGAATGCTCTTGCCAAATTCAACTTAAGGAGCATCTTTTTTTTTGATTGCCTTTTGTTAGGTTAGCCTCAGTGAACAAAATAACTAATGATGTAAACTTGGCAATGTTATTTTTATTATGAAAAGTCTGAACCTAATGTTTATACATTTTGTTAATAGTTGTTTTGTCTGGTCAGAAGTTTGGGTTCAAAGTATGGCATATTGTTTTCTTGTTGTTGTTATTAGCCATGAAGTCTTTAGCTCACTAAGTAGCAAACTAACAGTAGCAAAGTAGCGAAGTTACATTTGCCGTAGGACAACAGATGGAGTGGTTTGCTATATAAAGCCTAGTTTCAGCAAAGCAAACTGAACTTTTTAGTTTTGGGTATTTTAACCCCTTACATGACCAGGGTCAAAGTTCTTTACACTTCATAACCTAAGAGTAGCTCAACCAGTTTGCATTGAAGTCCTTATAGTTACTGAATAATAAGCCTCAGCATGTAATATGCCTTGGATTTTAAGGGGTTAAAGTATTTTATTGCTATGGCTTACTAAGAGCTTTATCAGCCATTTTTGATAGAGGGTTGAAATTTATCAGATTTTAATCATTTCTGGGCAAGTTATGTTGCTAAATTTGAAACTTGTTTCCTCTTGGTCCCCTGCCCTGCCTGGAGCTCCTCTAACAAACTTCATTTGAACTAATAAAGTAGAAGAACAGCCCTTAAGATTCAGTTTGACCATGTTATGAAATGGGTGACTGGCTTCCTTTTTGTTATCTACAAGTGGTAACTATATTCAGAGCAGTAAAACGATGTTGGAATCCATGGTGGAAGCTGCCCCAGCAAGCTTCAATTAGTGTGTGTTTCCTCACTATGCTAATCTTTGAACTTTATTTTTCCAACATCTCCAAGCTCTTGTTATCACCATGTTATTGTTACAGATATACTTGACTTTCCTGTTCAGCTTAATGGACAATTGGGTGTTAATGCGAGAGTGATTTGCATGTTTAGGGACTGGCAAGTGCCAGCCATCCTCATCATCATCACCGCTGTCATCCAGAACAGATTCCTCCACTGTTGCTGTTCCGTGCAGCAATGCGCAGGTCTATTTTTCTTTGTCCTGTATATATAATCAAGCCAATCTAAGGGCTATTGTATGGCGCCATGAACACAATGAGCCATGATTGGTTAGGAGGGCTTAATTAAATAGCATACACACACTAGCCTTTGAAAGGCAATGCCATAACAGAATTAGCTGAAAAGTATCTTGCCTGGTTCTCTCTCTCTCTCTCAGGATCACATACATGACTCATTTAAGCCATAAAATAACAACACGCTACAGCAATCTGCTTGGCTAACCTGTCTAATTCTGTTGTAGCACTCAATGCAGTTTTGTTCTTAAATCTTTGCATGGTTCTTTGGCGAAAACAAATGAATCGTTCCAAACCTCGTGAAAAAAAATTTCCCCTTGAGGCCGCCCCCATGGGCCCCGAAGCTACAGATGGACAGAGACTCCTTCCCTGCCTTCCTGCTAGAGCAGGGCCCATGTTTTCTCACGTTAAATTGGACTACTTCAAGTGTACTGCAATTCTGGCCAGGCAAGCGATGGACACAGCTCTAGAGGGATCCCATACTGATTTAAGTCACCAGGGACCCTGGCAGAGATATTTTGTCTCTCGTATCTATATACTATTATGGCTTTTGCTGGAGAGGCACCATCTTGAGTGTGGATGTGAGAGCAAACCAGATGGGGTCTATTCACACCACTTTGAGACAGCAAGAGTTTTTAGAGGCACCCTGCAGCCACTTCTTGTTATCTTTTGTCACCAATCAAGTGACATTTTTTCTCCCTCTCTTCCACTGTGGGTGAATTCTCATGTTTAGTTGTCTATGAGCTTTGCCAGCATACAACTGCAAAAAAAACAAAAACCGAAAAAACAACAACAAAAAAAACAAGATAATTTTTAAAATAGCAACATTCCGAAGGTGACATTCAGAAATAAACACAGAGGGAGCGACTGTTTATGAGAGCCTGCATGCATGCGGTATGAATAGACATTGGACAGGAGAGAAATTTTGTAAATACTACCGATTGTTGGTGATTTTTATAGAAATTTTTGCCAGGGTTTGATGCTGTAAGCAGATAAAATGGTGCATCGCTCACCATTTTTAATCATGTATAAATACTATAGTATTCTGCTTCAAATCAGCGTAGATGACTTGATAAGTGAAAAAATGTATGTGCATTTTCAGTTGTCAGCATAATAAATTGAGTTTTGTCATGCTACTTACAGGAGAACATGCATGTCAGCTATTTCTTGAGCCATTTATGGTCTTGTGTCATTTATAAATGACTTTATAAAACAAGCAGTTTTGAAATAAAAAAAAACAAATAAAAAATTAGAAATCCCACCACTGTCCTAAAGTCACATGGACTGTCATTTATCCTCTCTTCCTTTACATTTCTAGCATGTGAGTGAATTTTTCTGGTTACAAAGAAAACATGCAAAAGGACTGCTACCTCTTGTAGCACGCTCAAGCGCAGTATTATAAATCTATATTGAAATGTTTATGTAACACAAAGTCAATTTCAAACAATATTTGGTAGCACTTTGCTGTTCAGAAGGCTTCATGACAACTATAAAAGCCCTTAATAGCATTTGACATGAGCATACATGGGTATTAGCCATTATTTGTCATAAACGTTCGTGTCATGTTGACATAATATCCATGTTAGATGATTGTCTTCCGACATTAGGCTATGTTATGATACAGTCTGGGGTGAAATGACACACTTTGTAGCAACATATGACCCTGGTTGAAAAACGTGAGCATTTTCTGTCACGCCTAGGTGAGTCTGACTTTGCCATTTGGCGGATTTAAGCTATATTACATCATCAGCATTATGAAAAATGGGACTCCTGACAACTGTGCAACTGTCACCCATCAGATAAACAGCACATAAAGCTTTTGTCTGTGAGAGAGAGGAGAAAATCAAGCTGCTTCAGATCTGAAAACATCCACAGGTGTTTCTGTCCCATCCTTCCACTGTGAGAAGACGACTCAGGGTCTGAAAGTGTAGCTGTCAAGAGGAACCTCATTGAGAAAAAGAGACGGACACATCAAACAAAGAAGCTGAACAATGGACTGTCCACCTCTTGTCTTGGGATTATTTGGATGGTGAGAAGCAGAAAACGTAAAACCAACTTCTAAGACTGAACTTTGGAGGTGTGGGAAAATATCCATGCAGATTTCTTTGAAAAACTGAAAGCAAGTCTCCCACAAAGAATGGATGGTGCAAAGGCAAAAAGTGGACACTTTTTTCTGGCACTGAAAAATTTGTAATTCTGCCAGAAAGACTCAGGAGGCAATGAAGAAGGAGAACAATTTTTGTTTTTTTATATCTTCAATGGAATTTTACAAGTTGAAACGTAACAATTCGGTAGAAATGAAGTTGTCTTTGGTGTAGAGCGTCGAGACTCTTAGAGAGTCGAGATCCTTGCTGATCTTGCTGGATAGAGACAGCAGGGGTGGAGCCTATCCCCAGACAACCAGATAGGGACTCACTTGGTGGTGGTGGGGAGGAAGGAAGGGAATGTCAAAATGTAGGTACCCGAAAGCAGCAGAATAAGTATGCAAGTCGAGTCCCTTTAAAGACAAGTGTAGGCCCGTGATTGGTCAGGAACTTTCGCTAAGACTTCCACTGAATGGACGTTTTGACTGTAAAATAAATAAATGAAGGGTGGTCTCTGACCTTTGCAAAGTACTGAATGCATGTGTTTGAAACAGAGAGAGAGAGAGAGAGAGAGAGAGAGAGAGAGAGAGAGGAAGCAACTCCACAAGGTCACCAGCTGACCTATGTTTTATTTGAGATATAAAAGGCACCTTGTGGTCGCTCTATTCAAATGAGCACATCTGAACATTTCACACATTGTACTCAGGAACGTTCAAACAGCATTTTCTCCAGGATTGCTGCAAAAAATAGTCACAATGCTTACGAGCTTCCAATGTGAAAAGAATAGCTTCTCAGATATGTGAGGTTTCAACCCTGAACCCATTTTTTCCCTTTTCTTTCACAAAAGACACAGGATCTCTCAGCCTCTTCGCCCATCATCAATAATGGATGAGGGTTGAATGGTGTCCACTTATGGCAGCAGAAAGACCTGGACACTACAAAGGTGTATGTGAGCGCTTGTGCGTGTGTATATGAATGTGTGTGTGTGTGTGTGTTCTATGGCATTTGTTCTTATTGCACATGCATCTGTATGAGTGTGTTAAGCAGATATCTGTGCACTGTCACACGTCTGCTGCACTACGGTTTGTTGGATCTGACAGAACACTCGCTGTGTGGGTTCAGAGCGAAGTGTTGTGATTATTTCTCTCATGGAGGCCTAACTGCTGTAATCACGGCCAATAGCTGCCATCATGTCTAATGACAATAACCATATTTTCTGAAACTAGCACTCCGGGAGATGCTCCTCAAACATCTGAGGCTGGCCTGAGCAATAACCAGACAGTTATTTAGAGAGATATTTAACAAAAGCTACAGGAAAATGTACGCTTCACATATTCCTCCTTCTTTTGATCCATTCTTCATGAAATTTACACACAATGTAAAGGGCAAAAAGTATTTTCAAATTATGTCAAAAACTGAAAAATGACAAAGATGGAGATAGCAGTGATATTGAAAGACTGAAAACTACAAGAATGACTGTACACAACAATACTTTTTTATTAAATTCAGATCATACCAAATTAACCTCTTATTTCCACAAGCACAAATTTGGTATAGATTGAAAGTTTAGACAGAATTTATCTGTGCTACTCCATGAGCTATGAGTCAAAAATAATTTGCATCAAGCTACAAAATACTTTTGCTGTTGTTGGCAATAATGGCAACTTCTAAAAGTTGAGACGCAACTGCTAAATGAAGATAGAGAAAAGTTGACTGAGCAGCACAAGGCTGCAGAGTTTCTTCTTCAAGGCTGTAGATGAAGGAATAGCAGAAGAATGTGTCCTCCTACATAGTCTCAGCTTGATGCATGTTGGCCGTTCAGTCATGCAGACAGTAGCTCCTCACACTGTACTATGGATATTTCTTTGACCCAGACAGGCAGATATGCTCATCAACATTAATAACATTTATGGTTGAATAGTAAAGGTAATAGCTGTAATGTAAAGAAAATATCCCCAAGAGGAAATATTCAAAGATGCATTTCCTCTAGGACAAACAAACTCATCTGGACACTTGCTGGCAAAAAGTCAGGTAAGGGTTGTGGCCTTTGTCAGGGCATGTGTGGATGTGAATCTTAAAATACTCGTCAGTTTGTAACTAGACACACTGAGCTCAGTTTAAATTCTGATATATTACAATTCAAGTAAGCCAGTACTGTAATTAAATAGTTATTATATAGTAACTAAATAGTTATTATATAGTAACTAAATATAATTAAGGTAAAAGTAATGGTTGTACTAGTCTAGAGCTATTATTTTGCTACATATTAGACTACATTACTTTTATAAGTATAAAAAACATAATTGCACATTTATCTGTTGATGACAGTGAAATTTACACAATGAATGGAAATTTATGTTTGATGTACATTCTGTATCAACAGGTCTGCACTTATTGGGGAAAAAAGAAAACTTGGCAAAAATGTAAAGGATGGTTTTATTACTGCAAAACAAGACTGTACACACACAGCCAGTAGTACAAACTTTTCATCAAATTTAAATTATAATATCTCCTCCTCTACTTACAAACACAAGCAGCGTACAGATTGACTGCACTTTCAACAGAATTTCTCCACTTGTTTCAGACACAGTGCAGGTCCTAGGGTTATGTGTTGCATGCTAATTACTGTTGCCGTTATTGATAATAATAATACAAAAAACAACACTGAACTGGGTGAATCTAATCACAGTTCTCACCATTCAAACCCAAATTTCACCAAGCAGTGATAAAACATAACAGTAGTACAGTATAACAGCACAGTGGGGTTTTCTGTGTCTGCTTTGCATTTCTGACTCTAATTCTTCTCGCTCAAAATGTGTCAAAGTGTTTGCCAGTTGTATGAGTGCCAGAGCCCATCTGTACGTTAATAACTGGGGGCTACCTGAGTGCAGTGCTCTCTTTCAGGCAGCTGGATCAGTGCAGTCTGGACTCAGCAGAGGTGCCATTACTTTTATTAATCTGAGCTGCCTTAAAATGCTAACAGATCAGTAGATCAGCAGGCCAGCGGACATATGCTCCACAGCTCTCCACAGCAATCACATGTCAATGGCTGCTTTTCACAGCATTATTACACATCACAGGTAATAACACTAATAATAATAATAATAATAATAATAAGTATTTTTTGAGCTGGTATAATTGCTTTGTACCATTTTTGTTAGTGTTTTTTTTTAGGTTACCACTCTTTAGATTGTAATTAATAAATCATAGCTCTCTTCAGTTTTGTCATCTCAAATTGAATGGGCTGACAGAATTTTTTTAAAAGTTTAAAATCAAGAATTTAATTTTTCCTTTTCTTGTAAAATTACCATATTGGTTTTGCTCCAATGGCATCAATATATCACTGTTATTACTACCAATATTACTTATAATAATAATAATAATAATAATAATAATAATAATAATAATAATAATAATAATGATGTGTGTGTATTATTGTTATTACTGTTATTAACAACAAGACAACAACAATACAAAACCAATAATGTTATCAACAGTAATGATTATGATGATGCTGATCACAAGCACTTTACCAGCAGTAGTTATTGTTACCTGTCTAGACAGCAGAGTTGTAATAACTCTGGAATTATAAGATGCATATGAGGGGCTGCAGCTTGGTAGATGCAGGCCAATAAAAGCCCTCTTCTTGATTGCCATTAGTGGACTTGGCAGGCGTCCGCTGTGCTATCTACTTCAGAGGAATGGCGGTGCAGTTTTGGGGAGGCAGCCTCCTAATTTGCACATATGGAAATGCTTTTTCTCGCCATTCCGCCGCCTCTGTTGTGGCCAGATGGAATTAGAGAGTGCTCAGAAGCCGTGAAGGCAAACACATCAAAAGGAGAGGAGAGAGGGGCTGAAGAAGGTTTTCCATGGGAGACCAGGAGGCAGGAGATAAATAAATAAATTAAAATGTAAAAAAAAAAAAGAAATAAAATGTTACACTCTTTGAGAGCGCATTAAAGATTCTCTGTTTTATTTTTTTTTATTTATTTATTCTAAATTCAAGGTGAAGATATAGTCATGTACTTGATACATTTTTACATTTTGTTTTGCCATTTAAATGAAAAAGTGAGGTCACGCAGGCTAAAAACACTGCTCTTCAGAACACATTTGCTTTTATTAATGGCTGACATTCCAAAATCGTGTAAAATCACAACACTTAATGCACCGTTTTCAGTATGTTTTCTAGACCTTAATAATTATTGATGTCGTGCAGCAGTAGATATAGTGGTATCAGCTGCGGGACAGTGACCACTGCACTGTTATAATGAAGCATAAAGGCAGGAAAGCTCCTTCCTGTTGGGAGAGGAAGGGATTACTGCAGATTAGGCTACATGGAAAATGTCAGCATTCATTAAAACATACCTGCTACATCTGAGCTACCCCTCATACGTTCATCCCCTTCTATTACACCAGTCTCAAACATATCACCAGTAACTCTATACATTGCTTCCTGCACACTACCTACTGCTGCTACAGCCTGCATTGGTTTAAACATTGGGGTATTTTCAACTCAGCTTTCATAAGGTTTTAAGTACCAAAACCAGTCATAATTGACTTTACATGACTTATCTTTGCTTCTTAGAATTAGACATGTTGTCTGTGTTTCTGTATCTTTAAAGCTGGTGTATGTAAATAAGCTGTGTTATTTAAAAAGAGCGTTTCTGTGGAAACACTCTTCATAACTTCAGAGTGAGTAGGTGGAGCTAAGCTGCTGTTGACTGATGCAGAAATATGTAAATGCATTGGTTTGTGTGTGTGTGTGTGTATATATATATATATATATATATATATATATATATATATATATATATATATTTATATACGTTTTTCAGTTTTTGACAAAATGTTTGTTACCGTTCACATAGTGTATGAATTTCATGATGAATGGACTAAAAGAAATAATCTAAAATGATTTGGAAAAAAAGTTTGGTTCCATTGACTTACATTACAAGTAAAGTATGTTTTTTCCTTTTCATGTAAAGTTGGAAATACAAGGCTTTCTTCTGACAACAGCGATATATATGTATATATATATATATATATACCACACACATATACACACACATATATATATATATATATATACACACATTTATATATATATATACATATTCTGAACTTACTTTGAACTGCTTCTAGTATGACAAGTCCTATATAAATAAAGATATATTTCCATACTCAGTCAAAATAGTAAGACATGTTGTGGGCCCTTTAAACCTCAACATAGATTTAGCTTTTCTAATGTAACAGTCACTGTGAAGTTTGGTGTCTGGGAATCTAATGGCTTGTATCCCAGCTTCAGTGACAGCACATGAAGGCTAGACTAAGTCTTAACTACATCTGCACTATTTATCATTAAACTCTCTGCAAGCCCTTCAGTTCTCCTGCCAGCATCATAATTAACATTCAGGCCTGGAACAAACTCCTTTTTTCTGCTCCTCTTAGAAACCACCAACAGACCAGACAATTAAGGCAATAAAAATGTGAGTCAACTCAGAATTCCACACGTGCATCAACAAATCTTTGAAATGTTTTGTTAATGCACTACAACTATGCAAGTGTGAGAACAGCGGTGAAAATCAGACATCCTGCTGAAAGACGTGATGCTGTGGATACACGCAAATGACAGCAGTGCGATGTGTGGAACCTTTGCATTCCAAAACAACATGAAATACAGAATAAAGTTACTCTAAGTTGCAGTTATAGCTGATGGTGATAGCATGCTGTATATATATTTTTTTTTCAATTTGCATCTCTTAGCTCATTAAACCATGCAGAGTAATTACTGCTGAAGGTACAGCTTGAAAGATATGCAACATTCATGTTTGTAAGTAAAATATTTATGTTGTTATAATGAGATTTTGATTAAAAGTCTGGGTTTGGTGAAATTAAAACCATCTTTTACATTTTTGCCAAGTTTTTGTCTTTTTTTTGACAGAAAATGTCAGAAATGCAGACTCAAACCTGTGTACATGTAATGTATATGTAATTCACGATTATTACTATTCATTATTATTATTCATTATTATTATTATATATAGTTAATCATATAATTATGTAACCACATTAGCATAACACTGCTGTAGACATTGTAGGGTTGAAGCACTGCAATTTTTCTACTATAGGCTTCTTCATTGAATCTTCTTCATTAATGTGATCAGCTGCATGTTAACAGTCCTCAGAATAGAACTTATGCAGACTGCAGGACAAGGCAGAATGAAATTTGCCATTAGAACATATTCATGGAAAATTAACTAAACATGATCTAATGTTTATGCATTGTAGAAACAGTCCTTGTCCTATCGTCTGATTACTCTTTCTGCCGTACTTTTCTTTTCATTATCTCCTTTCAAGTTATATCTGTTGAAGACGCCATCATTCGGTCCTTCGTGTGTCTCAAAGACTGTATGGGGGCTGATGTTTGAGGTTAATTAGAAAATTAAGTGGGTAAAATAATTAATGCAATTGTCAGCAAACTCTTTCACTTCTGTAATGAGTCTTTTCAGATAAACCTGAGAATGGCTCCACTCTTGAGATTCTACTGGAAGAATGGTTTGTTTAGTGGATATATCTGCACCAAACAGTGAGTCTTTGTAATTTCTACATGAAAAATGTATAATATTTAATATGTTTTGTCTCATTTACTGTATAGTCTATCTTATCTATTATGAATTGGATATGTCTGGTCCTAATACTTATAATATATATGCACGTCTATGACCACTTCAAATCAAAGGATCTCAGAAGTGGTAACTTTACATGAGAACTTTTAATGTAAGTCGGTAGTACCTTATATTACAGTATGGTAGGTAATTTGTATTTAATAGGTAAATATGTATTACTTGCAAGTAATTTTCTGTCTCACATATTGCACATACATAATACATGCCAGATATGTACAGTAGTACTTACACTGAATTTAATAGCAACTATGTAGAACATTTAAGTAATACCTTGCAGGTTGTATATATGATTGTAGAGAAACTGAGAAAAATCTGGCATATTTCAGCTTTTTATGTTTGTGAATTTACACCGTAGTGAGAAGTGCTACCAAACTGCTTCAGTAAGTACATGCCCTTGTGAAAGAGATGAGTAGGTTACAGGTACAAGTTACAAATGTGGAAAATTATATAGTACCATTCACTGACTACTCAGTAAATGTCTTTTTTTTCCCCAGTACATTAATTCATTCCATATTAACTCCCTAAAATCTCAGGCCTATTGCATACCAAGGCTTATTATTCAGCAACTACAGGGACTCCAATGCAAACTGTTTGAGTTTATTCTTAGATTACAGAAGTGTGTAATAAAACATGCAAAGTATTTACCACAATTATTTGTAAGTACTATGTACTTACCCACTTAATACTCATTACTTACTGTACCGTAACAATTTTATTCCAAGTTATTTTGGAGTATTTTCATTGATCCATTCATCATGAATTTTTTACACAATGTAAAGAGCAGCTGCTGTATTCAAATAGTATAGAAGAGTAAAAATACATACGTATAGCTATACATTTATTAATGCTGGGCTGTGAATTGATGTATTATGGTTTACTGCAAAACGGCTGCAAACAAAGTAAAGAAAGTGTTACTTGAATGTATTATAAGTTTACTGGACTGTAAAACTGGACAGAATCTGTCATGACAAGTCACAACAGCATATGGCATCTGCCATGAAATGTTTATGGCACGGTTGTGTCAGTGTTATGTAGCAAGGTTCCAGTTACTGTAGCATTAAACTCAGTTGGGAAATGAATGTGTGGCACTGTTAGCTTGCTGCTAACAAAGCACAGGAAATCACTCCTGGAAATTTGCTTTATTATTTTGCTGGTAACATGATAAACAGAGCTACTTATAAGGGGGAAGATTTCTGCAAGATACACTTTTATATGACAAATATTTTGAAAGTTAAAGAAATGACTGCAGTATAGGTTCCAGTGACTTAAAGCTTTTGTCCTTGTTCAGCAGCCCATGATTGCTCAGCAATGATAGCACACTCTAAACTCTTAATAATCATATATTTAACATTTGTGTTTTATGAAAGCAGTAAGTCACTAGAAGTTGTATATTTCAGTGAAATTATCAAGTCATGCCTAACAACACCAGTACCTGTGATACAACCACCGTAATGCTCATTCTAGTGGCTTTATTATGTACTTATCTATGTATTGTATGAAAATGTGTACTCCTTCCCTGCACTGCTGTGGATAAAAGAATTTACTTACCAAATAAACATAAATATGAATACAGGCCTGGCCATCCAAGTCTCCTTCCTCTCTTTTTCATTTTCCTCTTTTTGACCTGTAACAGTATGGAAGTAATGAGCTTTGTTGAGGCTGCTCCACTCCAAAATGCTGGTTATTATGCCGTTTTGACTTGGGAGTAGATGAAAAGCATGGCCGGCGCTAAGTTTCAGCTCATAGGGGATTGGTAATACACAATCCCCAGTGATGTGGATTAATTATGAATGAACACTAGCCTAAACCGCATCACAAGAGAGAGAGATTCTCTTCCAACAGCATGAAATATATATGCGGCTTAACGCCTTTATTAATAACATATTTAGAAAGGGATGATTGATTCTCATAATGGACAACAGAGAGAGAGAGGGAACGCCCCGTGCTCTTCATTTTTATCTCTATGTCTTTTAATGACGTCTGGAGGAAGGGAATTTGAGAGGGAAATAAATGAAGAATGAGTAGAAATCTAGGAGAAGGGATAGAGACCTATCACAGCTGAAGAAGGTCCAAGCGCGCTTGGAAGTTTGCATACGCTTAACCTACTTTGCACTCCCTCACCTCGCTCCTCGCTCGTTTATGTGGAGGAAGAGGATCTGTGTTTTCTCATCCAGATGACACCGGACTCAGAGACGCCGTTCACAGTGTGTTCCCGAGGGTGGGCGTAAGTGGCTCGGTGAGGCTGCTAAAGCAGGTGTTGCTGTAGTGAAGCATGCTGCTCTCTCTCTCTCTCTCTCTCTCTCTCTCTCTCTCTCTCTCTCTCTCTGGCCCTCATCTCCCTTCTGGAGGAGAAGAAAAGGTACTTTCAGCCACTGATCTTTCATTCTGACTCCTACTGTTGCCACCTTTGGTCTTTTATAAAGGAATAGTTTAGTGGAAAAGTAAATTTACACAATTTTTCCATTCATCCCAAATGTAGTTGATCAACTAAAGGCTTAAATCATCACAGACTTGCCTCAAACTGTGTACTATTATATATACACATGGACATAAATATGTCAGATAGCTAAACATATTTCATGATAACTGACATATACCTATATAGGCTTTCATAAAGTCTTATTTCAGCAAGCGTCGTAACACTTTCTGAGGTGAAATGACATGAAAATGTTACTAAAATAGCCTTTGTAAAGAATGCTTGTTGGAATAAGCCAATATATATTTTCATTTTGGATTTATTTCAGTTGTTGTGAAAGACTTAAGTGCCATGTAGCCTTATGAATGATGCTCCTCAGTAAAGCAAAACTTAAATAACACTAGCAGCCGTCTTCAGACCATAATTTGGTCTGTAATTTTGTCCATCTAAGGCATGCACCTTACATGAAACGAGTATAAGCTTCCACTACTTGTTAGCTTTATTAGACTAGCTCCACTAAGCAAACTTCAGACATCAAACACATCTTGAATGACATTTGGGGTATAAAGAACCCCCTCTTCCCAAAAACAAAAGTTTTCCTTTAAATATTTTCAACCCCATTTTGAAGATTTCGGTGACCCCTCATTCATTAAAGTTGCATAAAAAAGAGCATCAATTCAACCACCTTTGAGATTTGAAAGCAGATGATGAACCAGCTATTCTATGTCAAATCACACGCCAGCCTACCAGCACCTTATTTACATATCACTTACATGAGGCACGCCCTAATTCATGCAGATGTTTTGATAGAAGGCCAATAAAACAACAGCATTCAGTGGTTTGTGAGCCAATAGCTGTGTTTGTAGGCAGAATTTGAGCAGTGAGTGCACTGCTGCCCCTACTGACAAAATTTTATAGTGCTAAAATTATGATTACTGGAGAGAATAAAATTTAAAATTGTATTACTTTATTTTGTGGGCAGAGTCAGTAGTACAAAGCAAAAGCACAGTGTAACATGTATTTAAATGGAACATGGAATAGTTGCAGCTTTTCTTCAACCCAGTGTGCATGTAATAAAAGCAATTTTGTACTGGCTCACCATATGCACACATTTTAGTATTATTGCTATGCTCTATTTTATTCTCATTGTTCATCTTATTGATGATATTGATAATTATTTTAGTTAGTAAACTGCAAATTAGGCTTTTTTTCAGATTTCAGGTTCAAATTTACACACACATGCATCTTGAATAAGGTCCCAGTATGTCTGAGGGAGGATCAGCTTTCAAATCAGAGCAACAGCACTTTTTGATTGGTTTTGCTATTGAGCTCTTTTAGGGTCCATTATACTTGACTGACACATTTATCTGGACATTGATATTCAGATGAAAGGAAATGATGGCAGTAAATGGTTCACCACCGTGTGATTGTCTGGCAATGCACAGAGAGCTATGCGATTCCCTGTGTCGTTTGCCAATGTTCATTCCTCATACAAATGATCCTCTACATAGCTCTGACAAAGTGTACATGTTGTTTAACAGAATTACCCATGATGCACTGTTGCTGTTAGTTAGGATTGGTCTTGTGTGATTTCAGGTAAAATGCACATGCTGACATGTTGACAGCTCAGAGGGCCTGGGCTGAGCGCTGGGTTTGTTAATGGCATTCATTAGGACACGCAGTTCAGTTCTGCGTGTTTGCACCGGTGGCTTGTGAGTCCTTCAGGGAGAGAAGTGCTAACACCTCTGAGACACTGACACTAGAAGGTTTACTGCATTCATGTTGGAAATTAGGATTGTGAGTGAATTCTCTCTGAACTGTACAGCTCCATCTCTAGTGTAAGCTTCTTTGTTTCTGTACATTCAGCCTCAGTTTAGACCTTTTAAAGCAGTGATTTTTTCAAAACTTTTACACGATTACTGCCCCCCCACCCCCCCCCGCCCCTTACCCCAACATAGTCAATCAGCCAAGATGTGCTTGACATCTGAAATTTGCTTCTTTACTTCTTAACCTGAGAAAAAGGTCAATATGATAGATGTCTATGTGACTGAAAACTATTTTGGGTGAATTCTGGTGCAGTCTTAAAATTTTGAGTTAATTGAACTTCTAATTGTAAGAGATAGATAGATAGATAGATAGATAGATAGATAGATAGATAGATAGATAGATAGATAGATAGAGAGGAAAAGTATTGCTATTTACAGCTGCATAAATAGACGAAGTAAAGATATAAAATAAAATATATGAAAACAACCATAAAAATGCAATACAAAGGTAAAACTGCAACATGCAGTGGCGCATCTTCCATCCAGTGAATGAACCGAGTAACTTTGCACTGTAATATGTTAAACGATAACATATGTTAACAGTTGTGTGATATGCATGGGTGTATAAACAAGTGACAGTGCAAAATGCAATACTATGGATGTAGAACACTTTGTGAATTTATAATATGAGGTTCAGTTAACTCAACATCTTAAGGCAGCATGACAGCAGACAAGATCTATAAAGTCAATGCAACTTAAAAATATGTAACTACAATGCAGTGTGGCTTTATTATGTTCCCTAACTAAAGGTACTGACGACATATCATCCAGGGTGCCACCCCAGTGACAATTTAGTGTTTAACCTCTTAACATTCCAGGCTTATTACATACTAAGGCGCATTATTGAGTAACTACAGGGACTTCAGTGTAAACGAATGGAGCTATTCTTAGGTTATAGAAGTGTGTAATGAAACTTTGAGTTTACTTCAAATGGTAAGTCAACAGAACTTCAGACATAGATTCGTGTTCTGTTCTATTACAATGAGAATCTGTTCAATTTTCTTATAATTTTATGGCAGCCCAGTAACAAACAGTAACAAAGCCCAGTAAGAAAACCAAATGGCACTTTAGACTTACTTCTTCTTGCCACTGTTGCCTGTTCATCTTCTGTGGCCAAAGCACCAGTTTGCAGTACTTGCTGAAATTTGAGTCTTGAGCTAGTTCATTTCACATTTTTCATGTGGTCTGAATTTAAATTTTATTTACGCTAGATAACAACACTATTCTTTCGATGTGTGGCTATTTTTCAGATGCTAACTAATATAGTTGATTTTTCAACTTTTTACTTTTTAGAGATATTTCATCATGTGAGCAAAGACGGGCACATGTTCTGATTGGCTGTTGTGTTAAGTTGTTGCTTAGCGACTTTGTTTCCATCATTACAACCTTATTTCCTGTCTCCATAGTTCTTCCTACAGCTGTCAATTCTTAAAATCTCTACTAACACCTTAAACTCCAGGTTAAGAATTCAGATTTCAATCTTGAGATTTATTATTAAGCAACTACAATGAATAGTTTGATAACTATAATGTAAGTAATATTTGGGCTATGCAGTTATGAGTGTGAGAAACTGAAGTGTGGCCCCATATACAGACACTTAGGGTTGGTTTCACAGTGATTGAGCCTATATTTCCCTTTTAATGGTCAATCTCCAGTCAGAGTGCTGTACAATCTAATACTAGGCTTAATCCCTGTATGGGAAACAAACTTATAGACTTTAAGAAGTTAATCAGTAGGAAAATAAAAAAAAAAATAATGTGCATTAACGTATTACTACTTAACATTAAAACCTGTCAACTTTCATTGACACTCTTATCTCATCATGCCTTGATATCAACAGTAAATCTAAAGGAAATTATTTTGATATGGTTCTGTGTATATACAATTCTAAATTTACATTAACTGGAGATTCCTAAACCCTAAAAATGATTCACCTTGCTCACAAATCTCATTTACAAAAATGATTCTTTAAAGAACTACAGAACCAAAAGTGGTTCTTCTCTGGCATCACTCCAAAGAACCCTTTTTGGCACCTTTATTTTTCAAGAGCACATGAGCACCGCCTGCCATCATTTTCTTCTCTCCGGCTCTCTTTCCCCCCCTCTGTCCTTTATTCCCCACGGTATGCTAATCAGGAATTTTGTAGGTACAAATGTTGTTGTGGTCCTTGCGCCCCCCGTTGGACCAGGTTGAGTGGCAGACGGAACTTGTAATAGCAGGTGTTACCGTACTGATGCAGAACAGCTTGCGAGCTCACCCAAGTTTGGATTTGTCCCTCAGGGACTGCCATTTGAATAAGCCGGAGCTGAAGGTCCGACTCTAACCCAACTCAACAGAAGCTGTGCACCTTTAATTAGGCAGCGAATGGAAGAATAAAGCAGCGCACTTTATTTGTAGTCGCGTTAGTGTGGGCAGAAATAGCTGCTCATTTCACATACTGGAAATATGTTGCTCTGTCATATCTCCACATTTACTGAGTGAGTCAGAAAATGATGTGAACCTGGAAGCACAAGAAACTCTGAAGTCATTAATAGTCAAATTTTAAACCGCACATGTCCATCAGCCAGAACTCTGAAGAGTAAAGTATTACCCCAAAAATAATTTTGCAGTAAAAACACAATCTGCATTAGTTGTTGACCATAAAACCTACAAACTTTGAAATAAAAAGTAAAAGTAATATTAATTCACTAAGCTAACTAATAAACTAAAAACAATCCAGAGCTTGGGTTATTTTCACATTAGCCATAAAACATCATGCCCACCTGTTTTGAAGGAGGTCCTATACATTCCTCTTCTTTTAGCTGCTATTGCTCACTAGTGGCTCAACATTTCTCATACAGTGAGTTATGAGAAAAAATATTTGATTTCATTTATAAAGTATATCCAAGTCAATTTTCATTTTCCAACTTTGGAATGAAAAACTTTGGAATTGCTTGTCATATTAATAACAGTTTTTATTTTGTTGAATAATAACTTATACTCAGTAAATTCAAATACTATGAACTAGAAACCAGAAGGTATTTTTGAGTGTTTTAGGAACACCAGGATATTATTACATGATCAATAACATTCTCTAATGATCTATTTATTATAATTACAGTAACACATTATTTGGAGTGATCCTTTGTAGATGATTAATAAACCCTTAACAGAATATCAGTAACACATCAACAACATACCAGTGAAGAAGCAGTAGTGAAGCATCTGAATACATTGAAGTAAATATCTTGTAGATGTTCTGTTGTTACATTACTTACATTAAGTAGATGTGTTGTTAATATGTTACTTCCATTATGCAAAACCTAACCTTACACAACCTTACCCAACACCTAACCCTCACCCTGGCCCTAATCCTAACCCTAACCTTAACCTCATCCCAAAACCTAATCCTAATCCTCAAATGTTTTTGACATGTTACTGAGAGTCCATTAAGTGTTTGTTTCATATAAAAAGGACCACTCAAAATAAAGTGTCACCATAATTCCTTAATAAGTTACCAGCCTGAGATTTGATCTCCACTTTTCAAATATGAGGCATTCTGGATCTAAATTTTACTATAAATTCATTCTTAATATTTTAGAGCTTCCTCATTCATTTCTATCACTCGGTTCATCATTCTGGAGACATCTAACATTTCTTCATTTGGTTCAGCCTTCCACTTATTAAACCTATGAAATTGTACAGTAGTATCATCAAATTAGAAACATTTTATACAAATACCAGTAACAAAAGTTGGTTTTATATTTCAAATAGTCATTTCAAATGGTTTTCTTTTTGATTTAATCCCTTAACAATTCAGGCTTATTTCATGCAAAGGCTTATTATTCAGTAGCTACAAGGACGTCAATGAAAACTAACTGGGATATTCTTGAGTTATAGAAATGTGTAACAATACTTTGGGCCTGCCAGCAGAACCATGGCTTGTTAAGGGGTTAACTGTTCAATTCAAAATGATAAAACATGCTGTTTGAAGGTTAAGCACAAATATCCACTCCTAATAAGATGGGCAATAAATGTACATCTGAATCTAAATCTTCTATACAGTGTCCCTTTTCTATCAGTCCCTATCGCTGCAGCGGCAGATGAAGGTAGTGAATTTGCACTGAGCTTTCTTCTAGGAGCACAAGCTGGTTTTCCTAACACAGATTAAGTGCACTGTCAAACTACATTACTCTGTCAATAGGGATTATCCTCCGAAAATCCTTTTTCAGTTTAGCACTACGGTTAATGTCCAGAAACGGAGCCATACGGGAGCTCGAGTCTGAACCGGGTGGCGCCTCTTTTGATTTTAGATTGAATAAACATGTCTTTTAGCATGTGCAACATTCGACTAACCGTCTGAACAAAGACAGTCAAAACATATGTTTCCTCCTTTTTATCGACATAAATGTGCAATTAAATCTGCTGAAACAGAAAGAGCAGTACACACCAAGCAAAGTGGAAGCATTCTGGGATTTTTTTTTCCCTCTTGGCAAATCGGTGGCAGTTGGAGTTTTTCTCATAAAATGCGTTTTTATGATGCATGGTGGACAGATGTGGTAGATTCTTTATTCTTTGGTCTAGACTTGCCCAAGTGCCACTTCATTCACTTCACTCTGTGCTGCAGTTCAGGCACTATGCATGATTATTCACTAGCTATATTGTTAAAAGTAAAGGTTCCTGAATTGTTCTCAGATTGGATACAGAACTTTACGTCATGTGAAGGTTCTTTAAACTTCTTGAAGGTTCTTCTCAGGTCCTTTTTGCACATTTAAACTTGAGAATGCCGTGCCTGAATTTTTGTATAATAGCATTGTCTCCAATGTTGCACAAATGTTTTGCACTAAAGTTAGCACTTAACTGATGTTAACAAGCTAAGGTTAGCTATAACATGAGATGTTCAGCTACCATTAAAACATTTTGATATCTTTAGCTGCATACTGCAAATAACCGACACTCTTAAAAAAGTAAAGAAAAAAAAATGTTCTTAAGTAAAGAATATGGTTCCACATAGAACCATGAACACTCAAAGAACCCTTTGCATGATTCCAGATGTCTTTGTATCGTGATTGATGGAAAATGCGTATGAATGTGCTATAGATGGTTCTATATAGAACTTTTTTTGAAAGGAGTTCTATATAGCACCCAGAATGGTTCTTCTATTGTTACAAGCTTGACGTCATAACAACAGAAAAATCCTTTGGGGTGTTATATAGAACCATTTTCTAAAAGGATCTAAATAGAATCTACCTCACTGTTTTCATCGATCTGAAGAACGCAATCCATTCATTATGCAGAGATCTGTTTAATCAAAAGGTTCTTTAAGTCTTCATGGTGTATAGAATGACTTCCTTTACTAAAGAACCTTTAAAGAACCATCTTTTGAAGAGTGTACATCCAATAATGGCATTTTTTAAAATGGCTTTTTCTTAATTTGAATGGCTCCACAAATCCTGGGTGTATAGAACTTAGAAGTCTTGCATTTAAGAGTAAGTGTCATGGCTAAAAATGGCTGCAGGTCTAGGCCAGTTTTTTCTGTGAAAAAAAGAATGACATTTAGAAAAATCACTGTTATTGTATAAAACATATACAGGCTAAGGACAAGCTACTCATGCACATTTAAAAAACAACAATTAATCAGTTTTTAGCCTGATATAATATATATATATATATATATATATATATATATATATATATATATATATATATATATATGATTTTCACTCACCTTGCACATGTGTAAATGTGATGTGACAATAAACATGATTTGATTTGATTTGATTTTTGACACTGCTAAAGGCACTTGACCACTGCACTTAGTAAAGCTTGCTGATTTTAATGGGGTATTTTAAGGAAGCTGCCTGTCTTATGATGTTAGTTAAATGCACAAGTGTTAGTTTTCATGTAGCATGTATATATCAATATTTATATTTCTTTGCTTAATGATCTCCTACTTGAAAAGACACAATGATAGAAAAAGATGTATAAACGTTGGAACCACCGATAGCCACATAATGTGATGGGGGTGTCATTAATTTCTCCTAAAGGCAATAATAGCCTAGACCAAAAGTACACTCTTAGTAATTGCTCTAGACTGTTGGAAATAAAGGCATTATACCCTCGATGTAATGTAAATGTACCCTCAAAGGTGAACCTTAAATAAGTTTTTCCAGGTGATAAGTTCATATTTGTACCTTTTCATAATCTAATGTTTTAAAACAGAGCAGTAAAATAAAGCCTGGAGACGAGACGGGGTGTGTGGAGTCAGTACAGCTTAGAAAATATCATTTCAGTGGATTATGGTTCAGTTATGTTCCCTGACTAAAGGTACTGAGATGTACCCTTGAGGGTACCACCCCAGTGACAAGAGGGCTCTGCTCCAGTGACAGTTTCGAATCTTTTTTTTGTTTGTTTAAAGTGTACACAGCACTAAAAATGGTTCTTTGACTTGTAACAATCATGTCCTGGTCCTATATTAAACCAATTTTAAATGTTCTTCAAAGAACCATACACAATAGGCTCTCAATTATAAAAAGATGTTTCAAACCAGGCATTCAATTGTTTTCTTGAGTTGTTGTTGTTCTAAGTATATCTATTGCCTAAAGAACCCTGAAAGAACCCCTTTCTTAAAGTTAACTAAATGTCCCCAAAGGTCAATGGCAGCCTGCGGTCACTGAGTGCGTATGATTATTCGGCGGTTCTGGAGCATCCAGGTATTTAGCAGCACATCATATAAAGTTTCATTTCCCAATGTGAGCTATTTGTGCTAAAACGTGCTAGCACACAATGGAAGTACTAGATTTGAGACACAGCATCTGTCACTAAGAAGACAGTCAATGTGGACACAGAGACAGTGACAGGTAAATAATGTGAGTGACAGTTTTAGCCTCTTTAATCAACACAAGCCGACTGCCTGTCCATGTGCCACCCTGTCTCTGGGCTCCTAAAGGTCCTGGGGAATGCCCCACTGTGGGCAGGGGCACATTCATGCATCATGGTGACCGGTGATGAAGCACTGCAGTCAGAATCTCGGCTAGCCCTGGACACTTCCTGCAGCACAAGGAAGGACATGAGGGATCGCTGTCACCGCGGGAAAGCGCAGACACAGAGGATCCTTCAACCCCTTCAACCCCCTTCCCCTTCTGCTCCCCTCCCTGCCTTCAGCCCTGTCCCCAAGCCCTTCTGCACAACAAATGTGGCAGCTTGCGTGTCAGCCAGAAACGCTGCAGCCTCTTCTGACCTTCCTCTTCCTCCTCCTTCTCCTCCTCTGAAAAAGATTTTCAGCACAAATATGGTCAAGGTGGTATCAGCATTCTTTTCAAACAGCTTCTTTTATCAAATAGTACTCTTACTGCCAAGGACACCAACATGCAGGTCCTCAACTGGGTACCAGGTCTGTGAAAAGCAGTAGAAGAGCATATGAGAAGAAACCTGAGGCCACTGGGGTTGCTGTGCATTGTGGGAACATAAGGTGTAAAGATGGGCCAGTAATTGGGGAGAAATTTTGGGTACAGCGAGCCTGACCCTTGATTTAATTAAAGCAATTTCTTTGCAGTTTCTTGAATTAATTAAAGGCATATTGGATCATGGCACCTCCCCCCCTCCTTAGCTTCAATAAAAGCCCATCTCACTTGCGGTCGGCTGTTTCACACAAGACTGTTGTATGAGGAATGAATGGGGTGCTATGGAGCTCCTGAACGGCAGAATCAATGAATCAACATAATATACTGATGTGTATGAGAAAACACTAAGCTGAGCACTGAAAAACAGTGTTGGGGAAGATTACATTCAAATTTTACTGCAAAAATGTTTTTCTTAGAAAAGTAACAAGCTGGATTAGTGTTGCATTTGTGAAATGGAAACCTCTTTGCAATGCCTTTAAAGCTGGAAAACTAACATCATTTTATTTACATAAACATCATTTTATTCGGCTGTGATTGACCTGCACATACTATTTCAAATTAGAATTAGATTTCTTTGCCATACATTGACAGTTATATGCAAAAGTTTTGGCAACCTGGACGAATTAAATGTTTTGTTGATTTTCTAAGTGAAAATAAGTGAACACATCCACTACAGAGAACACACTTTATCATATTTTAATGCATAATTACTGTTGATTTCCTGAATTTAACATATGTTGTGGCCTGTGCAAAAGTTATGGCAAATTTTATTTCATGTTTTTTCTTTTTCTTTTTTTTTTCTCTCCAGTTTGTTAAACTCAACAAATTCAATTCAGAGACAGGGGACTAAAAGTTGAAAACAAACAAAAGCATCTGTCCCTCATGGCCACATGTGAGCAGTTAGATTCCATTGTTTTCAAATAAATGTGGCCCAAAATCTGAAAATCAGAGTGTAACATTAAAGTGCACTACAAATTTTGCTGTTTTTTTTCCCTTTCCTTAAGTTTGTTAAATAACTTTTTTGTGCATGTAAACAGTCTGCAATGTTACAAAGCTCGAAGTACACACCAGAGAGAGAAACAAACCACTCCCTCAGAAACCACTTTTCTCAGCTACCTGAAACACCTTAGTCCTTTTCGCTGTTACAAGGTGATGTCATCTTGTAACACAATCATATTACCAGTCTACTGGCAGGCTTAGCACACCCTCACACAATGCACAGAGAGCTAAAAAAGTAAAAATTAAAACTCTGAAATGTCCTGCTGCAGTTTATCTTGTGAAGGTGGACTGGGTGTCCCTGACTTTCAGGAGCAGACTCAAACTGATAAGGCAGAACCAACAGCAGAACCGACACCATTGTAGTTATAGTCACAGCAGTGTCGGGGTGGAGCTTGTAGCAGGATGCCACTCTGGCGGTTGACCAATCAGAATAGAGTGAGTGAGTTGACCAATCAGAGCACATTGGGCTCATTGGAAGGCAGGGCTTAAAGACACAGGAGCTCTAACAGAGCTTTAACAGAGCTCTAACCCAACCTTACCCAAAACCGAACCCTAACCCTGGCCCTAATCCTAATCCTAACTTTAACCAAAACCTAATCCAGTGTAGCTCCAGGTACAGAATGGTGTCAGTGTGTCTATAACAGCTTCTTGAGGACATTGAGATAGTCAGTATTAAACCTGTTACCTGTTCCGTTCCTCTCTGTTTAACATCTATAGATATGAACTTTGACCCTCCAAATAAAGTGAAAAACAACTGAATTCAGCAGATTATAAACAAAGTTTATTCATGCAATTCTCTATTATGCAAGTATTCACTGCTGCTACATCATTAATATTTGGTTGATGTTACTGAGAGTCTGTTGAGTGTTTGTTTCATCTAAAAAGGATCACTAAAATAAAGTGTTACCAAAATATTGTGTTTTGGAAAAATTGAAACATGTAAATCTATTCTAGTAGACCCCCAAAATAAAATAATGAACGCTGAAAATAAGCATTAAGGGTTTTTTTTTACTTTTTAACTTCTTAGGAATTGTCACTATAAAAAACACACATTTTCTGCAATTAAGTACTTTTTTGATCAAAATATTATGATTTTATGTGTGTACAGCTGTTCAAAGCTGTGTTTATTAGTCATTGAGCTCTGCTCAAAATTAGCTAAAATTATCACTACCAAAATAGTCACTAGTGAAACATTTGGCAAAGTTTTGGCAGTGCTGTGATTGTTTTGTTAGTGACAAAATGGAATGTTCACTCATTTATTTTGATAAAGTAAACATTATTGAGGTTTTTGGTTATTCAAAGCAAAAGGATTTTAATCTAAAGTTTTTTTTGTGTGTTTTAAACTCTTTCTTTGAACTAATATGGTAAAATGATGCATATATGCTTATATTTATTACATATTTCCACTTTAAAGTAAGAAAACATTTTGACAAAGTTTTCATACTTTTCAGTTCTGTCCATATAAGATCAGGTCTGGGTTTCCCAAAACACTCTACCACAAAGACGATTTGTAAATGGTGGAGTGAGCATCACAATGAAGACTCTCTCAGTTAAGATGAACTTACCACTAAGATGCTTTTGAGAAACTGGGCCCTGATCTGTTTTTCTTCTGAGCGCAGGATCACTGCAATGTGGCCGACAGAGGCCTGATATGATTATAAGAGTGTCGCCTCAACTGGGCCTTTGCAGGATTACTAAAATATCCAGTTAAAGCCAGCAGAATATTTCCATATATCTGATCCATGCAGCAGAATATTCATCCTAAATCCTGACTGAAAGTAAAAATGTTTTACATGTTGTAGAGCAAAACACATAATGCACTCAAAATTAATTTTTCATGCTGAATAAAACATGCCTGACAGTCACCTTTTCAACAGATCAAATCTCATATACAGTATAGGGGGGGGTTTACAATCACTCTTATTAAGTGATTTAGACTCATGAAAAATATTCAATGGTTTCTCTCACTGTTTGTTTGCTGTGATGTTCCCTTCATCACTTTGTATGATTTTGTCGATACACTTGCTGCTCCTTGGATTGCCTTTCAAAGATCAGGCAATATTGCATTGCAAACCACCAGGATAGAAACAGATGTGAAATTAAGGCAGATTTTCTAACATATTTTTCAATGTTGCATCACGTTTTGTGTATACCACACATAATTTAAAAAGCCTATCACAGAAGCCCATTTCAATGAAAATTCACATTTGTTCAGCGCTGTAGTCTTGTCTGTAGTACTGTGACTAGTAAGACTAGCCTAGCCTGCATATAGTAATGCCACTAAAGTACCCTCTTCTACACGGCAACGTGCTGGAGCCTATCACAGTGGTCATGGGTCAGAAGGCAGGAGACGCCCTGGACAGGATGCCAGTCCATTGCAGAGCAGACACACAGATATATACACTCACACCTAGGGGCAATTTACCTTGCCCAATTTGCCTGCCTGCATGCCGGAGGCTGTGGGAGGAAACCCATGCAGACACAGGGAGAACATTGAAAGTCCACACAGAAAGAACGCTGGTCGCCCACCCGGGGAACCGAACCCAGGCCCTTCTTGCTGTGAGGCTAGTCAAAATACCAATTGCAAGTGTTAATTCTTACAGAGTGGTAGAGAGCATTTTTCTGCAAAACTTTCAATCACCACCCTAAAGGTGTGTAAACCTTTTTCTGCCCCATAGCAACCAGCCTAGCAACAGCAAAACCCTTCTTTTTGTAAAGTAATATTATTGCTAGCAACTAGAAATGCTCTGTGTGGCTCATATAGTCATATGCAAAAGTTTAAACATACCAGGTACAATTATTTATTTTTTTCTGAGTGAAAATAGGTCTACATGGAATAAACTGGAATATGACAAATTTGTATATTTACGTAAAAATAAAGTGTAAAACTGAAAAACATGCCTTTTTTAATTGTAAATTAAATTGTGCCTGCAGAGGATTTGTTAACTTATTAGTCTTTTGACCAGTGGCACCAAAACTTATGCACATGACTGTAGAACAGCTTTTTTTCATGTTTCAGGTTTGTTTTCATGTTTGTTGAACAGCGTGATGAGAAATAAGGGAGAGTTTTATTGTCATGGCATTTCAGAATTGGATTCCTATATCTTTCCTTTTCTTTTCTTTCCTGTGCTGAAATTTCACAGGCAGAGTCTGTCAGATATGTGAAACTCTTATGTATCATTGTGCATTTTTAAGTGAGTATGCGCTAATCTCACTGGTTTCATAGTGTATATTCATATACTTACGTATCATGTAGCCGACATCTCTGCTATTGCTTTTGTTATACACAGTGTAATTTTCTATTGATGAAGTTTGCACTCAAACACCCTTGGCTCCTATATACATATTTTCCTAGGTGTTGAGGCCTGTTTGCGCTGCCCTCTGCGGCGGTGGGTAGAGGTGTGACAGCACCCAGGGCAGTTTTAGTGGCGGGGTGACATTTTGTCATCTGTTAAATGCAGAGGGCTACTCGGGGGGCTAATGAGGAGCATTTTTAGTGATCAATAAATCATGTGTTATTGATTCTTTTTTCCCCTAAGCTCGCTTCTGTTCTCTGAAAGTCAGCCACCTCCCAGGAAGAAGCTAGCAAGGAGGCTAGACACATGGGTGGAATCAACAGCAGCTGCTGACCAGTGAGAGACGTCATCTTCAAAATTACTTGATTAACCCCTTAAATGGGCAGGAGCCACTGGTGGGTCCAAGCTTCCTTTCTGTTCTCCTGTAACTTAGAGCTTCACTATGTGAGATATTTTAGTTCAAAGAAGTAGAAAAAAAAGAGAAAACACTCTACAATATGGTGAGCATGTGCTGCTGTGAGTCGCCCTGTAAAGCAAAATCAGAGGCATTGGTTTGGGAGTTTTTCAAACCACATCCTTTATCAAAATTTGACTAATTTGAAGATTCTTTCAACGATCTTGTAATCATCAGATTCATCCACTCGGGGAAGGGGTTCGAAGCGCAACCCACATATATTGTTCTGCATGTTGCATGCAGTTACACATTACCACCAGAGAGGTCTCCAAATCCCCGAATCTTACATAGTGTAGTTTTAAGAATATCACAGCCAGTTTGCATTGTAGTCAATGTAGTTATTGAAAAATAAGCCTTAGGATGTGATGAGCCTTGGATTTTAAGGGTTTCATTTACTTCATGCTTTAATATAAAAGTGAACATGAAATCATTACTTAGTTAATGTGCTGGTTATATTAAGTGCTATTCATCATATTATATCACTTAAAAGATAGAATTCTTATTTTACCATAATCTCCCATAAAAAAATTAATTATCACTTCTAAAACATCTCCTGAGTTTTGAATACACCACCATGCACCAGCGGGTAATCAATCATATTAATCATACTAATCAGTAATATTGTTTCACATCCACCTGTCATGGAAAGAAACCCTTCCTGATGTTGTGTTTCATTCATAAATTCATTACAGAACAGAAAGAAAATGGGTTATGATTTCTGATACACTTTGGCTGCTTGGCCTTGCAGACATATACATTTTAAAAGTACAGTGCTGCATTTAGTAACTTCTATGAATGACTTCTCTTAGTAATTTCTATGAATGACATTTTTCTTTTTCTTTTTCTAAAAGCACAGAATAAACATCTGCTGTTCTTCAATGAAGAACATGAATGTGCCAGGAATGTAGACCATTTCTTAATGATTAAATACGATTTTATTTTCTTACCAAGCTGGACTTTTCTACAAAAGCTACAAGTGGTAAATGCTAGGGTTACGTTAACGGGGAATTCCACTGATTTTTCCAAAATTATGCATAATTGAATGGTTCAAATATAAACAAAGTCATTGATGTAAAATGCTCCATTCTAAAGAAACTTACTGAGTCAGAATTCACACCTCCAACAGCTCCCTCACAGAAACGTATTACATGAAATAATAATAGATATTCTGCCTGATACCTAAGATATTGTTTCATGATAGATTTGAGATGAGGTTCAGGTAATGGCAGAGAGAGGTATATGCAGGGCATTGTCAGGCAAAGTAGTACCCAAAGAAAACTTATTTTTTCAGATGTAACACTAATTTACCATTATCAACATAACTTAGATGGGTAAATTCACTGGTGGTTTTGGATGGTAAATAAAATGGCCACATTCATGTTGTAGACATTGTGACCCAGGGTTCCTATCACCACTACTGTAAATACAGAGTTTCTGCAATTAGCCATTTCACACCAAACCACCCTAAATAATTTGTTAACATCTCAATGAAATTCGGTGGATTTTCCTTTTTATTTTTATTTCTAGATGTTTAAAATAAATAATAAATAATAAAATAAATAAATAAGCAAACATCCATTTTCTCTCTGTGGTGCTGAACATTGTGACATGTCATAGGTGAGCGGTGGCAGGGTTATTAAGACACTGTGTCAGTAAACATCTGGACCTGTGTTGATAGAGTTCCGCTGATGCTATCTTTAGTTCAAATCCTTCACAGAGATAGCACTGTATGCTAATACTGCACCCACCTCACAAACGGGGCAGGCGCAGGGGCCCCATGGTCAAAACTCTCCCAGAGAGAGAAAACAGAGAAGGAGAGAGAGAGAGAGAGAGAGAGAGAGAGAAAGAGAGAGAGAGAGAGATAGAGACAGAGACAGAGACACAGACAGAGAGAGAGAGAGAGAGAGAGAGAGAGAGAGAGAGACAGAGAGAGAGGTGTAAAAAGGAAAAAGTGCAGCTGCTTTGCTTTTTGTGATAGCTATCAAAATAGTTTTGGGCAGCCTTATTGGTTTTGTGAAGAACATGTATTGTAAGAAAGTTTCCTTTTCTAACTCAGCGTAAGAGTCTGAAGGCCAGATGTTCATACGAGCGATGAGCGCATGCGCAGCACAAAATGTGCCTTGATGCAGCCATAATATGCACCCACAATGCACCTAAATTTAATGTTCCATTACTAAGACTGCATCTTATCACACAAACTGTGTTCACCCCAGCAGGGTTTAAAAGGCACAGTAAAATAATGGAGCCATGAGCAAGCTCAAGACAAAACAGAAAATGAAAGTTCAGTGACGCAGAGTGTTAATAAATGAATAAATGTCTGTCCCACCAAAACGTTCTGTTTACACAAAAACATGGACTACAAGCTCAGCTGCATCATGGCATATTTTGCATCGTGTTTTCTGACATGTGTATATCTGATTCTAAAACTTTAAACAGTGTAATTCTGAAAGTAAATTTTCTTTCAGCATGTGTGAGGCTTGCTCCTTGATTTTGTCTATTGTTAAAGGAAGTCTCTCAACAACACATATTAACCCCTTAACAACCATGAGCCTGCTGGCAGGCCCAAAGTTTTATTACACACTTATATAACCTAAGAATAGCTCCATTCATTTACATTGAAGTCCCTGTAGTTACTGAATAATAAGACTTTGTAAGAAACCTAAATTTATGCCTGGTTTTAGAAGGTGGAGACAAATTTGTGAATCTAGTGGAATGTGTGATCAGCTGCACGTGTAATATTTCCACCAACTTATTGCATGACCCTGCCTCAAATGCATATTTATGACGAAGAGAAGCACATTTTGTGTATTACTGTGCACACAAACCATAAACTGCAAGTTTAGACTCGCGCAACAGTTTCATATCACATGCAGGCTTGAAACTGGTGCAAAATGCTTAGTATATTGGGCTGCTGGTGTTAAAACAAGACTAAATAGAAATATAATGGCGAATGTCTAAATATTAACCGTAACCAGCAAAGTTCTTGCTGGCACTAACAAAATCTTGCAGTAATTTCACATTTATTCTTAAGCATTGACCAATAGAATGGGATGCTCTGAAGCAGCCACACATGCTCCTAAGGTCACCATGCCCAGTGCCAAGCATCAGCTAGAATGCTACAAAGCCCCCAGTGTTGGGCTGTGGAGCAGTGGAACTGCATTCTCTGGAGTGATGGAGCTCCATTCAATACCTTTAGGATTATTTGGAGTGATCCAGAAATGCTCTTGTGGCTGAATACAATCAAATTCTCACAGTAGTGTTCTAACATCTAGTCTAACCAGAAAAGTAGAGGCTGTTACTGCAGTAAAGACAAACCTGCTTATCAGTATTATAACGTTCAGAAGAAACACTGAACATGCAAGTGTCTACAAACTTAGAGTCCAGAAAAAAATCTATCAAAATTGCAGATTCTAAACTATTAATTACTTAAGTCACATTTATGTTTGTAAGCAGAGGAGGATGAGTTGTATTATGGTTTTAATTTGATGAAAAGCTATTGTTTTATACATTTTATATTTTGCCCGTAGTTTTTCTTATTTATTCATGTCAAAACAAATGAAAAACGGATCTGATACAGAATGTAAATTGAAAGAATATGCGATTCATTATGAAGCTAATTACAATTTGTGCAGCAACCTATAGCCAAACAACAGTAATAACTCTAGATTTCTAAGGGTTAAGTATCATTTTACTGCGTTTCCTTCAGAGGACACGAAGGTGCCTTTGAACAGCTGCGTACAACCTTCTAAGTGCTAATCGCTTTGGTTTGTTCTCAAACAATGATGCTAGCTCCTGCTGAGATTATCCACTAATCACTATTCATCCCAAAAACGATCTTAAATCATTTCAATAGCCATATCACTAATAATTACATTATTAATAGCACATTGCATGTCCTTCCAACATGCCAAAAGCCCATCTAGTAAATCTAGTCACTATGGAATATATTTAGTTTTCAAGAAGAACCCTTTTCTGAAAGCCTAATGATGTCTTGGAATTTGAAAAAAACATGTTTATAAATTTTGATAAACACAGATATCTCCATTTTAATGTGTTTTCTTGAACTGGTGTTTTGATTAAGTAAAAATAACTCACACAAGTTTCATCTTTAGCATAAAACAAGCAGGTAAAGAGTTGCAAACTGCAACCAAAACAGTCCATTAATGGTCAATATTAAACATCTATGAGATCACACCTCGGAAAATCCTAAGGCTGAATCTCAAACAGCTCACTGCTCCCTGTATAGTGCACTATGGGAGTTATGAAGTTTTGGCTTTTACACCCAAATATTGCGCTTTATATCAAGTATGAATTGTGCACACATGATGACCCCAATGTGGTTCTCTGTTTGACACACTGAGCTCTGTTTAGATGCAGTAGCCATTATTTTAAGACCCACATGCTGCACTTTGTAGGGAGAAGGGGGCCATTTGAGATTCTACCTTAATCAGTTTGTGGCAGTGTGGAGTCACTTAACCTGAATACTGTGCACTGATTGGCTGAACAGATTTATCAGGTTCTGCTTTGAAACAGCGCTGGTGTTTGACTGTTTCTGCTGTAAAATTAGAACTTGCAATGCCTTGACAATGGACAATAATGGCTTTTGTGAAAAAAAACACATTTAAGGTACAGAATGTGCTGTATGTTGGAAATAACTCACAACCATCAGCTTGTTTTTTAATGGATTGTGTTTATTGTTTTTTGCAAATATACTCTTAAATTCTTGTAATGCTCAGCAGAAAACTGTCCAATCAAGAATGGTATTTCTCTGTGATATCTAGGTAGATATAACTAAGCATGCTCTCCTATTGGTTAGAACTTCAAGAGTTGAAGAGAAGGCCAAACACATTAGATTAACCATCAGCTTAATAATGAAGTGACAGTGGAATCAACCAATCAGGTTTTGATGTACAGTAGGTGGGACCAAGAAAGAAATGTCATTCTAGACCTTTTGGAAGTTCCAGTCACTGGCTGTGAATATGAGCAGCAGCCAAATCAGTGGCTTGTTAGAAAGGAAAACAGCGACAGCAGTTCTGTACCAGCATCGCTACTAAAATAATTACTGTGAAACTGCTACAAGGTAAGCTGTATGTTAATATGTCTGTCATAAGCTTCAAGTAAAACATAGACTGTCTTTTAAAAGCTTCAAATGACACTGTTTAATCTATGGATCATCATTAGCTTAGTGCTAACAAACTACTAGAATCCCATAGGCAAAATTTAGCATCATGTAGAAATAGGTTTTGACATTTATATCCCAAACTGAAGGCGTAGCTCTAGTAGTCCTAGTTCACCAATGTCAGTTCTGTCTAGCAATTTTGAGACTGAAACATCTGTACTGTACCCAAAGACCCAACCTGACCTGATATTCTTGGCCTGCTGAAGACATTCTCTCTCATACCTAGTGGCAAGAAGCAGGGCAGGAGTAAATGACCCAATTATGGAGGATTACATATAGTATACTCAGGCCTCAGGCTACGCTGACCTGACCTGAGCTTTCAGTTACAGAACTGAAATAAACTGGAAAATTACTCTTAAAAAAGGGGTCATGCAGACCTCATAATTTACTCTCTTATACGCGCATCTAACAGATGGTCTGTGAACAAGCAGGTGCCATTTGTTCCTCTAAAGGAAGAGGGTGTGTGCTAGTTCTTTAAGCTCTGCAGGTAGTGCTGATGTTAAAAAATAAGAATTTGTCACTACACTTTTGTATAATTCCACTTCCTTTTTTAGAAAATTATATGAAACGTGGTTGTGTCCTCAGGGTTACTCTGTACTGTTCATTGCATGAACATCAGAAACAGAACATTCTCACTTATATCAAATAAGGACTTAATCTGAATATGAATGCATTATTCAGAGTGAACAGACAATGCATTCTAAAGAGAATGTAGATATAAAAATGGGCTGCATCATTGGAGGAAAGTTTGGATTTGTAGGAAACAACCTGGAAGACTCCATAACATTTAATTCAAACTCCACTCTTCATTTCTTTTTAGCCGTGTCCTGCTATCCAGACCTAAATACAGCCTCATGAAATGTGGAAAATAATCCTGTAGTTCTAAACAAACCATCCTTCCAACTTGACCTAAACCAGTGGAGAATCCTCAGAGCCTTTAAGGCCTACTTGCTGTATTTGTACACTCCTTTGACTGTTAAGCTTTGCTTGGAAATAAAAGGGGTTATAATCTTGAAATGCCCAATGGAAAAATATCCAATTAGGCATATCTGAACAAAACATTACTGACTGCAAATCTGGTTGGTAGTCTAACCAGGTTTCAGTCAGAAATGGAAAACAGCAGCTCTATGGCAGCAATCTTTACCGAAAGAGCCACTGTGAAACTGCAACATACAAAGTAAAACCATATCTTAATGTGTGTCACAGGCTCCAAATCAAACATTGGGAATGTTTTTTAGAAGCTTCAAAAAGCATATTTCTTTAGAACATCCAAAATATGGTCATGTGAGCTTAGTGCTCACATACCATCAGAAATTCCGTAGGTGGGCTAGCAGAAATTACCATTATACTGGAGATGTTTTTTCGTTCAGTAGAGTTTTGACATTTATGACCTGAACTGAAGGCCTCGTTCTAATAACCATAGTTTGCCATTGTTTAACGTCCAAAACAATTCACAACAAATTAAGATGAATAATGGGTTTTTCAGGTTTCATCCATAGACAAAAACATATTCTAGGGACCACACCTATTTACAGTTTACACCGAACCAACTTCCAGTCCAATCTAAATACTGATGCAGATATTCTGAGCAGAAACAGATACAGATACGGATGCATATTTTGAATAGATACACAAACAGCTACAGATACGAAGCGTGTAATCATGTTAAGCTTCTATGTTAAATTAATTAATTAAGTAATCAAATTATTGTTAATGTACGAAAGCGGGGTGCTGCACACTTATCAAGTGACACAACTTGAGATGGCAACTCTCATAGGAGAGTAGTACCGATGCAAAGGCACTTCCCCTGAATCGTCCTTTGGCCTTCCTGTTCTGAACAAAAGAGGCTGGCTTGTCGAGTCAAGCAGCATGCTCTAATCATATACGCAATTAACAGAGCCGGGGGGAGAGGTGGGATGCCCTTTCCTTTGGATGAAAACTATAAAGGTTAAACATTTATGAACAGATATAAATCAGATGACACCTGCGAGGCTCCGAGGGTGGCCAGGGCTTTGCCAGCTCCAGCCAGGCAGTTGTGGGAGCTGTGGAGGTTTCCTCTGGCCGCTGCCTGCCATCCCCCTTCCTGTCCTGCAGAGTGCCCCCACGCATGGGCCTAATTATCCTCTTAAATGTATATCTGCAGCCACAGGAGGCCTCGTGGGATTAAGTGAAGTGTGTTCAGCAAATTGGTGAGAAGACTGCTGGTCAGAAGAGGCTGAGATCCTGATCCTGTAAGAGATCTCTTCATTTCAGCACATTCACACACTGAGGTTTGTATTTATACATTGTCAGGACATAGGATTGTACATGCGTTGCTGCCGGAAATTAAAACCTCACATCTACATTTTTGTTGTTTTTCAGGTTTTGAAAGGCCCAAAATGACTGAGTCTGGTTCCATTGACTTACATTAAAAGTCAAATATGTTTTTTCATTCTCTAGTTCTCATTTTGTAGAGGCCAGGTTTTGTTCCAACAGCAGCAATGTGTAATATATATTGTTGCTGTCAGAATAAAGCCTGGTATCCTTATTTTGGTGTTTTTGCAAAAGAAAAAAATGTAATATACCAGCTGATCTTTTTATTGTGCCAGTATTCAAAGTGAAAGAGCCAATAGAATATATTTGTTTATATTACTGCATGTACAAAAGTCAAAGACCAACCATCATTCATGCAATTTCTAGTCAGAATGAACATTAAGCAAACATTATTAATTTGTCAGGAGATATTTCTGATGAAATTAGGCATAAGGAAGGAGAAAATTATTTCTAAATTATTAAATGCTATAGAAAAAAATGGGACTCCTAACAAACAAACTCCTCTCTTGCTTCAGACCTGAAAAAGTTCACAGGTGTTTCTGTGGATTTTTTCAGGTCTGAAAAAATCCACAGGTGTTTTTGGTGGAGGTGTGTAAAAATATCCCTGCAGATTTATTTGCAAAACTGAAAGCAAGTATCCTGAAAAGAATGGAAGTGAATAAAGGTAAAAAGTGGCCAATAAAAAATCTGATATAATGTTTAGTCATTGAGGCTTCTGTTTAATTTTATGTTCTTGAAAGTAAGAATTGGTATTTAATGGCTATTTTGACTGGATATAAAATAAATGAAGGGCTATTTCTGACTTTTGCACCATACTGTATAAATTTAAAATTTAATTTATTGTTTTCCTCTACAAAGTCAGGCCATTTTTGTCCTGAAAATGTAGAAAGACAGACATAAACAGACACACGTTCAAACAAACAGAATCCAGCTTCCTAACTGAGAGTAATTAAAACGCAGTCTCTGAAAGACTCAACTGGGCTACTCTAAATGATCGTTTTGACATTCAGAATAGAGAATGATATCAAAATCAATTCGGAATGAAGTCAGTTTGACCAAAAGGTTTAGAAAACTTGTTCTGACACTCATCTCAAATCTAAAAACTTTCATCAGAAAACTGTAAATGTTTAATAGACAACACAAAATATTATGCAGTTGCTTTTATCCATTCCATCATATGACATATCTTGGGGTTTTAGCATTTTAAGTGACTGTTATAAAACTCTAACAAAATGAAAGTTTTCCAACTGCCATCTTTATCATCACTATCTTTGAAGTGCGTTTGTCCACTCACTCACCAAAGCCTGCTCCACTAAAGCCTGTCTTATCTCTAACTGTTAGTCTTCGCACCCTTTTTTGAGCACACGTTGGGTGAATTTCTACAAAAGAGTTTATAGTTTTGGTTTCAGAGGCTTTGTAAACAACTGGTAATTTTGCTGTAAATTTACTAAATAGTGTACAGTAACTCCTCCTCATGTCCTAATGTTTCATCCTACAGTCCAGAGACATGCAGTCAGGCTTGTTGGAGATACTAAATTGCCCCTAGGTGTGAATGTGTGTGTGACTGTTTAAGTCTGTGTGTCTGTCCTGTGATGGACTGGCGGACTGTCCAGAGTGTTTCCTGCCTTCCGACCAATGAGTGCTGGGATAGACTCCAGCACCCCCTGCGACCCAGGAGGATAAGCAGCTTAAGAGATAAGTGAGTTTACAAAAATTTAAATCTTAAATTACAGTATGTTGTTATATTTTGCCAATTCTGGGATGGATATTAACTGTCTCCCGCAGAATAAACTATCCTGGAATTTCTGAAGTTCTCAAAACATTATTCCCAATTACCAGAAGTTCAGCACTGATAAGGCTCACTACTTTACTGTAGTAGATATCATCTGTTGTACAGTAAAGTAGTGGCAACTGAACTGACTTTCACAACACTTGCTTTAATTTGTTGTAATTCAAATAATACATCCAGTTTATTATAGCTTTACACTGTCTCTAATCAATAGCTGTAAAACTCTATGTGAGATTACTGTAGATGTGTAGGAGCAAATTACGTTAAATTATGTTACGCTATGTTAAATTACAGTATCAGGGAGACAGTATTTAGATGCCACTTTTCGAATGTTTCTTTTCATTGGTGATGGTTAACGGCTATTGGTGTTTTTCTTATGACCTCCAACCAAATCCAATGCAATCGTGCTTCCTCAAAAAAACACATGAAGCTATGTTGTGTTGTTTTGATGTTTAGTTTAAATGAGTTCAAATGAGGGAACAACCTGGCAATGGTTTTGGAAAGGAACCAAGAAATATTTCAGATTAAAAAAACATGCAGCTCTCATCTCCTGTAGAGAAAAATGCAAGGCTGAATGGATATCAGTTAATAAGTCATATTTTGTCGTTTTGGTTGGATACAGGCAAGCAGAAGTTTCATAATGAAGTTCTTTAACTTTTAATTGGATATGAAAATGAAGGCCCATTCACTGCTGAGGTTCAGAGAAAAGAAATGACACAAACATGCAACAATCCAAGACATTTTCTCTGACTACAGTGCACAGGTGTGGTGTATTGAATGAATGAATGAAAGAATGGGTCAATTAATTAATTCATTCATTAACAAACAAATTTTTAGTGCTTGGTCCCATGTTGTTTATTTATTTATTTATTTATTTATTTTATTTTTTTTTGAAAAGTGATGTTTTTATCAGTGTTTCATCTCTTGTAATTAACCTGGGTGAAATTATGTTGATAACTGCATATGTTATTGTTTACTGAAGTTGGAGCACCACCAAAATCATCATCATCTAAAGAAAGATTTTGAATAATAAAATCTATCACTGAAATATGCAAATGACTATTAATTCTGCTCCCAGGCAAAATGACCAAGCCTAATCTTGCTGCTCAGTCTTTATAATGTATACCTTTCATAGCCTTTCAAAGGTTCTCTGAAGTAACAAATGTAGTGAAGCCCTTTTTACAGCAAATTTTCAAATAGTTCTTTAAACACTTACATGCTACATCTGATCAGGCACTGAGGAAAAACATTTAACCTTGCAAAAGGCATTTAAGCATTCAAGCTGTTGTTTAAGTTGTCACAGTTCTACATGTTTTGTTGATTTTCTAAGTGAAAATATGAAAATAGTCTACAGAGAACACCCTTACCTTATATGGCATTTTCTGCAAACTGCAGTGCACAATTTCTAATAAATCAAGATTCAAGACAAGATTCAAGATATAAGAGTTTTATTATAATATGCTTAGTAAAATTATCTGTTCACTGTACAGTGACATTCTTACTTTGCTTATTTTAGGTTTACAAAAAATGTAATAAATAAAGAGATAAAACATAAATAAGTAAACTTAATTCAAATGGCTTGTACAGTATTGTAGAAATAGCATGAAAGTAGTTACATGTGCAGTACTGTGCAAAAAGCAGTTAGCAGCAGTCATAAAGTGTGCATTTATTTGCTGAGTTTAGAATATTGGGACAAAAAGTAACATAAAACAGAAAATGTACCATAACTTTTGCACATGCAACATTTTAGGTTTTACTTTTTTCTCCAACTTGTAAAATTCAGCAAATTAGTAAGCAGTGATTAGGTGTTAAAATGTATAGAAATGTGTTAACTTAAGTATTATTTTCACTTAGAAAATCAACAAAACATGTCATTCAAACAGGGGTGCTTAAACTTTGGAATACGACTGTATATAATCAATGTATTTATCAATGAACCCCTAAAAGAACCCCATTTTATAAGGGTGTGTGTTGTAATCCATGACTGTGAAAGGCAAAAGAATATGTTTACGAGAATGTATTTGTTTATCCCTTGTGTTGTTTGTTTTATCTTAACAAGTACGGCTAAACGAGCTCCTGAAAAGCTAAGGCTGGCCATAAGGAGAAGAAAAAGGGTAGAGTGAGTAAATAAAGCATGCTGCATCCTGCTTTAACTGCTGCTGGGTCCCTTTGTGATGATTAGCCCAGTCCCATGGGGCAGGTGAGTTAGCAGAAGCAAAAGCTCTCTAATGAGCTGAGCTCTCGCGCCCTGCTTCACCGTCTCCATCCACACACATACACACTCATACAGTGTCCCTACAGAAGCCAGTGGCAGTGAGGGAGTCCCATGAGGGGCCTCGCCGCACCTGTTCTCCGCGTAATCAGCGCATTTCCGTACTCCGTGTCCAGGCGTAGCCAAGCGTCCAAAGATCAGGGGTATTCCAGTCTGCTGGGGATGGATAGTCTTGTTTTTCTGTTTTTCTTCTCCACAAATATCCACCTCCCACATCATCTCAGACTAAATATGAAAAATCTTTGAAATTATGCTAGATGCATTTTTTTCCACTCATGAATACCAATCTGACCATCATTTTCATCTTAGTGTCTTTGGAGGGGTCTGGCAGGGGGAGGCATGTCCAAAGTGTAATGTTTGTGGTGGGTTGAGGGTTAAAAAAAACAATATACAGTACAGAAAAAGAATGTACACAATGCCATAGAAGCCCAGTTTTAGTTTCCTAAAGAACTTTTTAATGGGTGGTTCTTAGAGGACAACTTTTTCAAAAAGTGTGTGAGTGTGAAGAAACTTTTCAAAGAACCTCATTATGTAAAAGAAGCTAAGAAGAAGTTTTAAGTTGCTTTGGAATTACTTAAAAATATGCATTTAAAAGGGAAAAAATAAGGCAATTAATGGTGTATAATATAAATATATGTTTGTTTTGTCAGTAAGAGGGTGGAGTAGGGGAAACTTTTTGATGCACTAAATCAAATGTCATCATGGTCCAACTTTGGCAGGCAGGAAACACAATGGGCAGCCGTGATCTATAACATTTAAAGATTTTTCCCAGACTTTTATTCACAAGCCAAGAACCATTCTAGGAACCACTGTACTTCTCCAAATAATCCAAAATATCATCAATGTGGGTAATATGCTGCAATTAGAAAAGCTTGCTTTGAAGTCTAATCTAGAAACATGTACTAACTTGACATATTCTTTGTAAAAAAAATTGTGAAACTGAAGGAGCAGCTTATAAAAGACCTGCTTTGGGATCAAAACCAAAGGCCACACATTTTACCCTTTGTTGTGATATTAGCACTCATCACTGCTCAAACCTTTCAGGTGTTTCAAACATCTTTGGGCCAAAAGAGTTTCAATATGTGCTTTTAACACATATTTGTTTGGAGAGAAAATGTCAAATCATTTTTTATGGAAAACCTTCTCTTCATACCAAGAAAAAAAAATAAATAAAATAAATAAATAAAAAAAAAATGTTGTTTATGTTGTTTTAACAACAAACAACAGTTAGTGTTTGGGCTGCCTTTTTTGCATTAACTGAATTTTGAATAGTAAGTTAAAAGAACAACAATCTATAAACTTACTATGTGAAGTTCAACTAACTCAAACTTTTAAGGAAGCTCAAACCGCAATTTTTGTAAAGTTTTGAAGCTATTGAAGTATTAGCACACAGCTGTTGGGTCAACGAATGTGCCAGCACATCAATTTAGGTTTTTCTTGGTGTTTCTATTGATATCTTTGCAATAATACTGTGCAGAAATACGGTTCAAAGAGTTCCTGAATCTGAAAAGTTGCCATTTCCATTCAAGCTCATTACATCAGAAGTTATGAGTCAATGAAGACAGGTCACCTGGCACCTGCCTCTCACTGTGTGTAACTGGTGGATTCACGTGTCTGTCTATATTTTGCTTGAAACTGACCAACGGACACTCAGGAAATCAATAAGCACTGACCTATTATGTCGAAAACACTTTTTTCTTTCAGTTGCCTCGAACACAGATGCGAGTGGTTCGAAGAAGTTCACGAAAAGTTCGTTTTGGAAAGTAGAGATGAGAATAACATTTTATTCATGCATTCCACTACTTTTGTGAATACAACTTTGGTAAACCCATTTCAAGCACCAAAACAATTTGTCCATATGAGCAAAGCTATGTTTTCACAAGTGATATTAAGAATTGGATTTCATTTTTTTCAGCTTTCAGGCCAAATGGTCTCTTTGCACAGTGCTCCAGGTCAAAAGGTCCTCATTATAAGGAGAGCTGAGATTGTTCTGAACATTTTGATGGTACCATGTCGTACTTAAGTACCTTTAAAGGTGAATTTAAGAATATATGCAAAAATCCTGAAAAGTTACAGTGAAAATCAATCCCGTTTCTTTAGAGGGAGGTCAAGGGTCACAGAATGTTGTGACAGAATGGTGGTGCATGTATTCACAGCCCTAGATTGCTTCATTTAGCTCATACACTTTTAGAGCTGAGGCCTACAGTGGTCTGAGATTATCTGAAGCAGACAGAGCGAGAGAGAGAGAGAGAGAGAGAAAGAGAGAGAGAGAAAGAGAGAGTGGTAAGTATGGGCAGATGGAGGGAGCTGATGAGGATCTCTGTGGCAGCCAAACAACGAACGTCTCCACTGCACAATTCCCTCTGCAGCGGATGACAAAAGCTCCAGCTCCCTGCTCACCATGCACACGCACACACACGCGCTGCGTCTCACGGGGAAGATTTCCGTCGAGGCATCGCGTGGACTGGAGAGCGTGGTGGGCTCAACTGGGAGCCGAACGTTTATGCAGGTGATTATATAGACTGCAGTCATGGGGCAAATAAACAAAAGCCCAGTCTCTGGAGTGCAGAACCAGTAACGTCCCGCTTCGTCCCTACACACTCCCCTGCACCCTGCCTCTAAACCCCCCGTGCAGCCCCCCACCTGTAGCTCTGCATACTCAGGGGATCAGGGGCATCTGCAAATCTGGTTTGTGGACATTTATCCACTCTTTTTCTCACTGTTTCATTACATACTTAAAAATAAAGGCTTAGAAATGCTGTGTTTGGTTCCCTAAATACCAATTAAAGATTTCTCCTAAAATCGTATATATAAGTTATGAATCATTTAGGAACTTTTATGTAAGCACCTTGCACTGCATTGCCTTCAGCTAAATTATTTTCTTTCTATTTCCTGCTGGTTTCAGAAGTTATTTTTATCTGCAAGTATAGTTTCTCATATCAAAGAGGTGCAATTTATGCACACCATTGTTCAAAAGTTCGCAATTGCTTTGTTTTCTAAAATACGTGTTGTTATTGTTTATACATTAATAATGTAGAATTAAACATAATTTCCTAAACAATAAAGTTTTTATCTTTGAAGTGTTTTGGGAACAAAAAGAAGTTATCAAATGATAAAAATTGTACTGTAAATTTAATTTTTTTATGATATCCTCTTCCTCGGTGGTTTGTTGACCACTTTTATAATAGATAGTATTCTGTTAATTATAATAGTATTATAAGTTTTATAAATTACGCCCTTTGTCATGATTAATAGAGTTACTGTTTCAGAGGTTGCTTTGTAAAAGTACAATGAAAAGCAGAGAAATATCATATATTGTATACACACACACATATATATGATGTTTACATGACAAAACAAAGCATAAAAGCATTAAAACTAGCAAACTTGTTGCTATGTTTGTAGCACAGACCTCATGAAGAAGCCTAACAGGTCTAGTGTTTTACTGTTATTCTGGCCTGCAAGCAGTAAATCCGATAAAAGGGCAAGCACTGGCTGTTAGCTGTCCATCACAGCTCAGGGTAAACAGGCCAGCATGGTGCAATAATCCGGGGAAGTGCTCCCGTCGCTCCCTGCATCCTGCTCTTGTTTTTTCTCCCCGATGGTCCGCGGGGGTTGTTTAGACCAGGCCGCATGACCCGGCTGCCTGGGGACGGCCCTGGGAGGGGTTCCTGTGTGTTCCTGAGCCACAGGTGAGGCCTCGCTGCAATCTGCCCCATTTGCCCAGCAGGCCAATCAAGCCCGTAGCACACGTAGCAACCTGCAGTCCCTCGAAAAAAAAGCCCAGAGGAGCCCGTCGCTACCACTTTTAATTACCTCTGTGTTCTTCATTAATTCATGGCCATCTTAATGCCCTGCAGGCCAGAGAGAGAGATGGAGAGGTTTCCAAAACAACAAGAGCAACAGTGGCACCAAGGACATCCACTGGGACTAGAGGGGCTATTTTAGTTAAAGCTCTCTTAATCAGCACCATATTGTGAGCAGTGCTCAGGGGTCAGTTATCAGGCCTGAAATGGTCTGTTCCTGAGAGAGGGACACAAAGCAAGTCCCTCAGGTCCAGCCTTATGGTCAAATTCCACCTGTGGTACAGTCTATTAGGTCATCCAGGGACACAGTAAGTGATTTGAAATGGCGAGAAATGACGAGCACGCCGAGAAGTGGTTGTAACGACACAAGAGATTTAGCTTTATTAATATTAGACCATATATGAAAGAGGAAGGCTGCTTCAGTTCCACACTTTCATAATTGCAGAACATACACATTTTTTTCCCAATAAGTGCTGAATAGTTACTAATAATTATTGATTAATTAGATTAATTGGTAACACTTTCTATGAATGTCATGTTTGTAAGCATCTATAAACACATTTATAACATGTTATAATGTATTCATATGGCATTATAAACATGATTATAAACATTTATAAAATTCAATTAGACTTTATAGCCATGTTTATTATACGTTATGAATTGTTAATATAACGCATTATAAGTAGTGTCGATAACACGTTATACTGTCAGTGCCAAAGAAGTCAGTCCCAGCTTGGACAGGGCAAAGTAAAGACAAATACCAAGCTAACGGTGGTGTACATTAACTTTCCCATGTTGGGTAAAACACTGATGGCAGCACTAGTTTAAACTCTGACATTTGAAACCTGTAATGTGCTTTATTATGTATGTTTTAGTGTTTCAGTAAATCCTTCAGTAAATACTTCAACTTGAAGCCTCACTCTTAACACTGGAGGAGGCTTTAGCACAGTACGCTTCACTTTACTTAGAGTGGACAAATACGACTTATGAGCTCTTATAATTTGTTATGATCAGTACTTATAATGTATTATGTTAATTCATAACGCATGGCTATAACATGTAATGCATTTTTATAAATATTTATAGTCATGTTTATAATGCCTTATGAACACATTATAACATGTTATGAATGTGTTTATAGATGCTAACAAAGGTGACATTCATAGAAAGTGTTACCGATTAATCATTCAGTTATCAGTATTGAGACTTGTAACTACTGCGTAATTACTATGTAACTATGTACTAGTACCAACTATGAGGTACTTTTTTCCTTTACAAATTAGGTTCTTTTATTTTTACAAAGCTTATTTACATTTTCTCATTGGGTCCATTATACCATTAAAATGTTCTTTAGGGATCCACCTATGATATCATGCCACAGTACCAAAATACAAGGCCTTAGAATATGAGGGATTAAGAATGGAAAACGAAGCCTAGTCATCAATAGTTAACAAACAACACCTGCAAATGATGAAGAAGAATGATGATTTCTTATGAACAAAATAATATTTTGGCAGATCATCTTAGATATAATCAATGCCTAGCTGTATAAATATTCTAAGACTATTCCGCTTGTTTCAAGACATTTTCACTTGTTTTGAGTAATTTTATCCTCTGGCAGATCATTTTGCTTGTTTTATGACAAATTTCTTTCAGGAAATGATGCCTTAAACAAGCATCCATCTGCCAGTAGAATAAAATAATTAAAAATGACTTAAAACTATTACATCTGTAGTGGTTTAGAGTCCTGCCTTTTGAAAGCCCAGCTCTTCTAAAAGGTAACCCATCTGAGGGCTGAGTGCTGATGACAGGTGTTCTTCAGCGCCACAATAGGCAGCTTTTGTGTTCCATCTGATATTGTGAGAGTACATGTAGAAAACACAGAGGCTGACTCGCGGGTCCAGGGGAACAGAAAGTTAATACTGTGACAGATGTGTCGCCTTGCTTCAGCCTCGCGGTCATGCTGCAGCGGCGGCGGCAACAGCAGCATTCAATACTGCCCCCTCTCTCTCTCTCTCTCTCTACCTATAGCTGTGTGCAGTTGGAAGTGTGGGGAAGTGTCCCAGGAGCCACGCAGGGGTGTTGATCTGCGTAACAGCGGGACATTTCCCCCTCCCCTCGTCCCCCCACCCCGCATCACGTGACTTGCTCAGATTGACAGCCTCCCCAAAGAGTGCGAGCTGGAACAGATGGAATATGAATGGTTCACTCGTGTATGAAAAAGGTGTCTGGGCAAAGGAGTGTCGTTGTGGGAGCCGCAATTGCAAGTTAAGTGTGACTAAATCTCTTTGTCTTCTTCTCCCCTGATTTCACACAAAAACACCGCAGAATGTCTGGAGCTGTAATATTTTCCATCATTACATACATACGGCACGTCACGCGGTCATCACTCTGAGATTTGGACACATGCACTTATATATGATCATATGTGAAAATGTACAGTATACTCTCCATTTATTGTACTGTTCTTATATTGTACATCTACAGTAAATGTTGTAAAATTTTATTTAACAACAACAAACAACAAAACAACAACAATGATATTAATATTATTATTATTAATAATAATGTTTGTTTTTCTTATAAAAATATTTTATTATTATTATAACAATGTATATGCATTAATGATTTTATAGTAATAAAATATAGCATTTAGAGAAATATTTAAAGTTTAAATGTCAATGTAAATATTGTAAATACATATTATATAGATATTATATACAATATTTATTGCAAATAAATCTTATAAACATATGCTTTTTTAATGTCATTTTTCTGTCTATAGAAGTAAGTTTTTATACTCTGTTTTACTAATTTATTGATTTATTCATTTAATTTTGGTGAAATATTTCAGAATTCAGGCTTCTATCAGTTTAAGAGGAGAAAAATCTGATTTGTTCATGCATAAAATGGAAAATGGACAAAAATTTCCCCCATACAACACATTTGCAAGAATGATCATCTCAATTAAACATTTCATTTTTGTTCTCATTTTGTTCTGCTGATGAGTCATAATACTTAAAAATGCAGTTATAGGAAGGTCTAATTTACACAAATTAGGGCTCCATCCTAATTCTCATCAAAATTATCCAGAAAGAAGATCATATCTCCGGCAATGTATGTGTCAGTTGTGTCTTTAATGGGCGTATGATTGTTAGGGGATCCCATTTCAAACCAAATTTAGCACAGCAAGGAAACCCATTAAAACTGTAAGCATGGTGGTGCTTCCTAATATGAGATAATAAACGCAAATGATAACACGTGAAGGTTGCTGGTGAAAGACTTGAATTTTTATGGAAGAGCAGAGAGAGAAGGTGTGGGGGGAGGGGGAGGTCTACCAAACTTTCTGACAAAAATAGCTTCTCCTTAGTTGGGTTAGGCATCTAGATGTGATTGTAAAGGTGAGGCAGTGTTCGGATTTAAGAAATCTTTTTAAATGGTCTTTTTTGGTAACTTTTGAGAAACAACACGGCAAAAAACAAATCGGTAACACTTTCTATGAATGTCATCTTTGTAAGCATCTATAAACACATTCATAACATGTTATAATGCATTCATAAGACATAATAAACATAGCTATAAATATTTATAAAAATGCATTATACATTATAGGTATGTTTATTATGCATTATGAATTGTTAACATAATACATTCTAAGTACTGATCATAACAAATTATAAGAGCTCATAAGTCGTATTTGTCCGCTCTAAGTAAAGTGAAGCGTACTGTACTAAAGCCTCCTCCAGTGTTAAGAGTGAGGCTTCAAGTTGAAGTATTTACTGAAGGATTTACTGAAACACTAAAACATTCACAATAAAGCACATTACAGGCTTCAAATGTCAGAGTTTAAACTAGTGCTGCCATCAGTGTTTTACCCAATGTGGGAAAGGTAATGTGCACCACCGTTAGCTTGGTATTTGTCTTTTATGCTTTCCAAGCTGGGACTGACTTCATTGGCACTGACATTATAACATATTATTAAAACTATTCATCATGCATTATATTAACAATTCATAACGTATAATAAACATGGCTATAAAGTGTAATTCAGTGTATTTTTTTATAAATATTTATAACCTTGTTTATAATGCCTTATGAATACATTATAATGTTATAAATGTGTTTATAGATGCTTACAAATGCGACATTCATAGAAAGTGTTACCAACAAATCTTTTAATTGTTCTTTATTTTCACTGAAAAGTAGACCTGATCCACACCCATTCTAGGCACTGCACTGGCACCTTCTCTTCCTGCCTCATAAGGTCAAACATCCATTTATTTCACCAGGAGAAACTTCTGTTATCATTATCATATCACAGTGACACAGTTTATGACTCAAGATGTCCCCAAATAAACATCACATTAAGTAGTACAGATTTCAATCTTCCCATTTGTAGCACAGAAAATGTGCTCAGACCACTGAAGAAACCACTCTGGTTTGTTTAGAAACTGTAAGTTACAATTATAGTCACTCTGTTTTTATGAGCTTTATGTATGAGTTGGAATTTGTCCACCAAGCTAACTAAGTTGCCATGTATGTCAGATGAACAAAGGTGAAAGGAAAACACTGATGGCTTTGAAATGTGTTCTGAGAGGCTGGTGGGCATTTATGGTTACACTAGCCATCTAGCTTTCTAGTGCACCAGTATACAGAATACAGACTGATTGGAAAAGAGCCAAAGTGACTTATGATGCCTTCAAGCTCTTCCCTCTGATGCTCCTTTTTACAACTTTTCAAGTGGTTTTAGCTGGAAACAAGATAGACACACTGGGAAAAAGGCCCTTTTGTCATTTAAGAGAGTAAATTCATTTTACTAATACTATTTTTCTGAGACACTATTAAAAGTTTTTAGTCTATAGTGCTCATGTATGGCTTATTGCTTATTTGTCACAGCTCATTAATCCGAGTTTCCCACAGGTAGTTACGACATTGTGGTGGCATTCATGTGTGTTCAACTCATAAATACGATATTCCCGACAACTTGAAGACAGCATCATCCCTTGTGGTATGGACTGGCTTCACTTCCTTATTGTTTGGGGTCTCAGAGATCCAGTGGTGTAAGTGTGAAAATAATAATAATTTTTTTTTCAAAATTTTACTTCAAACATTTGCTTTCCTTAAAATACTCTTTCCCATCAGGGTAAGTGTGCACATTTGAGAAAGGTGAAATCCGTAAATGACCATAAAAGATTGTCATTAGATTAAATTGAAGTGTTTGATGGTTTAAGTAACAAAAAGTCCACAAGTAATGGAGCAAATGTTAAGTATCAAGCTGATAAAACAAAGAGGTCTGGAGTTCAGAGGACCCCCAACCATAACATGAGGCCAAAACATACCAGATTCTAATGTGTAGCATAGCCTAGTTAGGAAATTTGTAAATCATTGTTTACATTTCACAGGATTTGTATTTACATAAACTATAATAGATATAGGCTCTGGTATTGTGTCTGTACAGTGTTTGAACTGGTTGTGAGAATGGGACCACCCACTTTGTATGTTAAGCTGACAGCACTAATTCCTTAGATAAATGAGTTGATCTAAGCTACTGAGCACATTTAAATGCATCTACATTACATCTACAGTGTACTTACTGTGCTTCTGTAATTCATATTCACTGCTGCGTGTGATCCTAAGGTCACCATGCCTAATGCCAGGTGTCAGCTAGAGGGGAGTAAAGCCCCCAAAGCACTGAGCTGTGGAGTGGTGGAACTACCTTCTATGGAAAGATCCATCCACTATCTTTGGGATGAGTGGGGTGGTGTCTGTGATCCAGAACTAATTGTCCAACATCAGTACCTGACCTCACTAATGCTCTTGTGTCTGAATGCAATCAAATCCTCACAGCAATGTTTCAACATTTAGTGTAAAGCTTTCTGAGAAGAGTAGAGCAGATTCTCTATTAATACCCTTGATTTCAGATGTTTTCTTTTCAGGCCAACAGGCTCCTCTTACAGTTTGGCTTCGACACACAAAGCAAAAGTGTTCTACATGCATGTCTTATGAGCTCTAGTTCATGTTTAAGCTCAAATTAAACAGCAGTACATTCAATGTGGGAAAGTGAATGTACACCACCATTAGCATGATGCCAACCTGACAATGCAAATCCAACAGAGACTGAATCCCATAACTAGCTGAAGTAAGCATTATTTTAGCAGTGAGAAACAGATACTTCAAAAAAAAAAAATGATAGTTACAAAGTGAATGTTTCTATATTAACTAGTGGTAAAGTTAACATAGCTCAACTTCTACCAATGTAACGTAAAGCATGGGACAATTAAGGAGTTTATGTATTTTGTTTGTTACATATGTACTTATATAGCAATTTAAGTTTACATTTGTTGCATTTACTCTAGTTCACAGACATTAATGCATTTCAGCAGCTCTTTATTGTTCAAATACTGGAAAACTGGAAAACAATTTTGAATGAAGATGACCCTTTGCTGCTTTGATGCCTAGTGTTACAATAAAACGGATGATTTGACTGCTATGTTTTGATGTATTGTTACAATATTGCATAATACTATTACAGTAGCCATAGACTACGATGTTTGCTACAGTTTAACCCACTTTAAATCCTTTCCCAGAATACAACTCAGAATGTGTAAAACACATTTAAAGTATCATACTATGCTGAACTCGGTATATTATTGTAGAAATTACTGAAATTATTTAAAGTGTAAAGGGACGTTTAGATGATTTAAAGCCAAAAAGTATATTTTTTTATACCCATGTTACACCCAGCTACAATACGGAGGAACATTCATTCAAATCTCATCAGTCGGTACGACATAATCAAACATATTGTAGTACTCCAGAAAGAAAAAAAAAAAAGAGAGAGACAACATTAAGAGCAAATGTAGTGTTGAACATCTCATGATCTTTGATTATTCATTTGAAGACGCTGAAGCTGTCACTCGAACACAACGCTGAAACTTCATATTTCTGATAAATAGCACCTCTCTGTGTTTAATCAGAACCTGTAACACTAATTGCAGAGGAAGGAGAATGTTTGCTTGTGCTTCAATCCCCTCCCTCTGGGTTTATGTCTTGCCAGCTACACTTTTTGAAAGGCAGACATGCGAAAATTTAACGTGATTGACAAGGCTCTCCTCTCTTCTCCTCCTGATTCAACTCATGGAGCTCCAGTGGAGAAACACCCATCTGAGGCTCCCTTGACATCTATTCGCTCTTAACCACTAAGTCATTACCAACTAATACATGTAGATTGTGTTAGGAGCGAATGATGCACGGTGAAATGAGGGAAGAATTAGTGAAGTGTTATGGTGGAAAGCAGATGTGCAGCTGGAGTTATTACAAGCAGAGATGATTAGCTGAAAAACATTACGTGATGGAGGAGTGGCAGCTAGAAGACAGCTAAAGGTATTTCATGCAATATCCCTAATGACAACACAGAGCAGGGCATGCATCACGACCGTAATTTGATTAGATGAGAATAGACGTTGCCGTTTTGTACCGTTATTTGAGGAAAGAGTCCCTTCTTCGGATTTGGTTATAGCTGGTGCGCGGCCAATTTTACACATGCGGTCTGTGAGTACAGACTTAAAGAAGCGTAAGGAAGCGCAAGAGGAAAAAAAAATTATGTCAAGGCAATGATATCCTCAATTAGCTATGCAGAAAACTTCCTGTGTTTTTAGCCGAACCCAGGAGACTGCATTTCTTTGCTTACTAAGTGACAGAGTTTACACATTAGCCTTGATTATGTTATGGTTGCCTAAGTACAAAGCCTCCCTTTACTGTCAATTACGAAAAAGCAAGAATGGAACAAAAAGGGGGAAATTTAAGCTTCTCCAACAACTTCCTGTAATTTCAATTTATTGAGAGGGAAACAGAGGATAAAGATTTTGAAATTATCAGCTATTATGCCCCAGCGAGAGGGAGGAGGGGTGGGGGTAACTTCATAAAATACAGCTGACAAGCCCAAGCAAATTACCCTAGGACCATTACAAAAATCACTTAATTGCTAACCATTCTGTCAGGTCAATTGACTCTAAATGAAAAGTGAAAAGCATTTATGTCAGGAGAGGCAGGCTCGGAAAATGAGGTGAACATTTAGGAAGAGGAGGATGATTTTAGATTCACTACATCAAATGCTATCAGAGAGACTTTCTGCTCTGGTCCTTTTCAGAGCCACCGGTTCGCTTCATAGATTTTGTTCCTTTTTAACGTGATCTCTGTGGCAGGATCTTGGAAAAGAAGTGCATCAATTCTTTTCTTTTCTCCTCTTCTATACATTTTTGTTGTCTATCAGTTTGTGGCGAGGTTTACTTCACTCCCATTGTGCTGCCCCTCCTGGCTCAACTTTCTCCAGAGTACAATCAATCATAGCATGGATAGCTCACAAGCATGTGCGGCATATTATCGTATAATTGTACCATGTTACCTACCACAGGATCTAAGGGAAAAAGGCCTGATTGAAAACATGGCCCAGCCTGACTTCTCTCCTGATATGTTCCGCATAATGAATAAGGAGCCTCTGATTAGCAGATAAAAAGTGATTAATAGCCGCGCTGATTATCGAATCAAGGCCCTCACTGGAATAATCAGTTAATTGATCATTTCGGTGCCAGAGCTGTCAGTATGGGTGATTTGGTGGTCTGTTTGGAGCTCTAAAGCTGCAGTTTGTTTGTCCTGCTAGCTCAGGAGCAACGGAGATGAACGGCTTACTTTGTCAGTTGTCCATATCACGGGATGTCATTCCTTCTAAACACTTCCACACTTTATTTTTTCGAAAGCTCTCCAAAACAGACAAATCATGCATACATTGTGTTTGATTATGACAGGGATACCTGAAAAGGTACCTTCAGTCAGCCGTACCATGTGACACTTTATCTGATGGGTTTAATCATTCACTGATATGGTTTTTAATAGCTTATAATTTATTTTGGATGTTTGCGGTGGTCTGCCAGGCCACGTATTTGGATAACACTTTACTTGAACCCAGGTCATTTACATTCATGACATGTTATGTCCAATAATACAACAGTATTACCATTACCTTTAAAAGTTGTGGTAGATGTCAAAAAGTTTGAAGTCATGACGAGTTGCCAAGAGCTGTTATGATGTCAAATATTATGCCTTTATGGTAATGGAAACATGACACTTATATTACTGAACAAAATCTGTCATAACAACTCTGCATGTCATCTGCTATGACATGTTTGTGACATGGTCATATCAGTGTTGTGTAGCAGTTCAAGTGAAGCATTACCCATTGCTGAATATAGCGTTTTTAGCCTATAATGCTACATTAATAACCATTTTTTCTGATACAGAGAAAAGTTACAGTGCTTCTTCATTAAGGCTTGCCTGATATTGCTTTAATTATTATTTAAATGGGTACTATAACTAGCTAGGAACATTTAGAAGCTGTTTTCTAGCTAATGCCACCCCCTCGCATCCCCCCCTGAATCAAGCCTTGGCTCTATCTGCAGCATTTTCACCCTTGAAGTAACATTAACAGCACATTAATTGGTTTGTTGTGTCACCTTACATTCTCAGCAATAAAGGTACTAAACTGTCACTGGGGCAGTGCCCCTCTTTTCACTGGGGTAGGACCCTCAACAGAACATCTCAGTACCTTTAGTCAGGGAACATAATTGTACCACACACCCCGTCTCGTCTCCAGACTTTTTATTTTACTGTTCTGTTTTAATTCAGTAGCTTATAAAGAGGGACAAATACTGACTTTTCACTTGGGAAGAATTTATTTAAGGTGCATAATTAGAACCACTGTTGTACCTTTAAGGGTACTTTTACATTGTTTGTACCTTGATTAACAAAAAATGTACCTGCAAAAAATCTTTATTTCTAACAGTGTATATATACAACTGTAGAGCCATTTGTCATTCTTGTCTGAGCTTAAGCCTCTATAAGAGTGGGAATAAGCAGGTATTTGCAGTGATTAAGATGGAGCGATTGGGACATGGATGTGGAGACAGATGTGTAGATGAAAGGAAATGGGGAGATTCTCATCTTATCTGTACATCTCCAGTTCCTCCTCTATCAGTGTCTGATTACACGGCCCGCCGAGGCTGCCTCCCCATTGTGTTCTCCTCTGCACTCTACATATGCTTGACTATTAAAGAGAAGGCACTGAGGCCTATTGTACTCAGGTGCACCTTTGGGAATCAAATGTTAACAAAGGACAGGGGGAGTCTTACAAGAACTGGGCAGCGGGGGGGGTGGCATACAGGGACAGAAAGGTGGGGTTGTGTGGGTAACATCTTTACTTCAAAGTGCGCACCCCTACTGGCTGCGATAGTAGGGGTCTCTGGAGCTAGCGAGCGAGGAAAGAACTCAGAGAAAGCACAAAAGCGCCTACTCTTCTATGCATTCCCGTTTCATTTGGTTTACTTATGGGTATTACGCTACACTTGTTGATGACGCAAACTTAGATCACACAAAGAACAATGCAGAGGGTTGTCGGGGCTTTGGGGTTAGAATATCCTGAACTTTGGGCTTTGTGTCATCCATAAACTGCAACAGTGTCACAGAGGTCCTCTTCCATTGTATGTTCCCTGCCCTGAAAGAGAGCTATTAACATTTGAAGAGAGATCAGATAGGAAAAAAAAGGCCTAATTGGTGCTCTGGTGGTTCTACAGGGCTGATCTGTGAAAATGCTGGCCAGCAAGGGCCATTAATTAACCTTAGAGCAATGATTACTACTTACATTAGGGAAGAATACATTAGAGATGGCAGGGACCCTACTGCCGACGCTCCAGAAGGGCCTTCTCTGATAGCCCTGCCCTCATGAGCCGCGATATGTTAACTGGGGAAGCTAACTAATTAGATGTCAAAAATTCATAAGGCCCCTCTTTAATATTGCATATCTATCCCGGCCTGTCACTTCAAAACAAGGGATTGCATAAACAGAGCGACCGCAATACAAAACCCCAGCGGGTAGACGGCGACAGGCGGGAAAGGGGATGAAGAACAAGAGGAAGACGAGGGAGGAAGAACAGAGACACAAGCAGGAGGAGGGTGGGTGGGGGAGAGAGAGGAAATGGAAAGGAGAAAAAAAAATAAAAAAGAGGAAGCAATCAAAGAAAGTTCCTTGATAAACCCCAGAGAATGGCACCTGTGGAAAATGTAATCTTACAAATTCTCGCCGAGCAGCCGGCCGGTGGAGATGAACGCGAGCTCATCAGTGTGTGATTGTGGGGCGAAAGAAGGGAGAGAGCAAAGGGAAGGGAAAAAAAAGAAAAGCAGTGGTCCAGGGGTCCAAGGGGGAGGGAATTGGAGGGTTATAAAGGGGGGGGCAAGGGGGCAGCAGGGCCACCACTGACAAGACTGACTTATCAAAGGCATTGGCAGGTAAATAGTCATTTACTATGCATGCACAATGAAGGCTATGCTGGGACGTGACACAGGCGGAGGGGCGATAATGAAAGGCAGCGCTATTGTGGCATCCATCAGGGGCCTTTTTTTAATATCGCTCTCGTTCTCCGGCGAAGGAGCGCTGATGCTGCTTGGCATCGGCCTTCTGTTGTAAGTCGCTTTGCATAAGATGTGAAGGGGCTGAAGTGGGGAGGCATTATGTGAGGCTCTGCAGAATGAGAAATTTCTAGTTATTTATTTATTTGTTTGTTTATTTATTAATTTTTAAATGTTGTCAGTGTCATAAGAAAACCTTGTCACTTGCTCAGATTATATTTTCTAACTACGTTTGAAAACTCCAGCTTTTCTATACATAGTGTGAACATTTCACAACAAATGGACCAATAGAAACACTCCAAAATGAGGTGGAAATTGTGTGATGGCCTGCAGAAACTCTTCACATGGTGTTTTTTTTTTCTTTAAAAATAAACTATAACAAACATGCAGCTTATTTGATTAACATCAGAATCAGAAACAAAGACATGATATTATATCACCTCTGAAAATCACATGTGAAGATGTGACTGCATTCCAACAAGGTTCTGTTTTATCAGAAGGCAGCAGAACACAAATCACAAGTTTCAAAACAGCCTTTTGTTTTTTTATTAACCTATTCAACACCTAAAGACATTTCCCCATGTCAATCTCATAGTTATTCAAATGTATATAATTTTAAAAGTTATGAATAACACCTTTTCAAATGAAAGTGTAAGAAAAGCACTTCATAGCCTGATAGGCTGATAACACGCACTTTGCCTTGCCCGCATTGTAAGAAATTATAAATATGGCACCACATAGTTTAAAATATTTTTTCTGTAATAATTGTGTAGTTACACATTAACAATGCATGCAACAACAATATAGCTTATGGTGATGTATTCACTGTTACAATTACAGTAACACAGCCATATACAGCATTAATGTGTATAAATCTGCATCAACAATTTTACTTATGTAATTACACAAGAATATCTCAATAGCTGTAACAAATATCTTCTCTTATGTATTTACACATGTATTATAGGGTGAGGGTATTTTTCTGATTGTAACAGGAGGTGTGTAATTGCCAACCTTACACTTCTCATGCATGGCAACATTTAGCTAGCTGTAGTAGTATGCTTATGTTGTGACATGGTAACTGAACCAAAATTATGTTTTTAGTGTAATTAAAATATATGTATTGTATAAAACTACCCCAAACACATCAATCTGGATTACCAATCTGTACAGCTATCAATATAACTATCAATATACCCTGAATCAATAGGTTAGTTTTGACTAAAAAGAGAATATTGATTTCTCTTACAAAGAGGTAATATAGGAAAAAGAATAGGCGATAGGCTGTGTGCATGGAAAATTCTACTTTTAGTGAACTTTTGAACTCACATGGAAAGTTATATATGGTGACCTTGTAGGGACGGAAAGGCCTGGTATGAGCAGAAAAAAAAAAGGATGTTATATACATTTTGATGTATGGGTGACCAGCAAAAGTAAAGAGTATCAATATAATGGGAACTAAAATGGAATGGAAACTTTGTAAAAAGGGTGGGGTGATTATATCCTATCACCCCAAAAATAGTTTAAAAAGTGTTGCTCTGAAGTTGTCTGTGCATTTGGTTTCCGGTAACCTTTGCCACTTGATACTCGAATAAAGCAGCGACCTTTTCCTTTTTCCACAAGAGCTCAGTCAGTTTGATTCTTTTTTAAGAACTGAGAATTAAGGTAGTTATTAGTGTAAGTGTAAAGTAAGAGTTAGAGATTCAACTATATGTCCAGTTCAAGGCATCACTGTACTAGTGTAATCCATGCAACAGTGAAAACACCCCCAATAGTTGTTTGTGCATGTATTATTCATGTGTAACTACACAGTTGTAAAGAGATACTTGATATAAAGTGGGAACAAAAACATAAATATTAAAATCAAGCTGTTTTTAAGTAATGAGTCATATTTCAGAACCTACAACACACTAAATTTTTGTTTTTGTACAAATTTGACTTAAATTTTTGGCTTTTTTTTTTTTTTTTTTTGGAAATGGATCCAATGGGTTTCTGTAGGCTACCTTATAATTTTGTATGTTAATTTAGAAACATTTTTTGTTCATCCAATAAAAAGCTATCATTTTAGAGATATAAGGTTTCTGACAGCGATGATAATCTACTTTAACTTTCTTGTACCTCTGTACACCAGAAATGGTTGAATAGACATCTACTTAGAACTGAAAGTGTTGTTCATACTACAAAGTGTTAAGTTTTTAGTGTCCTGTCAGCAATAATACAATATCAGTTTGTGGCTTAGTTTTATCTTGCTATAGATATCTAACCAACAGATATTTTCTTGTACGTTTGTCCATTTCATAACATCTTCCTCATGAAATCAAAAATTAAACTAATACTTCAAGAAGATAAACATTTTAGTGAGATCGCTTTCAAACAAATCAAGAGTACAGACTGTGCTTAGGATGGCATCCTGAACCACAGCATAATTCTCTTAATTAGAATAAATCTTAGCGTGAAACAAGAAAAGCTCAATATTTCTGACACTGTTTGGTGAGACAGAGAGGCTGTGAATCCATACAGCGATGCTGCTGTCTCTTTGTGGATTTTCAGCATGCATATTTCAAATAATCAAACAGGAATTAAGCTAATGGGATTCCATGAGCTTGTCAAGCCATTGAATCTGGATTTTGAGGTTTAAAAATTATAGAAATATATATTTTCATGTAAAAAGAGAGATGCTGTGAGACTCGTCAGGTGTATGATAACACCAGCCTGTGTCAGTTTTTGGAACTGTTTTACTTGATATGATCTTATCTGAAAGAAAGAAAAATAATCATGGGAGATAAGATGAAATCTTTTGACTGTCATGTATTTCTACTTGGCATGTATTTCATGTTATATTCCTCCGTACATAGGACCATCAGCTGGTCTTTTATATGCATCAAAACCTCGTTTTCCTGAGCGTCCGACTCCACAGATCCATGATAGGGCTTTAGCTCGGCACAGTCGTGTTCATGCACACCTGTATTCATTCAGATTTGAATTATGTGACATGTTCAGATTCCTACTCATTGAAGCAAAAAATTAGCTTGCCCCCTCTGTTAAAAGTCAACATACCTCCTTCTCTCGCTCGTTCTCTCCTGGTAAGGGAGAGAGAAAGGGGTGGGGGGTTGGGGGAGGTGTAAAAATGTTTGAAAATAGCAATCCAATAAAAATATAGGAGAATGTTTCTATCTTAGAAAAGAAAAAGAATGGAAAAGAGGAAAGGAAAATCCATATCTCCCTCATAAAATGACATCATTCCCTTATCACTGCATTTTAATTGATTTTGGAATGATTCTGATACAGAACCAAGTGAGCTGGACCACAAAATAACCACAACATGACAATAAAATATTATAAAACATGCAAACATGGAAAAAGAAAGTGCTTTGTCGACGTTCCTCATCCTCCCCACCACTCAGCTCGGGAGGGGTTCGCTTTTTAATCAGAGAATGATTGTCCTCTTGCACCTGCAAACTTTTGGATCTTCTTATTTATTATTATTTTTTTTTCCCTTTCCAAACTTAAAAAAAGAGAAATAAATAAATAAATAAACACACAAGTGAGCAGATTTGGTCATGGTTTAATAGACAAGGATTCCATATTTGTTTATTTGGGAGATAATCAATCCTTCTGAGCATAAACTCTTATCTCTCCCTCTGGAAAAGTGAGAGATAACCGAGATGCCAGAGTTGGAATTTGCGAGCGTGATTAGCAGTTTAAATCTCTCCTCCTCCGTCACTCCGTTTCTCTCCGTCACGCGCCCGCCTTTATCTGCTCCCGGGCTCCGAGGTCACAAGACTTAAAACCGATTGCATCCCGCAAATTTAGTTTGTCACCAGTCTCTGCGGCGAGGAGGCTGATTTACTGAGTCGTCAACAATCTAAAGATGTTTTCCCCTCTGCTTCCTCATCTGTAAGGCAAAGTAAGGAGAATCCAACTTCTCACGCTGAGGCAAGTGGAGAAAATCAAGTAAATCATTTCATTAAACTCTGTTGTAAAAGTTTGACACTGTACTGTAGCATGGGAAAGATATGACACTCACTATTCACATTCATTAGACTAAATCCACTGTATGCTCTTAGTTCAGACTAAACTGGACAATGTATTTCAATATTTTTATAGAAGATAGTTACAGTCGTGTGCATAGGTTTTTCACAGGCTTCATTTTATGTCGTGTGTGTTGTGTTATGTACTTGTTTTTCCGTTAAAAACTGAACAAAACAAAAGTATCAGCTACTGATATGATGGTCTGTGTGACCTTATGAAATGATTAACCCCTTACATGACCAGAACCTGCTGGCAGGCCCAAAGTTTTATTATACACTTCTATAACCTAAAAATAGCTCAGGCAGTTTACATTTAAGTCCCTGTAGTTAGTGAATAATAAGCTGGGATTTTAAGAGATTAACACTGTAATTGTGTTTTATAGACTTATTAATCTTTAGGCTTATTTCTCAGTAACTACTGTGACACTAATATGTAAGTTACAAGAGTGAAAACCTGAATTCTTGTTGTCATTAATGGGTTAAAATGAATAGATGACATGGTTAAATTAAGCACTTTGTAATGCAGCACCATTAGTAATGTTTCGCAGTGCTGTTTGAATATATGTGCATAATTACATGATTAATATATAGGTAATTACATAGTAATTACATTCAAATTCAGTTTGCACCCTGTATTGACAAGTTTGACAAATTTGACAAATTTTTTAGTGTCAAAAAATGAAAAAAAATCATGGCAAAAGAAAGAAAGCAGGACTGCATATAATAACTTTCATCAAATTTGAAACACAACAGATATTTGCTGAGTTTGTCAAAAAAAAAAAGATAAAAACATGGCGAAATGTTCCTCTTTCTGCAGAAAAAGAAAGCATACAGCTACTTTTCATCAAGTTTGAAACACAAATATGGAATGGACTAAAAGTTTAGAATCTACACTTTCCACACAAATGTTTCAATGAGCTGCCAGAGCGAAGTACTGAGATAAGCTATGCTTTCCTGAGACTTCTAATGGCTGATGATGGAGTCTGGAGAAGTTTACTGCTCTTCTGTTTTTTTTTTTTTTTTTTTCTCTATGAAGTGAAACCGCTGTCCCTCTATAAGCACTGGGGCAGTCTCATTAGGTGCACGGCGAACGGGAGTCAGCCTCGAATTATTGACCTCATTAACAGACACCGGGTGCATAATGAACACCAGCGCAAACACCAGCACCGGCTAGCTAAATAATTCAGCAAACTGTCAGCACCGTATGCCAAAGTGCTGCATGGACGCAGATGAAGGGAAGTGGTAAAAGCAGTAACGGAGGCGGCGGCAGTGGTGGCGTTGGTGTTAGGATGTGCTTGTTTGGAGCGGCTGAGAAAACACTGAGAAGTCCACCACCCTGTGGCTCTAAACCAACAAACCAACAACCCCCCACCCTCCTTCAAACCACCCCCGCCATCGTCCTCCCCCTTTTCTAACAGCGCTGAAGGCTCCGTCTCCCCACCTGTCACGGCTTTAAGAGAGGGCCACTGCTTCACTTCATTATCAACCTCTCACTTGGAGATTTCAAACAGATTTAAACTAATGAGGAAGCATTTAGAAACTCAGAGATGCCAATGTTGGGGGGTGGCGGTGGTGGTGGGGATACACACACACACACACACACCGGCATACAAACACACCGGCAAACCTCTCTCATTCACACACACATACACACACAGCCTAGGACTGTCAGCGCAGGTGAACAAAGTGAATAGGATATGTGACTGACAATAAAGATTTCTTTTAACATCAGTGAGGGAAGGCTCAGGAGACAGGCAGCCGGGACAGATGCAGAAGCAGGCATTACTCTGAGGGGCCGCGAATGTTTCCCAGCGACCTGGAGATGCCAGCTTTAATGATCAGCCCAGGAAGTTGCAGGCAGGCAAGATGCCAGCCACAAATCTATTATTTCATTCCATCCGCCCTTTTTTTCTTTCTTTTTTTTTTTTTATAAAGAGGCGATTCTAAATTTCAGCGGGTGTCACTAACTGCTTAAACTTTAATTCTCTCCCACTTCTCCCTTTCCCTTCCATTAATAGGCCACACAGTAAGAAAACAACACATTATTTTTTAATATTTCGCTTTTTTGGAATAATAGTCTAATGCTTATGCCACACATTGCGTACTGTATCCGAATGTGCTGAAACTTCATAACGTGACGTTAATTTAATTTAAGCCCCTCTGAGTTATGAAATATGTATCAGTGGGAAAAAAAGAGACAGAAAGGGAGGAGAAGGGAAGGATAATGAGATTGAATCAGGTTATCTAAATGTTTGAGTGTGCTGAGACCAGTCTTAAGCGAAGGTTAAAGCAGTGTGGAAATATTTTCCGTCCCCCCGTCTCTCTCTCCTGGCCTTTTTCTGGAAGGAGGGTGGGGGGGTGCAGGAGGAGCGTTGCTCCAGCCTGGCGTATCATCATAAGAGGGAAATTTTTTCGCAACAGTCATGGAGGGAAAACATTCTTAATGGTTTGACTGATTGCGGCGTTTGATTTCTGTTTTGCGTTTAGTGGCAGTAACAGTGCAGCTCGGGCGCAGACATCTCCATTTAGCCTTCCAGCTCTCATTTGCTTGGTCTGCTCCCTTTCTCTGTATAATTAGTAATTAACACATTCTTTTGTGTAGCCCCCTCTCTCTTTATTTATGGCCACGCGCTTGCCAAATCCCACATTCCTCCGCCAGGATCAGATTAGCGGCGGAGCGGGCAGGGCTCAGAAAGCAGGCCAAGCCCCAGTCACTAACACAGCCACTCTCCAGCAAAAACTGCACGTTTGCACAGGGGCACCTGGTAAATCTGTCCCTGACATTTCAATCCAAACACGGGCTGTTTGATTGAAGATTAATTAGCGCGCTTGCTCGAATGGGCGTGTGGGAATCCGTTTCTGATGCTCTTCGTTCACGTATGGGCATATTGTGGTGAAATCTTCTCATTGTTTCTCGTCGTTTAATAGCCGCTCACACTGGGACGTGATTAAGGGCTGATTATCTTATGGGCCCCATTTTCAACGTCTTTGCTGGAATTTGAGATCCGTTTGAAGTGTTTGCTGTAATTGAGATTTGACTGAATGTCAGCTGGAATTGAGATACGATTCAACATTTTTGCTGGGATTTGAGATTTATTTAAACATGATAACTGGAATTTGAGATTGGACTTAGGTCTTTGATGGAATTTGCCATTTAACTGAAATTTTTGCTGGAATTTGAGATTCACTTGAAGTGATTGCTGTAATTAAGATTTGACAGAATGTCTGTTGGAATTTAAGATTCATTTAAGGATGTTTAGAACTTGAAATTTAAAGTCATGGGGGAATTTGAGATTGGACTGACGATTTTGCTGGAAATTGACATTTAATTGAAGTCTTTGCTGGAATTTGAGATTCGTTTGAAGCATTTGCTGCAATTGAGATTTGACTGAATGTCGGCTGGAATTTGAGAAATGACAACATTTTTGCTAGAATTTGAGATTCATTTGAAGAGACTTTTGTAAAGATTTGACTGAATGTTTGCTGGAATTTGAGATTTAAGTAACCCCTTAAAATACCAGGCTTATTACATACTAAGGCTTATTATTCAGTAAATACAGGGACTTTAATGAAAACTGGTTGAGCTATTCTTAGATTATAGAAGTGTGTAATAAATCTTTGATGATGGGCCCTGGCCATGTGAAGGGTGAAAAAAATTTGCTAGAATTTGAGATTTAATTAAACATGTTTACTAGCATTTGAGATTTGACTCAGTATTTGCCTTGGCTGGAATTTGCGCTTTGACTCGACAACTTTGCTGGAATTTGACATTCGGTTGAAGTTTTCACTGGAATTTGAAACATTTTTGCTAGTATTTGAGATTCAATTAAACATTTATGCTAGAATTGGAGATTTGATTTAACATTTTTGGTAGAGTTTTAAATTTGACTGCTGGAATTTGAAATTCAAGTTAAACCTTTGATGAAAATGAATATTTAATTGAGCATTTATGCTGGAATTTGAGATTCAATTAAAAGTTTTGTTAAAATTTGAGATTCAATAATACATCTTTGCTGGAATTTGAGCAGCAAAATTACGTATCATTTTCACCTTCAGCGCTAAATGGTTAGGAGAAGGGAAAATGTTCCTTGGTTTGTAATGTAAAATAACCTAACAAGGTTATTATAAGTTATTATGGACCATTTCTGTTGGATCATTCATCATGAAATGTTCACACAATGTAAAGGGCAGCTGGCATTAATTAAATGATACAAAGTGACATTAAATGATAAAATGAAGACTCAAGGTTTGATATGACAGTAATAATATGCATCAGAAACCATAATGCAAGCCAGAAAGAAAAGACAAAAGAAGGAGCATAAAAATGGAAGAGCAGAAACAGCCTTTCGTTGCAAAAGCATATGAACCAACCAACGTAAAAAGCACTTTGTGTGCTAAATGGAGTTAATGCCTCTCTCCATCTCCATCTCCTCCTTTAAATCACAGTCTTAAGAGGCAGAGGATGCCTTTCAAGCGCTCTTTCTATCATATTATTTCAGGGTTTGCTGCACCATGCTTGCCATTAAAGCTTTAGAAACGTACCTTGTTTTCCGTGTGTGTACCTTCCATTATGCCCGCATTGAGACCGGCTCAGGGCGCATGACAAAGCCTGGCAGAGCAGGTGCAGCAGAGCCAAACGCTTTACATATGGACCAAAATCGCTCATCTCACTTACTGCTAATCCTTCTGCCTGCCACTGACGCTGCCTTTCAGTGCACAAAAAAAGCAGGCAAAGGCGGTAAACAAGCAAACAAGAGTGTGTCCAACATATTTGTGTTTTACCTCAAATCACAGCCAAGTCTAATTTACGTTCGCCCACACCTGGGAAGCAGTGTTGATATAAGACGACTGATTTTATTTTCTCTTTGCGACAGAGCTCAAAACTTTTTGAAGGTCCAATCTGTGGTAAATTACTTTTCTTTTTTTTCTCTAACTTGATTTATTTTGTCTTAATCTCTTAAACTGCAGGGATCTGTATGAGAGTCCTCGCTTCAATTCCCCACACTTATAACTACACCGGTCAGATGTCTGGACACAAGTGATGTTTTTCATTATTCTTAAATCTATTTTGATCTAAAGCCGTATGCTTAAATACAATTACAGGCAACAAATTCTAAGCATTGTTAGCACAAGTAACTTTTTCTAAGTTGTCAGAAAAGTATCCCAGATGGCCCCTCATGAAGGTGCTTGAGAGAGTTGAGTTATATATATGTATACTAAACACACACACACACACACACACACACACACAAACACATATATATATATATATATATATATATATATATATATATATATATATTTATATATAAGCATCATCTGCTTAAGTCAAATGACTAAATTCCATATGATTATTTTCATCAAATTAATGGATGAAACAATTTACTAATACCTACTAACTTACTAATAAGCCTGTATTTTATGCAATTAAAGAGGAACACACACACATGTTCCAACCTGGGTCACAGAAGATAGATGGGCATCCACCTATCCCAGCGGTCATTGGGCAGAAGGCAGGAAACACCCTGGACAGGTTAAAGAGAAATCATTTCTGCACAATCCATTCATAGAGATGCAAACTAAACAGTCATTCAGAGTAGTTTTATGTGAAATGGTTTATTGTAGAGAAACTTACAGACTGATTTCTTTACAGTGGTTGTGAGAGGAACCAGAGGTCTTGATGACTATAACCTAAATATAGTGATTACTGAGCTTTTACATGTAATGTTAATAATGGTGAAATAAAACATGAAAAAAATAATAGTCTGTGAACTATTTTAAATCTACAAAGCTTTAGGCCAAACTTCTTGTCATAAAATAATTCTAAAATAGTATCTCAGGCATTAGGCAGTGTATTCATAATAATTAAATGGTAATAACTTTCTGTGAGGGAGCTTTTAGAGCACCAGTGTCCAAACTTTGTGGTTGCAGATTTACAGCCCAAACAAGCAGGAGCTCAGGCAGTTGTCTTCAGACAACCGATCATGTGTTCTTCTGCATTGTTGAAATGAAAACCTGCAGCCACATTTGCAGATAACATTGGACTCCCCTGTTTTAGAGGCTTCAGATGTCTGGTTCCTATCACCACCACTGTGAACAATTCAGCTTTAACTGGTCTTGTTTCAGTGGTCCACACAAAGTAGAGCTTCGGTTGTTGTTTCTTCTTTTTCTCACTGACCTCTTTATTTAATTAGTGAGGTTTAATGTGCTTTAAAGCATGCCCGTGGAGACAGGAAATGAATCTGATCATTTTTGCACTTTAAAAGAAGGCCTTTTGTGTATGTGTGCAGTGGTGGGGGGGCGAGGGTGTTCTCACGGCTCTAAACGGCAGGTGACTGGAGGGGTGGCAGAGGTGAGAAAGGTTTGGCCTGGAACACAGGATGCTAGCCTGCGGAGAGCGCAGGATAGCGGCCCACTCGTGATTAGCACCGACGGTAATGCTCTCGCACTTTTGCGAAACACCTCTCTTCTGCTGCTGGTAACAAATACAGGTGTTTAATTTAGAAATTAAGAGGGTGCGAAAGTTCATAAGTATGCTAATGGAGGCCTGGATGGAGGAGCAGACCTGAGCTTTTGCAGAGGTACAAAATAACATAATCCTGTTAAAGAGTGGTGCAAAAAAAGGACATCATTAACATGCACGCTGAGCCTGGCTTTAGCGATGCAGTGTGGTCTCACGTCCGCCATGATGGAAATATTAATGAAAAGCTCTTAAAATCACAGTATTTAACATAATGCTCTGTGACCAGATATTTTCCACACTTGCAGAGCCAACAGGATCTCAGGGTGAAATCTCTGGCCCACGGCAGGGCTGTTCACAGCAGCTCTATCAGACGGTGAGCGAGAACATCCACAGAGGCAGTGCTTGTTAGCATGCTCATGTAAACAAAGATGCACATATAGACAAGAACAAAGAATTACATCAGCACAGAGAACACTACCAAGATGGAACAATAAAGTTAATTTAGTGAATATGAATTCTTGTCTTGAAAGCTTCAGCACAAGTTTTACCAGGGAGTTTCCAATGCTGTGTCATTCAATACTCTGACCAATCACTAGCCTCTTAGAAATGACCTGAATTATGAGCCTGCTTTGCTGCTTTTAGATGCCAATGCTTCGTCATTCCCTTCCTTCCTCCCCACCACCGCCAATTTGGTCCCCGCCCGGTTGCCCAGGGTGTAGTCTCTGTCCCTACCATCCATATATGGCGTATCTGCGAGGGTTCCAGATGTTTCAAGACCTGGGCCGACAACGGAGCCTGTGCCAAAGCATTTAACTTACAATAACTGTTATCTATCAAATCCTATCTAGATTAAAGTTTTTTTTCTTCCTTCACACTTGCCTCTGGAGTCTTTCTGGTAGAACTGACTTTTTAACAGATTGGAAGCTGAACTCTTTGAGCTCTGCATGAATTATATAAAAGCACTTTATTGCATTGTCAAAATAGCAATAGGAAGCAATACAAAAAAATACAAAAAAGCCATGTTTCATTTTTAATACTGAAATAGTAAAACAATTTCTTTTACTGAGGTTAAGCTTAAGAGTATATGAAGAAGGTTTAGGGTTAGGCTTAGAAAATTCACTGTTAAAGTGTGGTAAGAGGATTTGTGACACCTCTTTCTTACTGGGCTCCGGCTAGGCTCCACTGCCGAGTCTTGCTGTACTGCTTTCGCCATCTTCCTCAGCCAGCCATCTTATTCTCAGCTGGTTGATCTCGTCCAGGATGGGGCAAACACTGCGATAGGTACACCCTTTGAATTATTACAGTAATATACACTGATCAGGCATAACATTATGACCACCTCCTTGTTTCTACACTCATTGTCCATTTTATCAGCTCCACTTACTATATAGGTGCACTTTGTAGTTCTACAATTACAGATTGTAGTCCATCTGTTTCTCTGCATAGTTTGTTAGCCCCCTTTTTTACCCCTGTTCTTCAGTGGTCAAGACCCCCATGGACCCTCACAGAGCAGGTGGATTTGATGGTGGATCATTCTCAGCACTGCAGTAACACTGATGTGGTGGTGGTGTGTTAGTGTGTGTTGTGCTGGTCTGAGTGGATCAGACACAGCAGTGCTGCTGGAGTTTTTAACATCTCAGTGTCATTGCTGGCCTGAGAATAGTCCACCAACCAAAAATATCCAGCCAACAGTGTCCTGTGGGCAGTGTCCTGTGACCACTGATGAAGGACTATGACCAACACAAACTGTGTAGCTGCAGATGAGCTATCGGCTCTGACTTTACATCTACAAGGTGGACTGTCAAGGTAGGAGTGTATAATAGAGTGGACAGTGAGTGGACACAGTGCTTAAAAACTCCAGCAGCACTGCTGTGTCTGATTCACTTGTACCAGCACAACACACACTAACACACCACCACCACATCAGTGTCACTGCAGTGCTGAGAATGATCCACCACCCACATAGTACCTGCTCTGTGAGGGTCCATGGGGGTCCTGACCACTGAAGAACAGGGTAAAAGGGGGCTAACAAAGTATGCAGAGAAACAGATGGACTACAGTCTGTAACTGTAGAACTACAAAGAGCACCTATATAGTAAGTGGAGCTGATAAAATGGACAATTAGCGTAGAAACAAGGAGGTGGTCATAATGTTATGCCTGATCGGTGTATACCTAATAGAATTATATAGAAACTTCTAGATTAGTAAGTATTGTTACATATTTAATAAGCATATACAGATTTGATATGTTACAATTACATATTGATACCTATATATATATATATATTATACTTTATTCTTATCTTGTATTCGTGGACACACTGTAAAGTACTGTTTAAACCTGCTTTGAAAAGTGCTATAAATGAGGCGTAATGTTATATGTATTTGTATGCATGTGTGTGTATGCGTGCATGTGTGTGTGTGTGTCTGTGTGTGTGTGTGTGCGTGACAAAGAGAGTTAGAGTCAGGACAGGACAGGGCTCTAAAACTCTGGGAGGTCGGACGATGCAGTAGAGTTCGTGTGGGGCACAGGGGACGGCACTGTCATCGCTGCAGATTTATGGAGTTCAATAAGGATCCTCAAACTCGAGCCAAGTTTAACTCACTGCATAATTAAAACCTCACAGTGGAATCTTTCTGAAGTTGGAGCAGAAGTCATTCTCTGTGGTGTCAGACAGAAAGAACTGCATACCTCTGCTCACCACACATACACATTCAAACACTTTCACACTTATACTGTAAAGAACTTTACCATTTATATGATCCATACAGTCTAATAAGATCAGACCATCATTAGCACTCCGACAGAGAAGTGTATGCTGCTTCAGGCGGCACACTAATAGTAGATCTCTTCCCTCCTGAGTGAGAAGAAGCTTTGTCCTGACTTTTAATTAGCTGTTATTTCCTACAGTGTTAAATGATGAACTTACGTTTTCTATAATGCGCTTCAAAAAATAATTAACAATAAAACAACTTGAACCAGGTATCAGATGTCTCAAAAGGAAGTTACTGATAGTAGTACCAATACTACTTTTATTACTACTCCTGCTTTTTTTACTATTATTACTACTATTTCTACTACTACTGCTGCTTCTACTCCTACTACTGCTGCTTCTACTGTTACTACAACTAAAATTATCACTACTTCTCTTACTACTGCTACTCCTAATACTACTCCTACTAAAACCTCTATTACTACTACTACTCTACTTCTAGTACTTCTACAACAGCTTCTTCTACTACAACTGCTACCCTTCTACTAATAATACCCTTATTTCTATATTTACTTCTACTACTTCTACTTCCACAAATACTACTACTTCTGCTATTATATCTACTTTTTTACTACTACTATTCATGGTAGTAGTACTAGTAGAAGTACTATGACCAGGGGTACTTCTACTACTATTACTGCCACCACTACTACTACCTCTACTAATACTACTCTTACTAAAGCTTCTTTTACTACTACTATTGCTACTTTAGTGCTTCTACAATCTCTTTTTCCTTGTACTGCTTCTACAAATCATACCACTTCTACTAGGACTGCTACCTCTATTGCCACTACCACTATTCCTACTTCTACTACTTCTACTACTATGTCTACTTATTCTACTACTAGTAGTAGTTATAGTAGACGTACTACTACTAGGGGTACTTCTACTATTATAAATACTACACTTCTTACTACTATTACTACCACTACTACTATTACTACTACTATTGCTACTTCTACTTCTACAACAGCTTCTTCTACTACAACTGCTGTTGTTCTTCTGATAATACCCTTATTTCTATATTTACTTCTACAAATACTACTACTTCTACTACCTCTACTAACACTACTCCTACTAAAGATTCTATTATTACTACTATTGCTACTTTTAGTGCTTCTACAACATCCTCTTTTACTGCAACTGCCACTCCCGTACTGATAATACTCTTATTGCTATTTTTACTTCTACTACTTCTACTAGGACTACTACTTTTACTTCCACTATTATCTCTACTACTACTACTACTACATCAACTACTGCTACTTCTACTATTAATACTACTTTTACTTCCACTATTATCTCTACTACTACTACATCAACTACTGCTACTTCTACTACTACTACTTTACTTCTACTACTTCTCATACTGTTCTACTATTACTAATTCTACTACTATTAATAGCACTACTACCACTTCTACTTCTACTACTAGTAGTAGTACTTCTCCTCACTGCTATTACTACTTCTGCTATTACTTCTACTATTACTATTAGTGAGGACTACTACTAGTAGAATGATAGTAGTAGTACTACTTCATCTTCTACTGTTCCTGATTATCCTACCTCTTGGTGTACTACTACTACTACTACTACTACTACTACTACTACTACTACTACTACTGCTACTACATCTAGCTCAGCATGACTACTGATTATTTAGCACTTTAAAAATCCTTTTGCATGGTGAGTAACCTGTCCCTAATAATAACAGTAATAGTAATTCACTCTATATGATTCAATATCGCAAATACAGTATATCAGACAGGCTGTACAGATAAAAAAAATGTAGTCAATAAATGCCATTAACATGAAGCTAAAAGTCATGATCAGAGCTCTTTTGGCAAAGAGTGGCAGGCCTGTTCAGGCTGTGGGAAAATAGAGGTATAAATTGTTATAAATGGCCTTCAGCCAAACACACAGTGACTGATGTATCATCTGTGTGATGCCATGGAATGATTTCTCTTTCTCCTCTCACAGCTTTGGATACTGAGGTTAAGTTTAGCTGCGGAAGCCAAGTATTTTAGCCAACAGGCACATGCTAAAAGATTTATGAAAAGAGGCAGCGCCAGGGGTGAATTCTCATTTTTCCCCAAAACAGCGTCTATTTAAGCACAAACAGCTCTCAGAAACCCTGTTTACAAATGACAGTCAGCAAGATAACAGTTTGGTCTGCACTAAGCACACCATTTAAATGGAAGCAAATACTTCGGAAACACTACATAATAGTTTCCATATTTCTTATACCTCAGTAATTTGTTTGTTTCATTTTTTTGCGTTATGATGGACATGTTCTGACAACTGGGCTTCACGAATATCACACAGAGCACAAAAACCGACTATGTCACTCTGTACTGAAAGCAATTTCTCAACTGTCCCTTAGTTTCCCATCAAACTGTGACTCATGACAGTTGCAGATTGTAGATTGCTACATTTCATTAAGTTCTTACAGTGGTACAATGAAATATTAAATATAACCCCATATTAAATATTGGTAAAAATAAAGGTGCCAAAAATGGCTCTTTGACCGATGCCATAATAAACACGTTTGGTTCCCGAAAAAACTTGTATGGTTTCTTAGAACCATTTTTTTTTGTAAATAACCGCCTGTATTTTACTCCAAAATAACCCATAAGGCATAAATAGTGAGAAAAAGAAATGTAGACCATTCAGGTTTGAGAACCACTACACCATTCTGATTTATAACAAATGGTTACACTTTATTTAGATGGTCTACAGATACTTCTGTGATTAACAAACTTGTTGGTGATAGTTGATTTTCAACAACATTATGGTTAGGGGTAGGTTTAGGACTAGGTGTAGGTTTTGCCTTGAGGTTAGGTTTAGGGTTAGGGGATGGTTTAATAGAGTCTTTCGCACACAATTTCAAGTTTAGTTGCATTTAATAGGTATTCTGGTAAATGTTACTTAAAGACAGACTGAGCATCTACAAAGCATTATAGTGGACCATCCAAATAAAGTGTTACCTAACAAATTTCCTACATACATATTCAAGCCAAGTACTATTTCGATTTTTTTTTATTTATTTAAGAGTATGTGTGGATATTTTTTTTTTTTCATCAAGGGAATGCTGCTTTTTCTGATGGAAAGTTGCCAAAAAGGGCTCTTTGCACAATGCTATAGAGGATATTTCTATCCCTAAATAACTTTTCAATGGATGGTTCATTGGAGAACCATTTTTTGTAAATTAGATGTGAGTGTGAAGAACATTTTCAAAGAACAAGCTTTAATGTAAAGGTTCTATGCCTAGTAAAGGTTTTCAAGAACCACACTTTCAGTGTGTATATTCTTAAACTATAGGTGCCAAAATAGGTTCTTTGAACAGTGCCATAATGAATGACGCATTTGAAAGTGAATAACCTTTTAAAGTTAGGCTCTTCTACTAATAATAGCATTATTGCTATTTTTACTTTTACTACTTCTACAAATACTACTACTTCTACAAATACTACTGCCACTTCTACTGGTACTAAAACTACAACTAATATTATTGCTTTTTCTACCGATACTGCTTCTTCTACTTCTACAACTTCTACTAAACCTTATATTACTACTACTTCTATTGCTTCTTCTAGCACTGCTACAACAGCTTCTTCTACTACAACTGCTCAACTGCTTGTTTCAAGCCAAGAACCAATTAAGAAACTTCACTTTTAAGAGTGTATGCAAAGTGTGTACATTCTTAAAAATATAGTGCCAAAATAGGTTCTTTGAACAGTACCATAATAAATGAGGTATTTGAAAGTGAATAACATTTTAATTTAAACAACCTGCACATTATATAAGGGCTTTTTTCTAGAACCATACATTTCAGGCAAAAACCATTTAGGAACCTTTATGCAATGTGCAGTGTATGCAATATTTTAAAAGAGTAGACAAAAACAAAGGTGCTGAAAACCTTCTGTATGGTGTGGTATCATAAAACAACAACTACCTTTCAGTGGATATTGGTACTTTAGAGAACCAAATGTATGAGCATGAAGGAACCTTTTAAGAACCAGGTTCTAGGAAAAACCCATAAATTGGTATCATAAAACAACAACTACCTTTCAGTGGATATTGGTACTTTAGAGAACCAAATGTATGAGCATGAAGGAAACTTTTAAGAACCAGGTTCTAGGAAAAACCCATAAATTGGTATGGAATATACATTATGAGAAGATGTGTTAAACATTTAAAAGGTTCTTCACACTCGCAAATCTCTCTTGGTTCTTTAGGGAACCAAAAGTGGTCTTCTCTCTTTTATAAGCATACAGTAAGGTTTTATCATTAAAAAGAGAGTAGTATGTGCATGCATACATTTATGTAGGTTGTGAGTGAAAGCAAAGGTCATGAAACAGAGCGTTTTCGTCAGAGGCCGTCGCATGAATGCAGAAGTCAGCCTTCATGTTTACTTCCACAGAGTGACACTTTGTTTGTCGAAATGTAGCATGCTTATTATATATTTAAAGGACCTTTTGAAATGATTATGAGCTTTTGGCCCACGAGCTTCAGCGTCGACAACAGTCGGAAGGAAAACATCTCCAGAGCAAAACAAAGAGAACAAACGCTTGCATTTCTTCAAGAAAAACAGGATAATAAGGGTTGGGGTGGGGGGGGCATTTTTTGTTTCTGTTGTTTTGTGCCATTGGTTCCTTTCTTTTGTCGTCAAAAACTGAGATTCAGAGGAATATATGTGAGGTACGCAGGCTCTTGGAAAGTGTTTGAGCACATACAGTAGGGCTGATGTCCGCTGAGAGGAGCAGGCCAGGCTGTATACTTAGCAGTAATAATAAATTATAAACACAGGACGCGGCGGGGCATCAGGGCCGTGTGTGAGCTGTAATACACACTCCGCTGGGTGAAGCTGCTCTGTGATCACAGTGCACTCCTCCACTGCAGTTAGCGGAGCAGCAGAGGTTAGCTGTGGTTTTTGAAATAAATGGAAAAAGGGCACCTCGCAGATAGTAGGCTGGCTTTCACAAACGAGCGACTGTAGAAGTGCACAGGGACAGTAAGACTGCTTGTGAAGTTTGCAGCCTGCAGACCGGCAGGTTGATGCACTGCTGTACAAAAGACTAGCGACTAGTAGTCAAAACATTTAGAGTCAAGACCAACACTTGGACAAATAAATCTCTCAAGTTGCATATCACTTTGTATTTAGCATCATCCCCAAAAAATGAGTCAAGATCTAAAATCAAAGCTTTAATTTGTCATATTTACAATATGCCAAGAACACTGATATGCTGAAATGCTTGTAGTGAGGCCCAACTACTCTCTACAACTGGACAACACACTATGTACACATGTATAAATGATGCTTCTTTAAGGGCTCTTTAGGAAGAAAATGGTTCTACATAGAACCATGAACACTCAAAGAAGCCTTTGCATGATTAAAGGGTTCTTTGCATCATGAAAGAGTTCTTCAGATTAATGGAGAATGTGCTGTGCATGATTCTATATGGAACCTTTTTAAAAAGGTTCTATATAGCACCAAAAAGGGTTACGTCTACTGCACATTCTCCATCAATCTGAAGAACCCTTTCATGATGCATAGAACCCTTTAATCATGCAAAATGTCCTTTGAGTGTTCATGGTTCTATATGAAAACCTAAAGAATCCTTGAAGAAGCATCATTATATATGTACAGAAATAAACAAAAATGCAACACATCTGGTAAATAAATGTGTAGTATCAGTATGGATATAATGTGAAATGAATAAATATGGATGTGCATGAGCAAATGTATAGGACAGGAGTTAACATTACTATTGTACTGCACAGAGAAATGACTGCAATCAATTATACACATATAGAATTATGAATACAATTATGAACAGGCAAGTGACAGTGATGCACTTAAGTATAGCATCCTACTTAACTCTAAGTTCATAGCTGTACCAATGATAGATGAAGATAAACATTTCAAAAGACGAAAATGCTAGATACATGCTACAAGTAAGCTAACATCTAATTGACGTTGTATGAACATAATCTCTTACTATACTCTACAACTGTTGTACAACAACACCAATTACTCACACTGTAGGCTACATCTACCAAAGCAACTTAACCACCTCATTTAACAAAGCTTGTATGGTTTTTGTGGCATGTTTTGGTGATTTATCTGTTGCTGCACAGTTTGTGTTGGTCATCCTCTAGTCCTTCATCAGTGGTCACAGGACGCTGCCCACAGGACGCTGTTGGCTGGGTATTTTTGGTTGGTGGACTATTCTCAGTCCAGCAGTGACACTGTGGTGCTTAAAAACTCCCGCAGCACTGCTGTGTCTGATCCACTCAGACCAGCGCAACACATACTAACACGCCACCACCACATCAGTGTCACTGCAGTGCTGAGAATGATCCACCACCCAAATAATACCTTCTCTGTGGTGGTCCTGTGGGGGTCCTAACATTGAAGCACAGGTTGAAAGTGGACTAACAAAGTATGCAGAGAAACAGATGGACTACAGTCTGTAACAGTAGAACTACAAAGAGCTCCTATATGGTCAGTGGAGCTGATGGGTGTAGATACACAGAGTTGCTCCTAATCAGTGCTTGGTGAGTGTATGTCTTTGTAGATGACTGTATGACTGGTAAAGTGTTGTCTGCAAATCTCTTAGAGCAAGGACCGACAACCCAAATGTTCAAAATAGCCATTTTGTCCTTTCAACAAAAATCAAACCACCTTGTGAGCCACAATATTTTATCTCCATTTTACCATCTTGGCTGTAAATATGTCTCAGTATGTACTAATGCGGTAGTATAGGCTAAAAAAATACAACAAAAACACAGACTTACTTTGCTCTGCTTTAAGCTTTAGCTCATCTATAGCTTTTTTTTCTCTCATCTCTGGCAGGAAACTTCTCCACAAAAGTAGAATAATTTCTTGTAAAATGTTTCTCAACATTCGACTTTTATGTGGCTGAAGTCGCTTCTCATTCGCCAGCTTGTTGTTTGTATTTTCCTGTTCCACCTTAAAAGGTGCCTGAGGCAGCAGAATGCAACTGCTGCACCATTTAAAGTGGAACGGGACAATTTGAACAAGAAGCTGGCAAATGAGAAACTGACTTCAGCCTCATAACTTTTTAGTGTTTGACAGTTTCTCGCTGCAGATTAAACATATCAGTAAACCAGCAAGAGTGATTATAAATGCAAATGAGACCATTTGTCTCCACATTATCAAGGTTTGTGTCAAGTCTTTCTATTTGCCTTTTCATTAGCTACTAGCTAGACGAGATTGTTGTTGAAATTGCTACAGTGACCAGCAGTCTGCGCTGATCTTCAGGGTTAAAGGGTGAACTAGCAGTTCTACATTAACTCCAGCGTTTAAGACCATTTCTTGTTGAAATGGTGTTGAACGATCAGTAAAGCTTTATTTTACTGCAAAGGAGGATTATTTTATTTTTACCTACAAATCTGATTCTGCTCTGGAGCTGCAACAGGAAGGTAAAAAAGCCGCATGTCGCCAACCCCTGTGTTCGAGTGCCATCAAGCATTCTTCAGTAGCTAGTCTTACAGGCTAGAATGTTAACGTAGCATGTAAGTCAGTGAAACTTTTCCTTTATGTGTTAATCAGATATGTATTCCTAAATCTCAGTTACAGGACAAAAATATACCTGATCTGTTCTTACAGTGTGACCTTTCATACAAAATAAAACTAACTGTAAATGTAGGTACACCAGTTGCTGCAGTTTCTCATTAGGTTGAATGAAGTCTGTACCAACATTCCTTAAGGCTTGTCCAACCTGGCAACACTAACAATGGGAGGATGCAGAGCATGAATGAATCCGTTTGTATTGTTACTATGAAAAATGTTGCTATGAGGCTTTTGTGAAGCTACTGTGATACTTTGAATCATTAATATTTTGCACATTATGCACCTTAGAAAAGTGCAAACATGTTTTGTTAAACTGTACAATCGAGAATACATATAAATACACTTAAAGAGAATTGAATGATAACCTGGTAAAACTACTACAAACACAAGCATTTATTTATTTATTTATTTATTTATTTATTTATTTATTTTTAAGAACCAATGTGCTGTGATCTGCTTTTTCTCTTTCTGTTGCTTTCTCTCCTTCCCTCTTAGTAAGAAAAATCCAAAATGATTGTTTTATTATCATGCAATTGGATTATACTGGCAACGCTAAATGTATTTTGTTTTTCTTACTCTTTATTTCTCTGACTCTGTGTTTGCTAAAAGCAGCAGCACACACCCACACATCCATTCTCCTCTTTCACGGTTTTCAATCATCGTCTCATATTCATTTCTAACTGACAAAAACCCCACAAAACAATGCAAGGAATTACTAATGTGCGTCAATAGAGGTTTGAAATGTGACTATTGTGCTTACATACATAGAAAATCAGGAAAAAAAAAGAGAGAGAGAGAGAGAGAAAACAATCACAATAATCACTACCGGAGAAAGAGGGCTCTTTCCTTTTAACGTTTTAGCTTTGGGAACTTAAAAGACTTTGCATTGACAAAACATGACAAAAGCAATGCTCTGACCAGATGTCCCACAATGCATTGCGGGCTGGCAATAATTCAGGGCAGGACTAAACAGCTGGCTCTCTGACAGGAGAGCTGCCAAGAGTTGGCAACAAGAGACTAGCGGAGAAGCAGCAGGCTGCTAACCCTGCTCACATTTTTAATTAGATCCACACACCCATGTCTTTGAGCCATCGTAAATATACAGATGACATGCGGAGCATCATTTGTTCAGAAATATTTGCTTACAAAATACTATCTGGATTCTCTCTGTGTTTAGCTAGCAATTTCGAAAGGAGTGGGACCAACAGCAGAATCTGTCAGCTTTCTGGAAATGTACGGTTCAGAAGAAGTGCAGAAATGCAATAAACGTCCCTCCGAAACTTATTTACAATTGGGAACTGGTAATGGTTATCTGACTTATTTCTGTTGCAAATCTGTTTCAACATCAGCATTTCATATTTCATATTCCTCAGCTCACTGACGTGGAACCACATATAAGTTGAACCACATATAATGAATTGGTACGTTCTGTCCACCTGCATTTCATTTTATTCATGATTTGATTCACTGATTGATTTAATTGTTTTTAATCAGTAGCTTAACTAGGATCTTAGGGGTCCTAGTGTAAAAACAAGTAATGTGCCCTCCATGTTTATCTGTTATTGTTATGTTTCAAACAGTTGATGTTCTCATGGTGTGCCTCTCCACCCACTAGCATCCCCTGGTAAATGTTTGTTAGATTACCCTATTTGGATTGCTACTTAACATTAGCAAGCATACGAATAAACATATATAGAGTAAAATCATTGTGTTGGTTATATGAACACAGTTACATATGGAACAAAGGTTAGGTTCCTGACCTCTTGCTGCTCTCCAGCTGTTTGGACTTGTTAAATTCCTTTAGCAGCACCTAATTCAATGTAATGAAGGAGTGATTAGATAAACTAGCTACTGGAAGGTAACTGTAAATGCTGAGCTTTTTCGAGGAGAGCTTTGGAAAACAGTTAAGCTCACACATATTAAATCACAATGGAAGCAAAAAACTTAATTTCTTGCTTTCACATGTTTAGTGGTGCGTTGGCTCTCCAACATTATGCACAGAAGCCTGCGCTGTAATTAATCAAGAGGTTTCATTAAGAATGATAATAATCAAAATTTTTAGATCGAATTCCATCCCAGTAGCAGCTCTAAGTGCTTTACAGACAGATAATAAAGTTTAAGAGTAATAGAAGAAATTAAACTTGAATTTAGTGACTATATGTTAGTTACAGTTATAATTATACAGTGAAATAGTTAAACATTCATATGTAAAAGTCTGAACACATCCAGTCAAGTTATGTATCTTGTTGCTTTCCAAAATGAAAATAAAATAACACATGCTCAACAGAGAACATGCTTAAATATTAATATTTTTCTTTAAATTTTAGTGCACAGTTTGTGTTTAATTGACCAGTTTATTATATTATATATATATATTAGAAAAAAAATTCAACTTAAAATATTAAATATTACATCATCTTTGCACAGGCCACAAATTATGCTTTATTTTTTCACTAATATGTTAAAAACAGCAAATAAACAGTAACTGCCTGTTAAAATGTGTAGAGTATCCATCCACCATCCATCCATCCATCATCTAAACCGCTTATCCTTCTGGGTGCGGTGGGGTGCTGGTGCCTATCCCAGCTGTCATTGGGCGGAAGGCTGTGTAGAGGATGGGTTAACTTATTTTCACTTTCCAACAAACGTCATTTGACCAGGGGTGCGCAAACGTTTGCATATGACTGTATATATTAGATTAGTTATAGTGATTGTAAATGCTTAAACTATTTTATTTTCTTTTTAAATTGGACACGCTTTGGCTCATGCTGCCCTACAAGATACATACAAGATTATAAATAAATAAATAAAAACCCACTCAAATATCAGTTACCACAAAAGTATCATTAGAAATCATTTGATACAAAAAAGTGTGTTTTTTAAACATTTTGACTGAAAATCACTGAATATCACATGAATTTAAACAATTCAGTTCTCAAATGTAGCCAATGAAATAACTTCAAAAGGATCACATTATGTATGAGGAGCTAAACTGAGCTAAACCAACTTCCATGGTGTTCATCTAACTTATGAAACATCAGCCTCTCCTTCCCTAAAAGAGCAGTGAAGGGGAGGAGCACAAACACTGAGTTTGGTCCCTCTGTTGCATGCATGTGCCTGAATTTGCAAAATCAACTACCCTGCTGGTGTAGATTTGTAAGGGGGGTCTTCTTAGCAACCCCCACCCCAACATGTGTCCATCCATCCCCACAGTGTGAACACCCATTTATTCTGTAATTAAAGAAAGTAAATCTGGGCTAGAAATCTTTGATGTCGAAATAAGCTTAATAAAGTAAAGAGTAAAAATAATATGAAAATAAAATTTCGTAAACGTACATCGGTGCTTTCACTTATATTAAGTGTGAAAGATGAAAAGAAAAGGATGAGAATAAAATCATATAATGGATCTAAGTGATTTGCTGGACTGTAATGTGATCAGTATTCATACGTTCAAATAACCTGTTTTGATGTTTTTACTTTTTTTCCTACCATATATTAGCTGTTTGCACGGGTTTTGTCAGTGACGGTATAACAAACAACAACAGCAGAAAACATTGCAACACATAAAAGCTTGTGCTGGTTTTATGATTCACAACTAGACAAGTTTACACTGAGCAAACGTACATGGACACAAACACATCACTGGTCATTTTCTTTGTGTATATATGGTAATTCAGTCTTCTCAGATGTGGGTATAAACCACATACCTGTGTATGATCACCACTACACTAGTGTACGTCCCTGAGGTTTGTTGTGTGCTACATTCTGAAAACACCAGCTGCTCTTCAATGATAAATGGACAAATCAGAATGTGATTATTTGATATAAAACTTATATTAACTTGGAATTAACTTATGTTAAAATTAAAAAAAGTTTCCTTGAGTTTGGAAGATAAGAGGTTATGACTGCAGTACTTAAACTAGTCAGTCCAAGATGGACCTTTTTTCAGTCTTCTGCTCATGTATCTGACACTGGGCATGACATTAAGTGGTGTTTTAGTGCTCAAAAGAAAACGCATTGAAAAACAAGAAAGATGTGCCCCTTTGCTCTGGGATTCAGAAGCCCAGTAGTACATGTAGCCTTAAGTCCTGAAGAACACGACTGAGCACAGTTTCAAGGAAGGTCAGCAGAGTTCTTCTGTATTTCTCTGTATTTAAAATATTTAAACATAAATGACTTGATGGGAATAGATAATTTTTGTGACACCACTGACACAAAATTAGAACATTTTACACTCTCAAAGCACTTCTCGTACTTGTGATCTGGAATTTTAGAGGATAAATAAAAAAGAAAAAGAAAGAAAGAAAAAACAGTGACTGCCTTCTCCCTATTGGCTGAGAGAAGTCCCCAGTTCCTTACTCTCCTGAGAGGTCACAAATAACTCCACTCAGGAGAGAGCCTAACCTTAGCAAACAGAGGATGACCAGGAGTGAAATATGGGCCATCTGTGGCCATCGCTTACAGGGGGACGTGACCCTTGAGCAGGAGGCACTTGGCACATCTGCCCAGGTTTGTCAGATCACTGCAGCTTCGCAGGATGGACAGTCTTTTCCTGCTGGGTGCATCTGGGCCTCAGGGATCCATCAGTCCACTCTACCAGAGAGAAAGAGAGACACTTTACCAGAGGACAGAACTGACCACACACTGAATTACTCCCCCTTTAGGTAATCTGCCCCATTAAATATGGACAGTGCATCAGAGTACCTCTAAGATGCCATCAAGGTAAAATAGATATTAAATATGTCCTATTAATTTCACTGCGTCATGGGGAATCTACAATGTCACAGCTCTTTGAACCACACATAATAAGTTTAAATGTGTTTTAATCACAATATCTGATGCCATAATGTCATTTTATTTTATACATACTGAGAAGTGATAACAAACTGACGTTCTGTGGAATTTACCCCCATTTTGTACGACCAGCACGTTAGACTGAATTAGAAACCGTCTAAGGCAATGGTTACATTGCAGTGGCACAAATCTGATGTTTTCTCATAGGTTCATGTTCCAATTCATAAATCAAATAAAAGAGACCACGGCTAATGCTGGACTCTATAAACTCCACATACTAGAGTGAATAGAAGCGCCTTTTTAGCCACTGTAGCCAACTGTTAATTCCAACTGTAGTTGGAATTTGTTTGGCTCAGGAGGACAAATGTCTAACAGCAAATCCTGACAGTTTTAACTGTTGGCCAGTGCGGGATTTTAGTTGTTCAGTGTCAAGAGAGGAATTTCAAATGTATATATGTATACATATATTTAGTGTGTTTTCTTTTATATTATATTATATTAAAATTTAATTTGAGCAGTCATTTTGCACAGACAAATGAGAAAAGTGGGCGGGCCTAGGCACACTGGGCCCAATCATACAGCCACCACTTTTTCAGTGCATGTATATGAATCGTTCTACCGAACTGGTTTAAAGTTCGGAAAAATTACCAGAACACATTTTTGACTCAAGACTGATTGCATTCAAATAAATGATTAAACATTGAATGTTTTTTCTCTACCAGAACAATCATAACACTACAGAAACTTTACCAAATTTCCGGTGGTGACAGTTTTAGCTCATTTTGAACAGAACTCAAAACACTCAATAGTACATGACTGGTAAACACAGCTTTGAACAGCTGTACATACATACAATCCTAAGATTTCTTATTCAAACACAATTTTTAATGTTCCATTAACATTAAAGTAAATGTGTTGGGACACATTTACTTCAAAACAATGCAGTCCCACTTCCTGCTCTTAAATGCAGGGGCGTGGCTAAAATAAGGCTCCTCCTATAGTCTAAAACTTGTTGTTATTCAGAAGTGACATGAAAACATAGGACAGCATTTTTGAAAAATGTTGTTTTATTTAAAAATCAAACTCATAATGAATCTAAATCTTTCAAAGTCAAAAAGATCTTGATATTAAAACAAAAATACACCAAATGTAGACATTTTCACAGTTGTAAATTTAGGGGTTAGTGTTAGGGATAGCCATCTTCCAATAGAAAGTACCCTATAAATAATGATTTTGTATATATTTAGTTTATTACTACATCACTTTATGTATAGGCTTTAAATAAACAACATAAACCTTGTAAATATTTGAGGTGTGAATACCAATTATTGTTTTTATTATATACATACATATATATATATATTATATATATATATTATATATATATATATATATTAATTTCTACTGTGGAACCACAGTTTAGCTGATTTGGTAGAATGATCCATATGTGGAGGATAACCTTGATGGCAAAAAGTGCATGTGAGTCCTTTTATGTTGCACTAATAAGAGATATGATTCAGTTACAAACAGAAATGTGAGCCATCAAGGCAAAACTGAACCTGAGTGAAAAATGTAAAGTGAGAAATAAGGCTTTTACTGTGAATATAGCTAAAATAGTTATTTTCTGTCTTGTGAGGGTCACAGAAATGTCATAACTTGAGTACATACTTCTCCAAAACATTGCAGCTCGATGCATCTGCACAACACGTGCTCAAACATCAAAGGGCATTCTCTTAATTGCTTGGATGCGTCTCTCTATTTAATAAGTGGAAGATTTAAGCCATTGTGTGCGGCGGGGGGATTTTGCCTGAGATCAGTTGATTGCAGTCTCTCACTCTCCGCTGCGCTGGGGCTGGTTTGCAGGGGCCTGTCGTGGCGAGAATAGGCCTTTGAGGCCTTTGGCACAGGGCCCAGATGGAGAGGGCCACTGTGTTGGTGGTGCATGTAGTGGTGGGGGGTGGGCTGAGAGCAGACAGAGCTCCAGGGCAGGTGTTAAAATAAGCACCCTGGCTCTTTTGGTGCTGATCCCTGTAAAAACAAGTCCGTCTGCCAGGCTGCAGTCGACCCAACAAGGTGCTAACACATGGGCCGGTTGCTGTGAGACAGCATTCACTGTTTACAGGATCTCTGCTCCTCAAACTGCTCAAAATCCAACCATTTATCTTCTGCTTTTGTCAAGAGGCGCTGTCCGTGCCTGCAAAAGCTCTAGCAGTTTTAACTTTCCTTTTGTTTTGCTCCATTGTCGAGCGAACAAGCAGGCATTTGTCAGAGGCCTCTGGCTTAAAGGTGAGGGGAGGTTGTCATGGAAGTGTGCAAGGTCAGTGACGATGACTGCTTGGTGTAGTTAATTAATTATGCATTCTAAAACGAGCTCCAACACACGACTCCTGCTGAGGTTTTGGGTCAATATGGTTTAAGCTCATGCTCTACATGGAGTCAGCTGGAGAGTAAAAGGTGCTGAAAACATGTTAAAACAGCAACTGCACTTTAAATCATACATTTAAAGATCTGTGCCAGTGACAAATGCTTGAATGACGCATAACATTATTCGAATTTTCACGGACGTGGGGGTACGGCTTATGTACAGCATGACATGATGAGTAATATGTAATATTCATAACTCATGAAGTGGTTGGTGTTCTAAAACCTGGAGAAATGGCCACCACATGTAGACATAAAAAAGCGACAGTCACAGTAGAGTGGGAGATTTTCACCACTTGGTTCTACTAATCTAGAACAGCAGGAGAGAAGTTATTTCAGCATACACAAGCCTTTACTGCATGTGTTGTGCCCATAGAATGCAAGAGTTCAGAAGAAGAGCAACTGCTAATGGGATAGCATGGATGATGACAGCCATTTTATGAACTCCATAGTTGTGTTTATTCTGTAAACCAGGTACAGTAGTTAATGATGATTTGCCATTTGTATGTCATTACATAGCAATGTTTAAGGAGGAAACTTTGAAATCCATGTTTTATTTCCAATTAAATATTAAATTCCAGCTAAATAATCACAGGTTTGGGTTTTTGCATTGTCCGATTAGCCACTAGCATAATGCTAATTATCACTAGCACCCCATTGGGCATTTGTAGTGTTGTTATCACCAAGCTAGCTGTTTTACCTTGACTCTTTTAGAAAGGTCTGAATTTGAGACCTGCTTTCAATATTGTTGAAACAGCCTGTTGGCCTATTAGCTACTCGATGGTCTTGTTTCATGGGGGCAGTCATGGGCTGGAGGTTAGGGAACCAGCCTTGTGAACAGAAGGTCGTTGGTTCGATCCCCTGAGCCAACAGTACGTGACTGAAATGCCCTTAAGCAAGTCACCTAACCCCCAACTGCTGCCTGGGTGCCGTGGATAGGGCTGCCCACTGCTCCTGGCAAGTGTGCTCACTGCCCCCTAGCGTGTGTGTTCACTAGTGTGTATGTGGTGTTTCACTGCATGGATGGGTTAGAATGCTGAGGTGAAATTTCCCTGTTGTGGGATTAATAAAGGTCACTTAATCTAATCTATAGTTCAGTTACAGAGAATATAAAGTGTAAACCTGTAAGAGTCTGCAAATGCTGTTCAACTGGCAATTCGTCATTTGATTGTATTTGAAAGACCGGGATTTCAGCAATAACAGGCTTTAAATTGGTACTGGAGTAATATTTTGGTCAATGTCCACTAAATTCTGGACAAACAGCATGACAGAAAAAAGAAATGGCCAAATGCAGACATTGCAATCCAATTTACTAACAACTACATGCAACCAATGCATCAAAGAAATTTCCTCATCTTTAAGATTATAATATACAAATACTGTAGACAGATCACACAAAGATCACTTGACCTGTACTCTTGTCTGCATCAGCCCTTGCTGTGTCAAATCCGCTCAGCACCGTGGTTTCCCAGACTCGTATCAAAGCCTCGGGGACCTGCACCTGGACTAAGTCTCCACACAAAGGCCTCTCCTTATTAACCCTCATCCAGTTTCTCCTGATCTTCCTCTTTTATACTCATATTCCACCTCTCGGCCTTAAAGTCCTCCTTAAACATTTTAACGCAGGCTCCAGCCCTCGCTAATCGTATTTCATAAATATTCAAACCCGGAAATCTCCTCGAGGTGTCTTATCTGCCAGGAGTGATAATCATCTTAACTGTGCCCATTAGGATTTTAATTATCTCACTTTGATTTCAAACTTGGCTTGAAGGAGCTGGTTATTCTGTGACCTGTGCGCTTATAGGGACAGAGGTCCTGAGGATTAAGGCACTGAACTGGAGTACATGAGGACAGAAATGTACTTATATGTGCTGACTTTATTAATCAGAACTATAACACCATTTGGTTCATTGCCTTAAAAAATGGACATACATTTAACCTTTTTATCAGCACTTTTTACAGCACTGTAAAAAGGTATTTTTTTTTACAGGGTGCTTATTATTACACTGGCATGTTGGTACCACTTTAAAATAAGTCTAGCCTTATAAAGATGAATGAATAGTCTATAATTCATTAATAAGCAGTTATAACAGATTATTAAAAATGCCAAGAGCAAGCAATTGTATCTGTCTATCTGTCTATCTATCATATAAATAGTTATGTGATAAAACTGGCAGGTTTAATGCTGACTGATGATGAAGACAAAGCAAGAGCAGTAAACATCAAATCTGAGGTTTATAAGTATAAACTTGGGGTTCACTATTTGGCAAATAACAATGACAATAATAATAATCCTCATGGCTGCCCAGTGTCATTTATTTTGGCTAATCAATATGTCTTTATGTTAAACCAGGCTGGAGGCATCCAGGATAAATTTGGAATTAAACTAGCTCACAAGGTATTTACAAAACATCATTTTGCATTTATTCCAATTATATATGCTTATCTCTGGAAGATCCTCCAGTAAGTTCATATTGCCTTATTACTGTGGATCAGTACTAAAAAAATACAGCAGCCTCAGTATGAGACTCGAATGTATTATAGTCTACATGGAACACCAGTTTGGAAAGTGGCTGATGTCCTGACGACAGAGCCACACTTTTTGTTTAAAAAGGAGGCACTTATTATGAAAAGGAGCAATATGTTACATTTTCCTGCTTATCTTTAAACAGGGCCATGTTTTTCAGGCTGAAGTCCTGACTGCTGTAAAGAGCTTGGCATTGCATTTGTGGCTGTTATCACTTTGAAATGGTGAGGAAGTGACAAAATGACTGGGCAAATAAGAAACCATAATGAACCACATTGGAGAGTGGCTCTACTTCTCATAAAGTGTGCCTGTATATGTACACGCACAGACACTTACACGTACACAAATAGTACACACTCAAGGGAAAATCTGCCTGGCACAAGGTTTTAATATGAAGCAACTATAATAGTGTCTGGAAAAATGAACTTTTAAATCCACTGCTTTTTTTTAAGACTTGCCCACATGCTCAACAGGCCTTTTTACTTTTTACTGCCAGCTTGTTAAATGTCTTCTGGCAGGAGGGTGGCCTTGGACCATGCAGTTCCTCATGTTCAGACCCGTCCCAGGAGAGGCAGTACCAACCATGTGGCCTTACACACCATACGATATGGCCAGTACCTTCATCAGCATCACTGGCCCACCCACCAGCACGGCACCATTCAGTGCCACTGACAGACTTGTGAGTCAAGGTTGGATGTTGTTAACTGGCTTATATCACGGAAAACCAATTTACTCATTTAAATAAGTGTAATATGTAATCATTTCTTAAATTTCAAAATGTACCATTCACTCCCCAGTCCACACAGATCATATATGGCGATAAGCCTGCAAAGACGGCCTGGTCTCAATCCACTGTTTTGTGTCACAAAAAACAGCACATTTTAAAAGGATTGTTTCAAATGAGGAGATTGATCGGCACACAGCAGCCAATCAGAACAGAGCTCATTTACATATATCAGTTGTAAAGGCTGTTTCATTCAAAGCAATAAAAAGAGGTAAAAATGAACTATTAAAGCCATAAGCCACTTGCGGTTGTGCCTAACAGTGATCTTATCATAGACAATTTGTATCTTATATTTTTATCTTATCATCGTTTTTGTTTTTCTTTTGTTTTTGTTTTTTTTTGGGGGTTTTTTTTTGGGGGGGGGTGTAACAAAATGTAGTATGTTTAGTTTTAAAAATGAAATGTTACTGTTTTTGGTACCTAAAACCACACAAATGTTATAAATAGACATGAAGGGAAAATACAAAGTACAAGAAAAATTTAGTTAATAGGCCTTTTAACCCCTTAACAGGCCAGGGCCCACTGGCGTACCCAAAGTTTTATTGTACACTTCCATAATCTAAGAATATCTGAACTGGTTTGCATTGAAGGGCCTGTAGTTACTGAATTTTAAGCTTTTGTATGTAATAAGCCAGGGATTATACAGGGTTAAATAGGTCAATTTAAAGGCAAACACTGAATATTAATGCAGGTGAAGTTTATCCTGTTAGCTCTCTTTTAGCCTGTTTAGCCTGCTACCTTTTAGCCTAGGTTTCAAGAAAATAAGTTATCAGCCCCTCATTTTATACCAAATTAATATATGGACAATTCTACTGAATCAGTTCAAACTGCCTCTGACTCCGACAACCAAAAAAAGCCACTTTAAAAACAATTAAGTATTTAGATCTTAGATAAAGGGCGGCACGGTGGCGCAGTGGGTAGCGCTGTCGCCTCACAGCAAGAATGGCCTGGGTTTGATTCCCGGCCGGGTGACCAGGGTCATTTCTGTGTGGAGTTTGCATGTTCTCCCCATGTCTGCGTGGGTTTCCTCCGGGTACTCCGGTTTCCTCCCACAGTCCAAAAACATGCAGTCAGGCCAATTGGATGTGCTAAATTGCCCCTAGGTGTGAGTGTGTGTGTGAATGTGTATGTCTGTCTGTCTGTCTGCCCTGCGATGGACTGGCAACCTGTCCAGGGTGTATCCTGCCTTCCGCCCAATTACAGCTGGGATAGGCTCCAGCACCCCACCGCGACCCAGAAGGATAAGCGGTTTAGATGATGGATGGATGGATCTTAGATAAACATGGATTGTGTTATGATCTATTCAAACCCAAGAAATTCATGGAAACAGTAATAAACTGAATATAAGCAAAATCATAATTTATATACTGTCTAATGGGAGGTGTCTATCCCAACCCCTACCCCCTAAATTTACACTTGTGAAAATAATATTACTTTTTTTGCATTTTGTATATGTTGTTTTTGACAGATTTAGAAGTTGAAAGATTTATCATGAGTTTAATTAAAAAAAATAATAATAATAATAAAAAAACAGCTGTTTCATGTTTTCATGTCACTATTAAACACAAAGAATTATAATCTGTAGGCGGAGCCCTATTTTAGCCATGCCCCTGCATTTTACAGCAGGAAGTGAGACTGCATCCCTGTCCCTCTTGGTCACATGGTGAGCAGTCAGACCCTATTGTTTTGTTGTAAATGAGCCCTGAAAATCAGTGTGGAACATTAAGAATTTTCACTACCGAAAACACACATTTCTTAACGAAAGTATTTTATGTGTGTACAGCTGTTCACAGCTGTGCTTCATGTTCTGGATAGCATTTCTGAGTTGTGCTCAAAATTAGCTAAAATTGTTTGGTAAAGTTTCAGTAGTGTTATGATTAATTTAGTAGTGGCAAAAATTAAACGTTCAGTCATATATTTTAATCAAATAAACACAGTCAAGCTATAAGGTCACTCAAAGCAAAAGGGTTTTAATCTAAAATCACTTAAAAGTTCAAACTCTGATTTTGAATCAGTTCGGTAGAATGATCCATATATGTGTACACAAACATTATAATGACATTTTTAAAAGTATGTAAAATACAAGAAAATGCAGATATTGGCCCTTTAATTTAAGAATGCTGGCTCTAAGTGGGCCAACTAGGATTCTGGAACAGGCACAACTCATGAAGACAGGCTAACAGGACAGCTGACATGCAGCTTTGAAGTGGACTACAGGAATATATAGACAGTTATAGAAAGATAGTATTGACATTTTAAAGCACAGCCTTGGATTTGCATGTGAAATTGCCAATACCTGTAATTTGAGTAATATATTTACATTCTCATAGGCTATTTTTCCCTTAGTCTTAAAGATATGAAGAAAGATATTCATATTCATTCATTCTGTTGCTACACACGGTCTACACAAACACACACACAGACACAGCTGTCACAATACACTCATCCAAACTACCACCTTCACTGTGATTATGTTGAGTGTATTGGCATGGGGGCCCAGCTAATAGGCGTTTAGCTGATTCAAATGAGGAGATATTGGAAGAAAGTTGCTGCCCGAGTGCTTTCAAGCAGACTGCCAGCGTTGGAGGGGAGGCTTGTTTCCACTTCCAGAATTAGCCTAAATTTATTCGAAATCATTTGGGAGTAGTGGCAGTGCAACCCCCTTTATTTTCTTATTTTATTTATTTATTTGTTTGTTTGGATGCATTAACAATGTTTGCAGTCGCTTTGCTGGCTGCATCACAGAAAAGCAAAGCACGCCAAAGATTAGCCGTATAAATTGCTTAATTGATCCATTCACTTTATAAATGATGCTTGATTAAATAAAAGAGACTACGGCCCAAAGACAGGCAGGTAGACAGTGTCCGTGCCTGAGAATAATTCCTTTATTTCTGCGGTGGAGTACAAATACCTGCCTTCTGACAGAATGCATTAAGCCACAGGTCTGTTGTACATCAAGTATTGTAGTGCAATCACTTTGGTGTATTAACAGGCCCATTAACAAGATAAGGGACCTATCATAGTTGATTACAAATTCATTACATATTAAGCAGCGCACTTGAAAAAAAGGAACTGTTTGTAATCTTTATGGATTAAAGTATTTAAATATGAATCAACACCAGCATCGCAAGTTCTGTCATCAATTAGGTCTGCTTGCCTCTCAGCCTAAGAGAGAGAGCGAGAGAGAGAGAAAGTACTGGAGGCTGAATAATGTTGATATTAAGTCACTCAGTCTTAATCATTCTCTGAAATTGTTAGCATATCAAAATAAATTAATCATTGGTAAATAACGGATGTTTATTAGAAAAAAGAGGAAAGAAAATTACATTTAATGTCAGAGTGTTGGCAAAAAATGACCTCCATCGCACGTTTCAGGAGGGATGCTTGTAGACAGGTCTAAATAAGCTCTAAATGGCCCAAATTCTACTTGGTTTTTCACTGAGATCAGCTTATAGCATTTATGTGGTTTTAAGTATCATTTAGGTATCAAGTATAATTTTTACAAGGTCATTTTCCAGCTTGTTGTTTTTATATATTTGTATATGGTCTGATTTGCTACATTGCATTAGGCCTCATTCAAAAGTCCAACCTGAAACATTCCTTATAACTTCAGTGTGAGTGGGCGGGGCTAAACTGCTATTAGTTAAATAGGCAAATATATGTAAATGTCTTGGTTTTTGTGAGAATACAAACCCAGGGAATTCAAAACAGGCTGTTTTTGCAGCTTAGTTTTCATAAATGGACTTTGTATTGGGGAGTGAATGTTTCGGGAATGAACATTTTGAAAATTCAGTTTTATATGATAAAGGAAGGTTGATTTATACTTTTGCAAATATACATGTAAATATATCTGTGTCAGGATACAGAGAAGGGGTTAATGGGCAATGTTGTGTTTACATGTTGATAGACATATGATAATAACCCCATCATTCTTATTGGAGCAGCAACGGAACAGTTTTTCTACTGTTTCTACAATGGCAACGTTCTGCTGATCACAGTCATAAGAGTGTTCTGTCGAGAGTTCCTAATTTCCTAATTTTTGCCATCAACCATGGAGGCGGGATAAACTGGATGTGGATTTTTTAAAAAAAACATGGATGCTGAATGTCCGTAGTTAAAGCCCAGGCATACCTGTTCATGCACATCAACTCCCGAGTTACAACAAGCTATTCAAATGACTTGAGATGCCAGAGCTGTTAACTTTTACTTTAGCTTCAAAAGAAGCTAGCTAAAATTAGCTTAGCAAGAAGGCCTAAACAGTTTTACATTTAATCACACAGGTTCATTCCACACTGGTGCTAGCACCTACACTCATTTGGCCATTTTACCAGAAACACCTATTATATAGTTGCACTTTAGTTGTAGGTTTACAATCAGTTACTGACTTTAGCTTATCAGCTCCCCTCTGCCTTGTCCATTAATAGAAATGGACCACCACAGAACCACCACTGCTCAAATATTATTTAGTTTGTGGACCATTTTCAGTTCGGTACTGACACTGACATGGTAGTGGCATGGTAGTGTGTGTGGTTCTGGTACGAGGGTACACTGCTGGAGTTTTTAAACACACATCACAATATGATGGCAGTAGGAATTCATTGAACTCCCTGTACTGTCGTGTGGAGACTTCTAGAAAACATTGGCCTAGACTTCCCCCACCACCACCAACACTGAATTCCAGCCTGATAATACTCGCTTTCGCTGGTCTGGAGCTCATTACGTCTGCGGCCTGCCAAACCCGTCACTACAGGCCCAGGGAGCAGAGCCTTAGAGCTGTCTTTGTTGGGCGGCCTGCGAGTGTGGAGTCAGCACAACTCTCTCCCTCTGTCTCTCTCTCTCTCTCTCTCTCTCTCTCTCTCTCCCCGCAAGATCAGCGGGACAACTGGAACAACCTAAAGGTAGCCAGACTCCATTTTGGAATTTGATTTCAAAGATGCTTGAAGGGAACAACAAATGACTCGCCAACAAAGAGCCAAAACTCATAAACGATGCTGCCGCTTTGTATTTTCGTTTGTTTGTTTGTTTGTTTTTCAGTCTAGATCTGCATGTAAAAAATCAACGAGATGGTTAGAAACAACATGGTAGCAGCCAATGCAAACTGACTAGCTCCATTTCAGGGTGGACAACAGTCATGTGCATGAAACCCAGTGTTGAAGAAGCTTCTTATATCACTGTTGTAGGAAGAAAACCTCATATCTCCATTTTTTGCCATTTTTCAGGTTCTGACATAAATTGAAAATGCCTGTTACCCGTTACATTGTGTGTAAATTTCATGATGAATAGACCAAAAGAAACAACCCAAAATGACTTGGAAAAATGTCTGGTTCCATTGACTTACATTAAAAGTAAAGTAGGTGTTTTCCTTCTCCTGTAAAGTTACCATTTTGGAGATACAAGGTTTTCTTCTGACAACAGTGACATCATACTCAAAAACAAAGATGCCATGGTTCTTTTGGACAATGCCATACAAGAAACATGTTTCATTCCCTAAAGAACCTTAAGGGAATACTTCACCTTATCTCTGTCCATCACATCACTGTAGCATATGGCATTCTGATCATTGACAATAACTTCGACAGTTTCCCTGTACTTTGTAGAAGTCATTGACTCAAAGCTCGCTTAGAAGCCAACTGGCAAGCCACTGTGTTTTGAGTAAATTAGTCAATTTCTGTTCTTTTCTAAGTACAGGGAAAAGAATTGACATTATTGTCTGCTGTCTGATTGCATTATGGTAATCTGTTCTCTGCAACAGATGTGGCAGATACAGATTAGACTGAAAACCACCAGATAGTTCCTATAAAACACCATCAATTTTGTGCATGATGCCTGGCGATGCCACAGCCATCAGGGCCCTCACTTTCTGTCGGTGGTTAGAATGGCCCTCCCTCACTCCTCCTTCACTCACCGCGATGCTAGCCAACGCAAGCGTTTCTTGCTGACATAACAGAATTGGCAGTTAATATTCTTCTCCAAGCATTTTGAGCCATCCAATGATACTGCATTACTGGCAGCTTGTGTGACGGAGCTTTACATGTCTCAGAAGAAGCTCTTGCTACACTTTCAGAAAAATGGTACTATACCATCACTGGGGCAGCACTCCTCTTGTCACTGGGGTGGGACCCTCAAGGGTACATCTCAGTACCGTTAGTCAGGGAACATAACTGAACCATAATCCATTGAAATCACATTTTCTAAGCTGTACTGACTCCACACACCTCGTCTCGTCTCCAGCCTTTTTATTTTATTGTTCTGTTTTAAAACATTAGATTATGAAAAGGTACAAATATGTACTTTTCACCTGGAAACACCTATTTCAGGTGCACAATTGGACCTTAAAACCACTGTTGTACCTTTGAGAGTACATTTAGATTGTTTGTACTTTGATGAACGAAAACTGTGCCTGCACAGAACCTTTATTTCTAACAATGTAACCTTCACTATCCTAGCTTGGTAGCGTTGTGTGTTTGGGGGAGACCTAATCAGTGCTGAGAACTGGCCATGACTCAACTGGGGGTAAAAATTAGGTAAAAATCAATAATAAAGAACCAATGAAAGGTTCTCTCAGTAATTAAAGGTGGTTCTACTATGGCATTGCTCCAAAGAACTCTTATAGGCACCTTTGTTTTTAAGAGTGTTGGCTTTTACAATTAACTACTTTTAAATATGCCATTAGAAACAGTCAAATCATCAATTATAGCATCTAGAACCAGAGCTGCTTGTATGTTTTGGATGCACAGTGTTTTCCGAAAAGATTATTACTGATCATTTTAATCAGCGTAACAATCAAGTTTTTTACATCTTGCAGATTTGTTTTTCTTTTTTTACAGAACCTGCATAGACTACAGTGGAGGTAAATCCAAACTAACTGAAGTATTCTTAAGTTACAGAGGTTTGCAGTAATCCTGACCATTTAAAACACACAGGAGATGAAGAGTTGCTGAAGAAGATATGGCTGAATAACACGAGAAAGAGTTTGAATTAGGTCTCCTGTGTTTAATAACCTGGCCTTTAGGCCGAAATCAAACTCAGTGAACATTCGTGAGGGTTAGATCAGTCCTCCTCTGAGGCTATGCTGTGGATTTTGCTATACTGAGCGTGCGTCTGCTGGTGAGTGGCAGTGCAGTGACACCACCGCTCTTGGGGCGCACACATCTGATAACAGCCCAATGGAAAACAGCACTTTAGTTCGTTGGAAAGGGAAGGTCAAGGTCCGGCGTTCTCTGAGCACTGTCCCTCCGAGCCCTTATCTTATCTGTGTCTATCAATGTCCACTGACAAAGTCTTCCTCTGGAGCGCCGTCCCCCAGCCACGCTCAACGTCCACCACCTGATACTCCTCCCCAACAACAAAAAAACCCTTAATCTAAACGGTGCTAAACAAACAGCCCTCTGCCCGATCAGCGTTGACTTTGGTCTGGTCACTTTTCACCACCAGCGTCTACAGCAGCCGTTGCTGTTTGTTTGTTTGTGTGTTTGAGATGGTAACACCAGCAGCTAAAGTCATTCAGAGCGCAAATTTAGACCACACTGCTGACACTGCCAGGGTGAACATACAGAATTTATTGGGGCACATGAATCAATGTGCTGAAGAACGCTGTCTTTTCAGGTCAATTTCTATAGGACTGATGGACTGGCATAGCTGTCCGATGTAGAAAAAAAAACCTTTAGAAGACCAACAGAAGCCTAACCAACATTATAGACTTACTGTTTGTAGCTACTTCTTGGAAGCTAGGTGCCATTACTTTCAGGATTGAGAAATAATTAATATCAAATTACACCACACTTATGTTATAGTAGGTGATTCTGAGTGATAAAACAGTAGTATCTTGTGGGAAGCCAAATAATAGCTTATTTGGTTGTTTTCTTTAAGTGTTCACATACAGTTGTATGCTAAAGTTTGAATACGTTTGGTCAAATAACACGTTTTGTTGATCTTCTGCAAATTTTGTTCTATTTAGTTTAACATATCAGGAAATATTGAAACATAAAATGTAAAATGTGCCTTAACGTTTGAACAGGCCTCATTTTGTTTTATGTACCATCCATCCATCCTCTAAGCCACTTATCCTTCTGGGTCGCGGAGGATGCTGGAGCCTCTCCCAGTGATCATCGGGTGGAAGGCAGGAACTGGAGCACTCAGAGGAAACCCACACAGAAAGGACCCTGGTTTCCCAGCCAGGGAATCGAAACCCAGGCTTGTTTTCCTTCCCAATATGATAAATTCATTAATTAAACAGTGACTGTGCTTACTGAAGTGCAGGAGTGTTTTCTCTGTAAAGGATGTATTAACTTATTTTCACTTAGATAATAAACAAGCGCTCAGACCTTTTCATATAACCATAGCACAGACAACTGTAGCACATTTAGTGTTTTGTTCTGTTTTGAATATTTAGGCTTTACACTTTAGCTGTACAGTTCAATCCAATTCACACTTACAGAAATCCAGGTCCAGGTCCCAAGTGAGCAAACCAAGAGTGTCTTAGGGCAAAAGGAAGAAACTTTTAGAGGAACCAAGACTCAAATGGGGAGCCCATCCTCCTCTGGCAAAATTTGACAGGGAAACAATTATACAACAAGAGCAATATTAACTACAGGGGAAAGTTTGCAAACTACCTTTACATTAAATTGGTCTGAAATCGCAGATGGTTGCTAAGGTGTTAGTATGGTACCCTAGGTGGTTGCTAAGATGTTGCTAGGCCATTGCTATGGTTTTCTAGGTGGCAACTAAGGTGTTGGTAGGCCGTTGCTATGGTGTCTCAGGTGGTTGTTAATATGTGCGTAGGTATGTGTGCTTGTATGTATGTGAGTCTATATGTCTAACGGATGTTGATGTGAGACAGTGTGTCCTTTGTGACATCTTTTGTTGCAGTTAGATTTTAATTCTCACTTTATTTCCTATGAGAAAAAAATAGTGTTTGAATTAAGGCTGTACGTGCGATTGGTCTCAAAAGCACAAACACACTATTCTCATATAGACTGTATGATCCTGCAAAGTTTCGTAGCACTAACTCAAAATCAGAGACCTGTGAAAATGGTACAGAAAAAGGAAAGAATAATAAAACATGCACACATTTACATGCACTTGAGTAATCAGATAATGTGAAACTCCATATCTACATGAATCAGACAGTATTCGTATTTCTGCTTTGCAACCAGCCAATAAACTCACAGAAGAACACGTGACGTAAACGTAAGGTAAAACTCAAACTTCATGTTGCGGCTTTTTTTTTAAACTTTGCACCACCATATGAACGTACACCATCTAGTAGATGAAGAATATTTAAACCCTTCATTTCGTCAAGCAGATGTTTGGTTTCAGCGTTGCTCCGAAAGTAGCTGCTTGCTTATTTCCGGTACAGCCGTCTGTTTTGGCACATGCACAGCCTGAGAAATCTGAAAGAAATCAGAGTAAGAGTTTACACGCACTGAGAAATCTGATTACTGAGCTAAAATCCAGCTCTCTTTATCAGATTTCTTAATCAGATTTCTAGACCTTACTCCGATCTCAGAAATCTGAGTGTGCTGTTCAGAGTGTACACGACCTTTTGAATAATCAGCTAACTGCAGAAATCCGATTATGATTGGATTATTGAGTGCATGTAAACACACTCAGTGATTAATGGTTGTATTATAGTGAATACGGTATAAAGAAAAAAAATGAGCCTTTCATCAGACAGAAGTATTTTCACTGCACCTGATGCAGGCGTTTACGAAAAGAAAAAAGCTGAAAATAACATTTTTAAAAATGTCGCCCCTCAGATATTATCAGATATTAATCTTTAGCTTTGCTTGAGTTGTTTCATGTGTTTTGGTGTGTGGAAAAGTGAAACACTAATTTCAGAGAGTTGATGGAAAAACATCAGCGGAGTTCACTAACTCTTGGCCTGTGTGTCATGTATAGACCCGTCTGAACGAAACACACACACACACACACACACAAACAGGCGAGCTGGCACTGGGGCTGATTAGCTCTGTCTGAATATTCAAACTACATTTTCTCTCTCGGATTTTTGGCAACTGGCGACGTGAGGAGGAGAGTGTGTGCTAATGAGAGGATAGTCAGCGAGAGGCTCTAAATATTTTCACAGCTTATTTGGACATTTCTGCCCAGCGGATATGCAGGCTGTGCTTTGATGAGGTGAAGTAGGCCGTTTGAAGGCGTCATTTGGCACTGGCTGCATGCCGGTTCAGCAGGCTCTAATTCCACAGTTCACACCTGTAGTGTGAATATTATGATTCACCTTAAAGAGGAATGGTTAACGTACTTAAATTGACCCCAATTTAGGCTTGACTCACATAACAACTGCAAAGATACTATTTTAGACTGTAATAATGGGACCACTTAAGCTAATAACTGCTTACATAGTCTTGAATGTGGACAGAAAAAACAAATTCTTTTTAAACCAACATGTTTCCTAAGAAATGTGATTTTCAAATGTATTATTATTATTATTAGTAGTAGTAGTAGTAGTATTAGCAGTAGTAGTAGTAGTATGTTGTTGTTGCTGTTGGTATTGTTGTTAATAATAATAATAATAATAATAATAATAATAATAATAATAACAAATATTTACAGTCATTTGCAAACACCTCTTCTCGAAATTACATGTGTTATTGAATTTTTGAAAAAAGTTAACATATCCTCTACTGGGAACAAAGTGAAATATGTTTATCTCCAAATTTTAGAGCATAATTTCTATTGTATGCTATGTTTAACATATTGGAATAAAGTAAACATGAATGTTGAGTTTCTCCAAATATTTTACATTCAGCAAATAAAGAGTACTTGTGCAATGTGCAGAACCGTGTTCTCTGTAGTGGATGTGTTCACTTATTTACAAAATATAATTTGAGTGTAGGCACCCAAACTTTTACATATGGCTATACATATACACCTATGGCCGAAAGTATGTGGACACCTGATCAACACACCGACACAATGATATGAGCTTGTTGGACATCTCATTCCAAAACCATGGGTCTAGCTCTCAATCAGCATCTTAATTCATCCATGCCGTCATATATTTGTATACATATTACAAAGTTCAGTCTTAGAAGTTGGTTGGTCATTTCTGAAGTAATCAAACACATTCAGTCATGTTGAGGTCTGGACTCTGGGGTGGTCAGTCCATTGTTCAGCTTCTTTGTTTGATGTGTCCGTCTCCTTTTCTCAGTGAGGTTCTTCTTGACAACTACACATCCTTTCAGACCCACAGCGCTGAGTCGTCTTCTCACAGTGGAAGGATGGACAGAAACACCTGTGGATGTTTTCAGATCTGAAGCAGCTTGATTTTCAAAGATGAAAGCTTTGAGTGCTGTTTATCTGATGGGGGCAGGTTTAGTGTCTACGAGGTCTTGCACGGTTGTTAGGAGTCCCATTTTCTCTGTATCATCAATCATTTGCAGTTTATTTATTTATTTATTTATTTATTTACAGTTTTAGTGTCTAATGGCTGTTTTTGTCTGGAAATATATATCAAAAATGAAAGGGATTATTATTATTATTATTATTATTATTATTATTAGCAGTAGTAGTAGTATTGTAGTGGTTATAATTAACATTGTTATTTTATTTCATGTTCTATATTAAACTGTGGCTTAAACCTGATTTTAAACCTCCAGTCAAGGTTTTTCCCTCTTAAGAGAGAATGGTGATTCCTCACAGATAGACTTGGAATACGACCAAAGAAATTAGTACACACACACACCCACACACACACACACACACACACACACACACACACACACACACACACACACACACACACACTTGCTCCCCCACATGGTGAGGAAGCACAAGCTCCCATTAATACGCGGCTCATTGAAATGCCGCGACAGCTTCTTGGCTGCGGCTCGGCTGCGCCTGACAGTCGTGGTCACCCCGTAGCAGACCTCACCTATACTCGGGGCGAAGATAAATCCTGTGTGATTGATTGGAGTAGCTTTATATTCATTCATTAGCCAAGGCCCTGTCAGACAAGCCCTGGCAGGTACCTTCATGTACGCAGACTTTTCATCCTGGTGTGGTCTAGAGCTCAGAATCTGCAGCTTATTAATGACATTTTAGACATTAATATTGCAAGGATTAGGGATATCCTATCTCCTTTGTTCCTCTGACAAACCTTATACTGTTTTTAAGGCTCATCTCTCTCTCTTTCTCTCTCTCTCTCTCTCTCTCTCTCTCTCTCTCTCTCTATCCCCCCCCCCGCGTGTCCTCTCTCTCTTGCTCTCGTTCTCTATTTTTGTCCCTGTCACTTGCTCTTTTTCCAAATGTCCTTTTTCCTCCCTTCATTCGAGGACAGGTCTAGTAATACAGTTTGAGCGGTGTGAAAAGGACCTATCGTCATGCACATTATTACATTTTTATCCTTGTCTCCACATAGCATTTCCCAGGCTCTCTCTCTCACTTTTTCCCTCTCTCTCCCTCTCTCCGCTGCTCTCTTGATGCAGTCCAGATACCCCCGGAGTGCGGGAGCCCTTTTGCCACAGCCAATCCAGCCTGGAGTAGCTGGAGGAGAATATGGGCCATGCTAGCTCTGACATATCGCGGATCAGCGCGGGTCTACCTCCGCCTCAGCGTCGCTCATTTTGCCCCACACTGTCAGAGAATGTCGCAATGCTGTGGCATTTGGAGTCTCCCTGAGTCTAGGCGCGTCTAGAGGCGTCTGATCCAGCGGCCATCCGCAGGGGGAAAAGACGGAAGGCCATTGGGTCCTGAAGAAGGAAACAACCCGTGGGTCTGATGTTGACATTTCTCAAACTCACGGGAGTGCTAGCGTGGCCCATTCGAGTGCTCTGTTTATGCAAGACAGGGCCAAGTGTGAGCCACCAACCTGCCTTTCATAAGCATTCGCCTCAAAGATACCTTACAGCCTTCTGGCCTCTGAGAAAAATCACACTGACAATATATACCACATCAGTATAGGACTATACACAGTGTGTTAGTATAGAACAATACATACCACATTAGTAAATGCGTCAGTATAAGACAAAACCTACTCTATTTTTAAAAAAAATCTGTAGAAGATCATGCATACCACATCAATCAAATGCATCATCGTAAAATAAGATATATTGCATTAGTCAAATGCTTCAGAATAAGACAAAACCTACTCTGTTTATAACAAATCTGTATAAGTTAATGCATACCACATCAATCAAAAGCATCACTGTAAAATAAGATATTGCTGTTGTCGGAACAAAATCTCATATCTCCAAAATGGTAACTTTACAGGAGAAAGAAAAAATATGCTCTACTTTTAATGTAAGTCAATGGAACCAGACATTCTTCCAAGTAAATGTGGGCAGTTTCTTTTGGTTCGTTCATCATGAAATTTACACAAAATGTAAAGGACAACAAGTATTTTCAAATTATGTCAAAAACTGACAAACGATGAAAATGGAGATATTAGGTTTTGTTCCGACAGCAGTGATTTACTGAATTAGTCAAATACTTCAGTATAAGACATTATATACTGCATTAGTGAAATGCATTGGAATAGGACAATACATACTGCTTTAGTCAAAGGCATCAGTATAAGACAATACACACTGTATTAGTCAAATGCAACAGCATAAGACAATACATCCTGCTTTCTTCAAATGTACCAATGAAAGACAATACATGCATTAGTTAAAAGCGTCAGTACAAGATAAATGATTGTGTATTAAGCCTTAAAATATTTTTAGATTTTTGATTACATCACCGAGCACCAGCATGGGGGAAAAATAACCTGGCAAAGAAGGAGACGCAGCAGAGGCCATGAAGTGCTCTTTATTAACATCAGCAGAAAAGGCTCATAACTGACCACTGGAATAGCTGAAAAGGTCACTCAAAGCTTTGCTGTCCCACTCTATGGTAAACACTTAACCCAACTAAACCCACCACGCTGCACTCAAACACACAATAACACACATACACATAGCTTTATCTAATGAACAGAGACATTTAAACAACATTTAGGCCCATTTTATGTGGTGTGCACCTCCCATGAGCTTCTTTGCATGTCCCACTGCATGGTTACACCACAAGCTCTTCAGAAGCAGCTCAAGCCAGTGTCGGGAGGCCACAACAATATTAACCAATGATATCATGCACCTAGCATCTAGAAAAAACAATAAGCTAACTCAAAAACTCTCCCTGTTATTTTGATTCATTCACAAAAACAGGACGATACGGAGAGTTCATTACAGTTTACCTTTAAGAGAAGAAAGTTCACCTAGCTTCCTTTTGACTTTACTGAACAATGGATGAAAGATTCTGTTAGCTCTCAAAATGTTAAGGCAGATGGATTATGTGTAGATCTATCTTTTTTTATATTTTTATGATGTGCTACATGCATAGTTGAATGTATCAGTATAATAACCAGGGACAAATTATACCTTGATCTCAAAAATTGAATGACTTTATCTAGAAAATCATTGCTGTCATAAGAAATCCATAAAAATAAGGGGATTTCCACAGATTTGTGCAAAGAATTATGCATTTTAAATTGTTAAGATGTACACAAAGTCATCAAGAGTGGTTTGATGTGAAATGTTCCACTTTAGAGAAACGTACTGACTTGGAATTGTTCAAAGTGGTGGTAATAGGAGCTTCTGAATAGTTTAATGTCTCTATGAAGTGTAAAAAAATAAATACCAAAAGAAAAAAAAATGATTAGGAGCAATGAGGTTTTCTTTTGACAGGAGTGAAATGTCAGTTTCTATAGTTTTTCTTAAAGATTCAGTGTTTTTTTCCCTCTCAGTGAGGGTTAGAAGAGTGTGTCTTAGCTTAATAGTGAGACTTTGAGTCTTTTCCAAAGAGCTTAGCCCACACTTGACAACACCACCTCCCTCTTGAGGAAAGACAGGCCTGATATAGCTGTCCATCCTTATGGCGAGCACTTGCCAATGCCACGTTTATTAGCATTAAAAAATCTCCTCAACTTCTCAGCCAAAGATTAGTGGCTTTTTTCCAGGTATTCTTCCTTCTTGTCCATATGGAAACAGTTCTCTTCATCCCAGAATTACCCCTCCTCCCGTCCCCGTCCGCGCCACTCTTTAAAGATTACTGGCATGGCAACTTCAAAATGGCTTCAGATCCCCAACACTCACACTGGAGCTGGAGCGTCTGGCTGTCTGCGGTACACGGTGGCCAGGCAGCGCCGTGCGAGGCTGCCCCTGAACTCAGCAGGTGGCCACATATTCATGAGAGAGAGAAGAGAGAGAGAGGGTGGAGGTTAAAGTGGGCTGGGGAGGAGTGTTATACTGAGCTATAGGCCTATCCTCGATGTTGGCATGGTTAGGAACTGGATCTGGTTTAAATTGGTTATTCTTGAGGGTTTGACTTACGTGTCAGATATCGTTTTGGCTGAAGTTGTAAAGGCAAGCTTCTAATAATATATATACTCTGTTGATTTAGGCCTCTTGCACATCTGTCCTGACAATGTGGGTAATATCATGGCCACGTATGACATGCTAGATTACTGACTGCTGCAGGTTGAACCACTTAAACACAAAGATTATTCCATCATTCCATTATTAATCTTAAACGGGAATTCTACTGATTTATAAAAAGAATTCCCCATTAGAAAATTTTTATGATGTGCACAAAGTCTTCGAGAGTGGTTTGATGTGAAATGTGCCTTTCCAGAGAAACTGAAAGTTGGATTTGTGTGGAAATGGTGGTGATAGGAATGATAACAGTGTCAAAAAGGTTCTTTGGAGTGTTGCCACAGAATAATAACTTACCCTAAAGAACCTTTCAACTTTAAGATTCTTTAAAAAATGTAATTAAAACCACTGATGAGATTCTTTTGGAACCAAAAGTGATTTTTCTATGGTATCACCGCAAAGCACCATTTTTTGACTACCTATATTTTTGAGACTGTAGTGTTTAGAGTGTGAAAATATAATGTGGGCCAACCTTGTAGGTTTAAAGGGTTAAACTTCCTGAAAAACCCAGCTTTAAACTACACAATACCATATGACAAATTTCCTGAATACAGTCTAAATTCCAGATGTCAGTAAGGCAAGTTAGAAAAGTCTTTTCCCTCGCCCTCTACTGGCAGACACAGTGCCCTACACCATCCTGCAAACCTCTGGTATGTGTGGCAAGCTCTCAACACAGCAAGAAGGCCATGAAATATTCAACACTGTTAAAAAGATTCAGCTTTCACCAGAGCTGTAAAATGTCTTAAGGCCAACATCAGTAAATAACTCATTCACTTGCACCTCAGGCCTATTAATTACCTGCGATGTGCTCAGCCTGGGTTACCTGCACATAGTGCTGCTAATGCTTCCCCTTTGACCGGGCCTGGATCCTCGCGCGTCTCTATGGGGACGAGCTCTAATTAATCCTCTGTTACTGTTGTAATGGTGTCTTCCTGAGGGAGAGCCAGGCTAAGCTCAGAAATATTATTTCATTCTTCCATTGTAAACAACAGTTCATCTCAGGGGGTGCAGGAGGGGATGAGGTTGGTCGAGTTTGGATGAGTTTGGGGGAAAGGAGGGACCAGAGCGAGTGCAGAAATTGACTGTTCCTGTCAGAAAGAGGTTCAGAAGGAAAGCTGGAAATATAAGAATAGAATAGAATAGAACATTACTCTCTAAATAAGGCTGAAATTTTTTCTTTGGTTTAATATCATTTACACTCTCAAAAATAAAGGTAGTAAACCGTCACCAGGGCAGTGCCCCTCTTGTCGATGGGGTGGGACCCCCAAGGGTACATCTTAGTACCTTTAGTCAGGGAACATAACTGTACCATAATCCATTGAAATTATTTTCTAAGCTGTACTGACTCCACACACCCCGTCTCGTCTCCAGACTTTTTATTTTACTGTTCTGTTTTAAAACATTCGGTCATGAAAAGGTACAAATACGAACTTTTCACCTGGAAAAACTTAATTAAGGTTCGCAATCGGACCTGAAAACCACTGTTGTACCTTTGAGGGCACATTTACATTGTTTGTACCTTGATGAACAAAAAATGTACCTGCACAGAACCTTCATTACTAACACACAATCACAAATGTGAATAAAGAATGAAGAACAAAAGGTGACGAAAGCATGAAGAACTATGCTAATATTAAGACTAATGCTAACAACACTTCAAAACATTCCCATTTAATTGTCCAGCTTATCATGTACACACTCTGCTAATCAATGTTCTTTCGTAGAACTATGCAATACATTTACTGGATGGACAGATACAGATTTAGACGACTGTGCATTTAAGAGCCACTTTCATTTAACAAGTCACTGAGGAACTATGCAGTCAACCTGAATATATTATGAATCAGAAAACATGAACGCGTCAGAAAAAAAAGGAATCTGTTTAAATGTGATCTGCTTTACTGAAATGCATTAATGTCACAGTTACATAGAAAAAAAATTGACTGAAGACTCTAACAGATCATAAACGAGTTCATTTTTACCATTTAATTTTCAAGGATATGTGATGAGTGAAGGATTTCTAACAAAAAGCTGCTTCCTTTCCTCACTCAGTCTGTAAGAAAGCAGAGACTGATACCAGACTTACAAAGTCCCTGTTTCTCTCCTGTTTCTCTGTTTTTTTTTGGTATGTATGTGTGCGTATGTGTTACCAGACTGCACCTTTGAGGAGCATTGTGATTTTCTTCGGCTCTGAGCGAGAATCAAACGGCACAAACTGTCCTCTAACCCTTTTGTCTATGATGAACAAAGGCAGTCCATGGCAGCTCCTGCCTGTAATTTTCCGTCCATTACGCCTAACAATAGTGAATAAGGTGAATATGCTCTGCTCTGGCTCCGACGCTTCTCTGAGACCTTGGTACAAGCCAGCATCCAGCAACAATCAACAGCTGCGCTCAGGAAACAAACGGCATTTTTCTGTCCCCCGCGCCCCCGAGGAGAGACTGCCTCACTGACCTTCAGTTTAAATGGCTTTGAAAAGGAATTATATGTCATGTGCATGGACACCCATCCATACTCATATGGAAATAGCAGCATTCTCTTTATCTTGCTGTCTGTCACAGCCTGAGAACAGCTTCTGACGGTTTGGCTGAGGTACCAACAGCCCACCTGTAACATTCAGCCTTATAGAACCAGCATCCAATGAACAGTAGATACTGTGAATGTAAGTAGCTATAAGACCTTATAGGCCTAATGACCTCAGAGAAGACTTTAGAGAAGGCCTAAGGACTTCTGGAAGCAACAACAGCAACAACAAAATGCATGTCTGTAATTATTAGTTGATTTAATGGAATCATCATGCTTGTTGTACTTACACTATGCAGGTACTGTAGCATTATTCTTATTTCATTGTTCAGTTTTGGTTGGAAAGGGTTAAAATCTTAAATGGTTTACCTGAAAATTGTCCAAAATTTCTAGTAAGGCACAATCAAGCAAGCTCTTCTATCAGTTAGGCCTTCAAAAGGCTTTACACAATGGATTAACTACCAAAACAATTAGGAAGTGGCAGTGAAACCAATCAGGTTTTAATGTGGTACCACATTGTTATAATATTGTTTTGAAGCTAGCAGAAATGAATCCTGTGCAGATACAAAGACAGTCAGACAGTACAGTCGTACATGAGCGAGAGACCTGTGTTGTGTATGCGTTCAAATATTTGGTCCAAGTCGTATTGCCATATTAGTGGTCAATTATTTATGAAATATTCCAGTTATGTGGAATGTGAGGAATCAAACATTTCCACTCTGCTTAAGGCATCTCCACAAGAGTAGTTTTCAAACTGCCATGCAGGTTAAATATAAGTGCCGGTTATAGTTGTAGAACATCAGGTATGTTGAATAAATCCAAATGATTATAAACAAGAGTCTGGCCAAATACAAAATGGCCAAAATTGTTCAGTTTGGGCCTGTGACGTCAAACATAAAGCCAGAAGTAATTTAGGATTTTGTGGTTTGCCTACTAAAAAAGTGTCACCCCCAAAACATCTCTGAACTCAGAAGCTGAGGCAGCTATTCAGCGGATATAGCATCCTACCTTTAGCCCATATACTATCTTTTATACTATCCTATATACCATCCCATGTTAAATAATGTTTATAGCAAACCACGTTACTTCCTGTTTTAATATTCGAAGTGGATATAGATATTGTCGCTGTCCAAATAAAACCATGTATCTCTGTTTTTATCGATTTTTATTTTCTAGCTGTCCTTTATGGTGTCTGAAAATTTCATGATGATTGGACAAATAGAAATGCTTCAAAAATACTTGGAAAAAAAGCCTCTTTACATTAACTTACATTACTACTACTACGTTACTGCTGTCCTTTGGACAGCAACGATCTATATTGTCAATAAATTATCAGTAAATTGAAATTGAATTATCAGTAAATGTTACAAAAAGAACATTAAAATATATGATGCTTCTGTTTTTTACAGTTAAAATTACAATTTGTTCCACTTTTTAAGATTAATATTAATTTTACACTCAAAACGTTAATGTACAGCCCTGGAAGGAGTCACTGTAATACTGCAAAGGGTAAAATATATGTTAACTTCTTTTACAAGCTTCAAATGTCTGTGTTTAATGTAGACCTGACACAAATTGTGTATGTGCATCATCATTAGCAGAGCACCTACATACACCTGAAATCCTATAGGGGAGCAAACAGAAGGCTTTCATTATGTGCTACATTAGATCCAGTGCTGTACTGAAGAGGCAAATTGTCGCTGTCCAAAATAAAAACCTCTATCTCATATCTATTTCCCTTATCATATCTATTTCCTTTATCAGTTGAACAAAGCACCTGCCTTTTAATCATGTGAACATTTTCAGAGCAATAGAAATTATAAATTAAATTTATGTCAATCTATATAAAAAGTTAGCAGCCTTTTTGCCTTCTCCTGCAATGTGAAAAACAAAACAAATTTTCACCAATGACACCTATACCCTGTTAAACTGATCACTGTCAATAGATCTCAGTAGCCCAGGTCACTGCAAGAACCTGAGGGTCCAGAGGGATGCGGCTGACCGCTGGAGTCGGACACAAACAACCACAACAACACAGAGCAGCTGTGGATGTGTTGTGAGACAAAATGGACACAAAGCTGCATTTGACCGTTTCACTGAGCACAACATGGCCACATCGCTGTCACACATACGCACAGAAACCCTTCAGTCATGCCATCCCTAAACACACACACAGCCCACCCCCCTGTGGGCGCAGGACAGTGCCCCCCCATCACAGGAGGCCTCTGCAGCTGGCAGCAAGAGAGAGAGAGAGAGAGAGAGAGGAGAGAGAGAGAGAGAGAGAGAGAGAGAGAGAGAGAGAGAGAGAGAGAGAGAGAGAGAGAGCAGTGTAATCCCTAGAGGAGATGCTGTGGGTATTATTTTGCTCTGGTGTGCTCAGCTTGGCCAGACTGTCTCTTGTATAGCCTGGAGCTGCTTGGGGCAGCAGGGATGTTGTCAAATGGGCCTCATGTTCTTTTGAGCATGAAAGATGAAAGAAAAAAAATGCCACATCTGCGGTGGCCGTTTATCGATGAGACATAAACAAGAGAGAGAGAGAGAGCATGAGAGAGAGAGGAATAAAAAAAGGAAGAGAGAGGTTGAGTATATGAAAGAAAAAGAGCATGAGAGATAATGAGAAAGGGTGGGAAAGAAAGAGAGAGAGAGAGAAATAAGAGAGGCAGAGATATAAAGCAAATAAGATAAAGAGAGAGAATGAGAGAAAAACAGAGAATTAATAGAAAAAAGGGAGAGATGAAATAAGAATCTATGAGAGAGAAAGAGAGAGAGAGAGAGAGAGAGAGAGAGAGAGAGAGAGAGAGCAATGAGACGGAAGGAAAAAGAGGAAGAGAGAGAGTGAGAGACAATGAGAAAGGGTGGGAAAGAAAGAGAGAGAGGGAAAGAAAGAGGGAGAGAGGGAAATGAGAGAGGCAGAGATAGAAAGCAAATGAGATAAAGAGAGAAAATAAGAGAGAGAAATAGAGAGAGAATCAAGAGAAAAAAGAGGAAGAGATAAAATAAGAATATGTGTGTGTGTGTGTGTGTGAGAGAGAGAGAGAGAGAGAGAGAGAGAGAGGAAGAGAGAGAGAGGAATGAGAGGGAAGGGCAAAAGAGAGGGAGGATACGAAAGAAAGAGAAGAAGAGAGCATGAGAGATAATGAGGAAAGGTGGGGAAGAAAAAGAGAGAGGTGGAAAGGAAAGAGGGAGAGAAATGAGAGAAAAAGAGATAGACAGCAAATGAGATAGAGACAGAGAGAAAAAAGAGGGAGAGATGAAATAAGAATATATGAGAGTGACTGAGAGAGAGAGAGAGAGAGAGAGAGAGAGAGAGAGACATAACAGAACTGAACCGAATGTCCATGTCTGCTGTTCTCCTTTTACATTTTCACTGTAGTGTAAAAATTACATAAAAAAGGTTTGAAATCACACAATCGCAGGTTGAAATTCACCTCAGGTTGGTGATAGCGCACCTCTCTCCTGCTACTAACACAGTTCTCCACTGTGAGAGGCTAATGCTCAGCGACAGGCCAGCAGCGTCTGCAGCCAAAGATGTTGGCAAATTATCAGTGTGGATGTAGCTGAGGGCCTCACACAGACCATCTAAACGTGCTAAATGCACTCAAATGGACTCGCTCTGCACCTAATGATGGAATCTGCAGGGATAGAGGCCTAACTGCTGAGAAAATACATAGAAAATGTACCATCACTTTTGCACAGGCCACATTTTATGTTTTATTTTTTCCCACTATGTTAAATTCAGCAAATAAACAGTAATTATGCATTATAATGTGCAGAAGTGTGTTCTCTGTAGAGGACTTGTTCACTTACTTTCACTTAGAAAATGAACAAAACATACAAGTTGACCAGAGAACTTGTAGAGAGGAGAATTATTACTCTCTAATATCTTTCTCAAATGCTAGAGGGCGCTCCCGAGTGAGTCCAAAATGAATGGGTTAATATGGGGCATTTGAGTAAACTCATAGTTTATAAATGCTCAAACATTTTGTAAGATAAAATTATACATTCATATCCTGAACACAGATCAGCATAAAAATTTTAACACTGCCGTTATATTTTTAAGAGTTTGTGAACTCGAGTTATAGTAGTTTAAAATGGCACCTCGTGTACATTCATGAGTAACTGAGTGCGAACAGCCAATGAGCTGCTGTGCTCGCCAACCAATCAGCACTCAGTAGCAGTAATGCTGCCCAAAACCTGTTTGCTGTAGAAAAAAGAAAACAGTTTTTTTTTCGCTCTTTTTAGTGAAATACATCCTTCCTTTTTCTAAAATTAAAGGAAAGTTCTGAGCGAGTGATTAGAAACTATTTTAACTTTTCATTTTTAGCCTTTCAGCTCCATTCACCCTCATTCATCGAGGACTCACTTGTGGGCGCCCTCTGCTGTTTTGCAGTCCTATTTTTATATATAACGGGGGAAATAAGAAGTGACCAGGTTCCTCATAAACCAGCTCTGGCTAAGTGTCACTGTGATTTGCTGTGTAATGTGTTTTTAGTCTCCTGTCACTATATTAGCCTCTTCCTTGTAGCTTTTGTAGCAGAAATGTTCTCAATGATTTGCTATAGTTGGAGTGAGGATGGACAATTAGTAAATCTATTCACCAAAATAGCTCTGAAAAAAGACAATGAAGGATTCATTCATAGGAAAAAGTGACTTATCCTTGATGACATGGTGAGCCAAGGTTGAAGCCAGTGAGGGAACAATGGATCATGGCTTTGGGCCTCCCCCTCTTAGCCCTCGACATGATCCAAACAATACAGCAAGTGTTCTTCTGTGCTGGTCTGGGACTGCCATTCTAGGTCTTATGGAGAGGAGAGGAGAACATGAAAAGGTTGGAGTCTCTCGCCGCTCGGCGGGGAGGATCAGCGGGGTCCGTATGCGAGTGTCGAAGGAGGTGGAGGAGGTGTGATCGTTGGCAAGATGGCAGTCAAAGCAGCAGATCTCACCTATTAAAGCTGCAGATAGGGGGGATCGAGGTGTAATTGATATCATTGTCATAATGCTAATCAAATGGGAACTCTGCCTCCTGTCCAATTAGGATGTTTTTCTTTTTTCAGAAGAAAAATATAAATATCATGTTTCACAGATGCACGACTTTTTGTTCCTCTTGTTAGAGGGTCTGAACAGCATGAAGTAGCCATTGTGAGAATGTAAGCATCTGTGGTGTGTGCGTAAATGCATGTAGTAATGCATATCGCAAAATCAAGCACTTGGCTGGAATCCAGCGCAAAGCTGCGAGAACAAAAAAAAAAAAATCATCAGAATTATTCATAGTCACGTGCGGGACGAAATTACTACGGTATGAAAACCACAGTAGGACCTTTAATCAAGAGCAAATGCAACTCATAACAGCCACTATGGTCAATCCTTCCAGTCTGTGTGGTTTATCCTTCGAGAAGTGGAGATTCTGCTGTGGTCCGAGGCTGGAGATGCCTCTATTGATGGGAACGCTAGCTCCAGGGGGCTTCTCTAATCTTTCCAGGCCATCCAATTAGCGTTTGTCCGATTAAAAGCTGCCCCCCATGTTTTTTCGGGCGATCGCGCAGTCACCTGGGCCCGGCGGACAGCTGCGGATGATGAATTGTTCATTTGTTCTCGTCTCGCTGGGGAGGGCCCCCAGGCCATTACACACTGCAGCATATGCACCGCAATTTTAAGCAGGGGCCAGCGCGAGCCCATCTCCGATTCAGATCAGAGCCAGGGCTCCTGATTTGATGTGCTGGGAGGGGTCAGGCAGGGTCACCCCCTCCTGCAGGAGGAGGAGGAGGAGGCGCACGGCTGCTGGAGGCCACAGGGTCCTCAGCCCACAGCCCCAGCCTGGGAAAGACATTGACTTCCCCCATCATCCACCTCCAGCACCCCTCCAACGCCCCCTCACTCTAGCCCCCCAGACCAGACAGAAAAAACAGAGATAAGGCCTGCAATTACTATAGATTACTATCACTGGGAGGTAGAAACATGAACCATACAGTGCCCCTTCACCACACCAGTGCAGGCAAACAATCACAGCTTTACTTACATTGCTTATATATAGTGCATTCTGAAATATATAGAACTATAACCTAATTTATTATTATTCTACACTACTTTTTTCTACTTTTCTACTTTTTTCATTCTCCTTTTTTGCATTATTTTTCATGGGTTCCAGTTTTCAAGCTAGAACCAAGAAACTAGCAATAGCCTAGCAAACACATAGGATTCTATAGCAATAGCTTAGCAACATCTTAGCTACCAGTTGGGATGACATAGGAACACCTAAGCAATCACCTTTGATACCATAGCAATGGGCTAGCAACATCTTAGCAACCACATGGGATAACATAGAAACACCTTAGCAACCACCTGGGATTCCATAGTAATGACCTAGCTACATTTTAGCAACCACCTGAGATAACATAGAAACACCTTAGCAACCACCTGGGGCACCATGACCTAGCAACATCTTAGCTACCACTTGGGACAATATAGAAACACTTTAGCAACCACCTGGGATACCTTAGCAATGGCCTCGCTACACCTTAGCTACCACCTGGGATTCCATAGCACTGGCCTAGCTACAACTTAGCTACCACTTAGGATAATACAGAAATACCTTAGCAACCACTTGGCTTAGCAACATCTTAGCTACCACTAGGGATAACATTGAAACACCTTAGCAACCACCTGGAATACCTTAGCAATGGCCTAGCTACCTCTGAGTTACCACCTGGGATAACACAGAAACACCTTAGCTACATCTTAGCTATTACTCAGGATAATTTAGAAATACCTTAGCAACCACATGCAATACCTTAGTGATGTCAGCAGCATCTTAGCTACCACTTGGGATAACATAGAAACACCAACCACCTGGGATTCCATAGCAATGCCCTAGCTACATCTTAGCTACCACTTGGGATGGCATAGGAACATCTTGCCAGCCACCTGCAATACCTTAGCAATGGCCAAGTAACACCTTAGCAACCACCTGGAATTCCATAGCATTGGCTTAGCTACATCTTAACTACCACTTGGGACAATATAGAAACACTTTAGCAACCACCTGGGATACCTTAGCACTGGCCTAGCTACAACTTACCTACCACCTGGGATTTTTTTTTCCTAAGTGAAAGATGTAGGATGGATGGATATGTATTTATTTTCACTTAGAAAAAAAGTATATATTTACAATCATATGCAAAACAGAAAAAAACCTTTCTGCACATTTAAATTACTGTTTGTTTGTTGAATTTAACATTGGGGGAAAATTAGAGACCTCCAAAAATCCACCATCTCAGACATTTTTTTAATTGTGAACCAGTAATCCAAGAAAAGTGGATTTACTTTCAGAACTGTTCAAATACAATCAATCAGCTAAACACATATTATCCATCCGACTGTTTTCTTGAACTGCTTTGCCTCATGAACAGTGCTAATGAGCATTTCAAGTAGATCTTCAGAGAGGCCTGTAGACTGACATTGCTAAGCTTAAATATAGTGTCCAGTGGAAGCACAAGTACATAGACAGCAAATGACATCAACTGACATGATTTGACTCATAAAATAAATCAGAAAACAATCAGGAACACCTGATCCTGCATATTCTGTACCCATCTGTATCAAATAATGGCTGCTCATTGGTCAATGATGCATGTTCATGATGTTCCCCATTAGCATGAATGGACATCCTACATAAAAATACATACATACATAAACAAACAAACAATCCCATTATGAACAGCATTTTTATGCTTTTACAAACACTGCATGTGTACTAATAAGACTGAAAACTCACAGAGTAAAAATGTAAACTTTTTCAAGCAGGTTTGTGGACAGTGTGGACTCAGAGGGTCAGCTGATCTCTTTAGGTGTTTGTACTCATGTTTTTACTGTGCACTTGCAGTCATGCCTTGTTCAGTGCAATTCTATGGATTTCCAATGAAAACAATATACTGAAGTACACAGTGAATGTACAGTGAAGTACACTGTAAATGATAATAGAACACTTTACTAAAAAGCTATTAGCAAGTTTACATATTTTTGAACAAATTTATATTTTGCTCAAAGAATGAAACGTTTTCAGAAATGAAATGTAACTAAGGTTCAATAAAGAGACAGATTTTGCTGAGAAATATTAACTTTTGAATTTATGGACTTACTTTAGAATGAACAGGTAAAACAAAATCAGTTTGTAGATTTAATTTATATGTTCATTAATGTGCATATTCTTCAGTTTCCCAAACTTTTTAAGTTATACCAGGAAGCGTGAGTGTGGCATGCCTGTTCCCCAGGCCCTGAGGACAGCCGCAGGAGCCTGCAGGAAGGCAGGGCCCGAACACCAAACGGTGACGAACACCTGCGGAACAGGGGGCAGGGCTCGGGCAGCGGAACTCGGGACTCACTTCCCGCTTTTGTTCCTCTCGTGGAGGAATCCATCCATCATCGTCTTCCCCTCTCTCGCGCCTGATGTCCTCCTCCTGCCGTCACTCACGTCCCTTGGCAGTGGTCAGGATTTGCGCGCCATTCCCCACTCACTCGCGCCTCTCTCCTCGCCGTCCTCGCCGGGGTTCATCACCGCTCAGTGTTTGGGCCCCGCCTTCCTGTAGGTTCTCGCAGCCGTCATCAGGGCCCAGGGAACGGGTGCATGCCACAGTGACCCATATCCTTTTTAGGGAAAAGATGTTTTGAGTGATTTGTATAATAAATAAAGTAAAATATATCTACAGTGTAAAGATTTTTTTTATCTATCTATCTATCTGTCTATATATATATATATATATATATATATATATAGTTACTTTTTGTGAATAGAGTTTATGTAAAGGATAGAGTTTATATTTTTAATCTTATTTTTTTCCTTTAGTATTATATATTGTTTGTATAATAACAAATAACAAACTGTAAATGTCTCTTCTTGTTACTTCTTTTCTTGAGTGCCCTGCTATCTCTTTACTGCTGTAGCACTGTGAATTTCCCCATCGTAGGACTAATAAAAGAATTATCTTATCTATGTTATCTTTTCTTATTTTTTTACAGATCATTGTAAATGACAGTAATATACTTTAGTTTTTTCGCTGATACTAATATTTAGTTTAGACAAGAAATGTAACTAAAAAGTAAATATGAGCAAATATTACTCAGAAATATTCACTTGCAATCTTAAACTTCAGAAATTATTTACTACTTTTCTTTAGAATTAACATTTTACTTTAATTTAATTCAACTTTTATGGTTTATAGTATACTATATTTCATTTTTTCAAATATACTGATGCAATAAATGCCCCAAAGTTACTGAGAGACCTGCACAGTTTGAGACGATGGTAGGCACTGAAGGCTCAGCCAGGTCTGTAGGCTGCTGCTCAGAGAACAGATCCGCACACAGTTGTTAATGAAAAACCTAGGAGAGAGACTAATGTGAGAAGGGTGAAATTTCCATGCTTGATCTGCTGAAGCGGTTGTCAAGAGGTTAAGGTGAAGGCCAATCTAGCTGGAGAGAAGCTCGGATTAAAGTCTTTGAGATATGGATCTGAGGCCTCTCTGGCTGAGTACTGGGCTTAAGTATCATATCCGTGGACAGACAGATCAATACTCTCCCTTTCTTTTCCTCCATCTTCAAGGAGATTTTTGGCAGCGCTTTCATGGGGTCCTCCTCTCTGCCCTAATGACATGGTGGGAGCAAGATCGTTTAGACTTTGCTTCGATCACGTCGTACTTGATGGACTGCTGTGGAACTGCTCACTAGTTCTTCTCCAAAGAACACGTTGCTTACAGTGCAGTAGAGTCCCAACTGTAAATATTATTGGAATGTGCTAAGAATTGGTAAAATAAGGTTATGGAGTGCATATGGATATGGCCCTTATTTACCTGCACCTGTTTCTGAAATGACAACATGTTGAGAACTGTACTTTCAGCCAAACCTTAATGATTTTAACCCTTTAAAGTCACAAATATCAGCGGAAATAATAAAAGCACAGTGTAAATTGATATTAAATATTTCTCACTTATGGCTCTTTGAAATTCTGTGTAAGGTGTAGATTTTAGACTTTCACTGGATTCCCTATTTTGTAGAAGATTATGTATTTTATTATGATTTGAATATGATGAAAAGTTATGGTTATGCCCTTTTTATACAGAAAGAAAAAAAACATCTCTACATTTTTACCTTATTTTTGTTAATTCTTCAAATTAAAACAAACAGAAAAAAATGTCAGAAGTGAAGATTTAAACCTACACTGCTCAGAATGGTACAATAAAGAAAAAACATCCAGTTCTACAGACAGAAACACCTTGTTGATGAGAGAGGTCAACAATGCCTAGATTGGTTCAAGCTGACAGAAAGGCTACATGTAACTCAAATAACCACACTGTACAATTGTGCTGAGACGAAAAGTATCTCAGAATGCACAACACATCAAAACCTGAGGTGGATGGGCTACAACAGCGGAAGGCAATTTTGGTTTCTATTTCCATCAGCCACAAAAGCTGAGGCTGCAGTGCACACAAGCTCACCAAAAATAGATAGTTGAAAAATGGAAAATTGTAGCCTGGTCTGATGAATCTCAATTTCTGTTGAAGCACACAGAAGGCAGGGTCAACATGTTGGTGCCAACAACATGAATTTATGGACCTAAGATTCCTGGTGTCAACAGTCCAGGCTGGTAGAGGTGGTTTAATGGTACGGGGGATGTTTTCTTGGCACACTTTTGTATCCCTTCATGGCCACATTATCACAGCATGATAATGCATTATGTCACAAAGCAAAAGTTGTCTCAAACAGTTTTAACATCATAGTGAATTCAGAGTTCTTCAATGGTCTTCCTAGTCCAATAGAACACCTTTGGGATGTGGTAGAATGGGAGATTCATAGCATGAAGGTGCATCTGAGAAATCTGCAGGAATTGCATAATGCCATCATAATTTCTATTCATTTATATTCATCTGTTCATTTTTATTTAATATAATCATCATGCATTTTGCAAAAATAACAACTTCATTCAAGTTTTGGCTGTAAACAATAGGGTTAAGATTTTGAAACACCCAGTCAAAAACTGTTCAATTAGATTTTTCTTTTTTTCTCTCTCTGTGATATCTAGGTAGATAGAGTCAAGCAAGCCTTCCCATTGGTTAGGCCATTAGGGGCTGGACTGAAGACCTTACCCATTAAATGTCAGCTAAATGTATTTTGATTTCCAATGGCTGAGAGTAATTTTGTGAGAAAAGAAAACATCACTTGGCGCCTTCTGGACTTCCTAGATACATCATTGATTATGAATATGAGCTGTGGTCTCGCTGTGTTACAGTCATTGCTAGAAATGGAAAAGCAGTGCTCTTTAGTTGAAGACAAAAAAAAAAGGTTTTTTCTTGTTTTTGACTGAGTTTTGGTCATAGTTTGCCACTGACACTGTCCATACCATTTCTACAGTGATCTTGCTTCTATGTTGCTTTTTTGGACCTTTAACAGTTCTCAAAACCAATTTAGTCTCATAGCATCTGATGTCAAACTGAAGAAGTCATCTCCTGTGACATTTAGGAATGTCAAAAAGCTTTTGATCACAGATTGAGAAACAACATGAATCAAAATGATCGATTGCCCCCGTAAGTCCAACAAAGGGACACATCCTTGAACCAAAGGGGTTCGTGACACCCCTATGGTTTTGCTGAAACCACATTTCGACAGTTACTGTGTGACTGTGTTCCTCAAGTCTTGTGATCTTGTCACAGTAGTTAGTATTACTACTATAACAAGCGTAAAAATATGACAAGACTGTACGTTTTGGAATAGGTGTTGTACATGTGGTGTGATTTACCCCATTCCATCCTGAAATGCTTCAAATACATCCACTGCAGGCTTTAAAAGGACCATAACAACACAGTGAAAGTGACTCCACATTTCTCATGAAAACTCGCCTGGGCGAGGCCAAAATAACTGTGAATGTAAGCCGCCATACACAACAGCTATAACAGTCACAGCCGCTTTAGAAACATTTCCATGTCATTTTAAAAGCATCCTGGAACACAATAAGAATGACTGGCAGCTGTACAGGACTGTATTAAACAATGCTGGAATATAATGCTGTAGACCTCAAAACATTCAACACTCCGGAGTGTTTATGGTGTATTTTCAGTTCATTCGTCTTTGTTATGCTTTCTGAGAGAAATGCGAACTTGCAAAATGCAGTGCTGTAAGGCTACAGAGAAAAACAGACGAGAAGAGAAGAGAAGAGAAGAGAAGAGAAGAGAAGAGAAGAGAAGAGAAGAGGGTAAAAAGTAAAGAGAAATTAAGACAGTGAGACAGAAAAACAAAGACGAAAGGGGAGACAGGAGAGAAGAGAAGAGAAAAGAGAGAATCATGAGAGAAAGAACTGACAGACAGGGAAAAAGTAACAGAGACAGATGAGAAGAGAAGAGAAGAGAAGAGAAGAGAAGAGAAGAGAAGAGAAGAGAAGAGAAGAGAGAGCAAGTGAACGAGTGAGTGAGAAGAGGTTAAAGAGTAAAAGAGAAAGAGTGAGAAGAGAGTGAGAGATAAACAGAACAAGGAAAAAGAGAGACAGGAGAAAAAAGAAAGAAGAGAGGAAGAGAACAAAAGAAAAGCAGAGGGAGAAAGAAATAGACACAGGGAAGAGAAGAGAAGAGAAGAGAAGAGAAGAGAAGAGAAGAGAAGAGAAGAGAAGAGAGAAGAAGAGAGACAGAGTGAATGTGCCAGCAAGAGAGAGAGAGAGAGAGAGAGAGAGAGATCTGAAACCTCCCACAAACTCTCTTTCATTGTGTGATCTTGTGGGTCACCATTCAAATTCAATTTCATGCTCCAAGTCAAAAGATGCTCCTTGGCAGCCAGTCCAGAAGACAGAGGGATGAGAGAGAGAGAGAGAGAGAGAGAGAGAGAGAGAGAGAGAGAGATTAGACTGATAAAATAGAGACTCCAACTCCCTACTCACACTGACCTAATTGGATCCAAATGGCCTCCTTGGCTAAAATGCTGAGAAACAATAAATGTCTTTTCTTGGCCACTTCTGTTTACTTAGAAAGCAATTTAAAGTTTCTAATTAATCAACACCAAGCGTATGATGTCACTTGAGATGCATTCTGCTCTAACCGAATCAGAGCTTACAACAGCTGCTTTAAATAGACACAATTAGGGAGGGATCTCTCTGCCATAGTGTATCACAATGCTTTCATTAGCTTGCCATTTCAAATTTCCAGCGACGGCTGCCAAGAGATTATTGCTGACACATTCCTGAAAATGGTAAAAGATGCATAGAGCTTCTTTACTGCTTTGCCATTACCCATCCTGGCAAGTCTGTAACATGCACACTGCCAGGAAGAGAGAGACAGACATACTGAGCCTGACACATGAGAGAGGAAAGTGGAAAGTGTTTCTTCTGACCTTGGCAGTGGTCTATCCAGACAGGACAATGAAAGACATCAAAGGCTGCCATTGCGACCAAATGTATGATTTCACAGCCTGCAGATATCAATGCGCTCAAATCGAAAGCAGATCCCAATGATGTTTTGACCCTGGCCCCTATTGGAGTTGCTGTCGTTGTTGTTTTTGTTGTCGTAGTCCAGATCAGTTCATATTAGACGTTTTAATAGGCATTAGTAACAGATGACGCTTGCATGTCTTTCACACACCAAGGTCCAACATTAACTCACACTGTCTCTCTACACTGCTACACTTTATCAGCTTTGCTCAGAAACACCAATGACTCAATTCGTTTGAACACAGTTTATTTTAATTTATTTATTTTTTGGTTAGCAGGATCATTAGGGAGGTATTTGAGTCTGGCTTTGATTTGTTAGGTTGGTTACTTTCATTACATTGTTTATGATCAGTGGTGTTTCTTATTAGTGTAGGGAGACCTTCATAATATTTGGGCCCAATCCCATTTCGATCGCCCCTACCACTTAGCCCTTAACCCTCTGTTTTGCGCTTTCACGCCTAGGGGGTAGGGTGTCCCGATTTATGTTGAGATAGAGGAGTAGGGCGAAGTCTTTGAGCTACATGACCCTGCAAATGGAGGTTTTTCAGAGGTCCTTTTCTTCACAACAAGCATAAAAAAATCAGTAAAGGTATGCTGATGTCTCGATAGTTGGCTAGCTAAATTTCTCATTCCACCTTAAATAGGGCAGCAGTTTTGATGCCTGAAGTGCCAGAATGTAACTGCTGCGCCATTTAAGGTGGAGCGGGAAAATTCAAACGAGAAGCTGGCAAATATCTGACTTCAGCTTCATATCACTGAAGAATTAGGGGTGGGTGATAATAAATAATTATCCCTCTTTGAAGGCATATGATGCCCTAAATGTAACTAAAGCCCAGAGGTTGCTGAACTTTACCCTCCTCTGCTATCACTGCAGGGTTGCCTACAGAGCACCTCTATTAGCCTGTTAATGAAGTAATGTTCTTTTTATTTGAGTGTCCCATTTCGTAGGGGAAGATTTCAACCACTACCCCTTGTAACTCAGTTCTAAAGGGGCAAGGTGATGCTTGAAAGCAAGGGGTAGGGGTAAAAATAAGAAATGGGATTGGCCTTGGTAACACTCAATCCTCCCAGGATTAACTAGGACACTGTTGGCCCTCTTTTGAAATATTGTGACTCTGTGTTAAGCTGCTAGTAAGTAATGAGGGATGAAAATGGGAGAGAAGGAAAAAAGATGCATAGTTCAACAGAGGGAGCTCCAAAGCAGACAGTCTAAGTGTTGACCCTATCAACATGAGATTCAACCCCTGGTGTTGCTGCAGCGTGGCCAGGAGTCCAAGAGAGCACAACTGGCCTCGCTTTCTGGGTGCGTAGGATGGCCCCCCTCCCTTCCACCATCACCATCACGATGCTAATCAGCGCTGGCATTTGTTAGCTGATGGAATGGATCTGGTGGTTGGCGCTTTCTTCCAAGCGCATTTGGCTGTCCAATGACGTTGCGTGAGCGGCAGTTCGAAAAGATGCCGTTGCTGGATTCACAGCTCTCGCAGGAAGCCTGTGCTAGCCTTCACCCTCCTAGCCCTGGTGGTATCATGTGACTGGGGGAGTCCTAACAAGTGAGTGGAATTGACCAATAGTGGGATATGACTAACTTGGGGGAAAAAAATGTATTAATTATTATTATTGTTCTTTTTCTTAACAAATAAATGCACACTGTCAGATGAAAAGCTTTTGAAATATAATTTTGTCAGGTGCCTAAAGTATTACATATTCACCAAAATAACTTTCCCTAGCCCTAGTATTAGTCTTAAACCTAACATTAACCTGAATTTAAATCTAACCCTCACCCTGACCCTAAACGTAGACCGGCTCCTACTACTTACTCTGCTGGGAATCTTCAGTTTGTTAACAATTTTGACATTTATAGCTAATATATTATATTATATATTTTCTGAAATGTCAATGGTTAATCTACTTATGATCAGCATTAAATATGTCAGTCATCATGTGATATAGCAGCATTTGCTTTGCTTAATAAATTCAGCGTTTAATTCTGTGCACGGGTTAAACCGAGGCATCCAACAAAGGTAACATTTTGCTCCAGAGTGTCATGATAAAGTAATGCAATTGTATTAAGGACACTCAAAGATGATCCACATTTCCCCACTTAAATCAGCGAGGGTTATTAGCAGCTCAAGAGGTAAGGTTAATAAAAAGCTTGATGAAAGTCTCACAGAAATAAAACAGCTCTTAGAAGGCAGTGCACAGCTAGAATCCACTTTAAGTTCTTTTTAAAACCAATTGAACACTGTTACCAATAAAAAATGAAAGCATTAAACTAGACTATAATTATGTTTTCACATAAGGGGCTCTAGTCCTATGATGTGGTATTTTAATAGAAAGGAAACAAAGTAAAAAGATATTACAATGGTTGCTTTAGTGCATGCCGTCCACCATTTGTTATGAAGTTAAAGCAGCTGCTGTTTGCCTTTATCCTGAGCTGGGGAGTAGCTGAACTGAGGAGTCTACATATAGATAGATACAGTGCTTTCTGATATGACTGGCACCCTTGGTAAAAAATTAGTATATTTACTACACTGAATATGTAAGAAAAATCTAATAAATCCTTTGTTAAATTATACCTTCTATACAAGGGAATTGTCATGTATACAAAATCTTTATATATATATATATATATATATATATATATATATATATATATATATATATATATATAGATATAGATATATATATAGATAGATAGATAGATAGATAGATAGATATTATTCATCCACACTAGATCATCCCCTCACATTGTTCTGAGTTGTCGGTTTTTGCTTACAGAATGCCAGGTTTTCAATGGGGCTTTGGTCAAAGACTGCAATGACCAATGCAAAAGCTTGAGTCTGTGGTCAAACCAGCATTTTTGGTGTGGATTTGGAGGTTTGCTTTGAAGCATTGTTCTTCCAGAAGTTCCAACTGTGATCCAGTCTTTGCCTCCAGGCAGAAGCAGCCAGATTTCTGCATAATATCATGTTTCAATTCCTAAGATGATTCACAGCCCAACAACGTCATGGATCCACCACCGTACTTCACCAGGAGGGTCAGATTATCTACTGCATGTCATTGACTCTTTTTACATCAAACCCACTTCTGGTCTTTGTTGCCAAAAAGTTCTGTTTTGGTTTCCTTTGACCATAAAAGCCAAAGGCAGTCAAGTTTAGTTTGATGACAGCAGAAGCTTTCTTCTGGCCAGACTTCTAAATGGTTTGTTTGAATGTAGTTGGCGTCTAATTGTAATTTTGGAGTCATGGTGACCCCAGAATGCAGCCAACTCTAACTCGAGCATTTTTTCAAAGCTGCTTTTTGTAGAAGCGGCAAAGACATATTACCCAAGGAGACCAATACTGGGTCATGGATGGATCTTCAAATCCACACAATAATGGTTATGGTTAATAATCAAGCTGTTGTGGTGACCTCAGTTTCAGTCCTCAGTCTTGATCTGAAGAAGACAGTCCACAAGCAAGGACTCAGAAGTACTCTGAAGGATCTGGAGAGAGTTTTATGTTGCTCAAATGTTTGTATCTCCTTCCGTGCAGGTTCATCACAGCTTCAATTGCTTGCAGTTTCTAAATTATGATCCGAATAATGCTGATGGGTGTTCTGAGATGTGTTTGATTTAAGAAGGTCAACAACCATTTCTCTCATTTCATTTGTGCATTCTCTGATCTTCTTCATGTTCATCATATCCCAGCAAAACCAAAGGTCTTGAATGACCATATACAACTTCTTAAAGACTCTGGTGTGCTCAAAAAGTGTAAATTATAAATGGGAATATATTGCTGCTGTTGGAAGAAAACCTCATATCTCCATTTTTGACGTTTTTCAGTTTTTGACATAATTTTAAATGCATTGTGTGTAAATTTCATGAAAAATAGACCAAAAGAAACAGCCCAAAATGACTTGGAAAAAAGTCTGGTTCTACTGACTTACATTAAAAGTAAAGTATGTTTTTCCCTTCTCCTGTAAAGTTATTATTTTGTAGATTCGAGGTTTTCTTCCGACAGCAGCGATATCATCACTTAGATTTCAGGATTTCACCAGTATCAGCACCAGTAATTGTGCCACTTTAGTGAAGATCAGTTAGTTCCACCAAAACATTTATCGGAAACCTCTAAATGATCTGTTTCTGTTCCATCTGCACAACTCCACAGATGGTTATCAGAACGAGCTGAGGCGAAAGGAGAAAAAGCAATGAGATTTGTTTATGTGTTTAATATCTCGATAAGTTCAAGGACTGTTTAAATGAGGAGTCAAAACACACATCTGAAATGTCTGAGGAGTAGCTGCTTCTCGAGGCTCTGATCTGTTGTCATGGCGTGTTGATTAGGGGCTAGACAGTGAAAGTTATTTCACACAGTTTAAAAGCACATATTTTAGCAGGGGGTGAGAAAAAGGCCTGCTTCCAAAAGTAGCACAGGGGCTGCCGCTTTCCTTGCAGAGAGAGTGAATTTCTGCATGACCAAACTTGTTATGTCTGCTATTATATCACTGACTGCACGGGTTTTGAAGCAAGGTATAAGGCAGGAAAGTGATCGATGAATGAATCTTTACCTGCTGTAAAACTCGTGGCCTGTATGTCGTAATTGATCTTATCCAGTGTGTTCATTATTTTATTGCTAATGGTTATATAACCGATTTTGGAAAGTGGTCCTTTGCAATTCCATTGGAAACTTCCGATGTCTATGGAAACACACAAATTGGGAACACTCCCAATGTGTTTGTACATAGTGGTTTCAAGCATGAATCCTGTGGTATAACCACTTTGTTGTACTGATAGCAAAATTATGCAGTCCATGTTCTCATGCATTTAAACATATATCATATTTCTATGCATATCTTCTGTTGCTAAGAGAGAAAGAAAAGTTTTATTCTTCCGGATAAGAAATGATCGATTGTATAAGAGCCTCATACTTTAAACTTCATGTAACCCATCCCTGCCTCCCCAACCCCCCACACGCATCATGAGAAAAGCATCAGCAGAAAACCACAGGCTATAACTTATGCTTCCACCAAGGAGGTGAAGATACTGGCCACATCTGTGCTTCGGATGTTGGAGTGTTATCTGTCTGTGACATCTTTCACAGTCTTAACTTCAGCATAGCTTCACTTCTTACACAATACTTGGAGATTATTACTGAAATACTCAAAGGAAAATCATTAACTTACTGAAACCAAGATGACATGCTGCACTTTTAGCACCATTCTGCGGGCCCCCTGGTGGCCATTCAACCAGTGGACTGAAAATTGAAAAGATATTTTTTCAAATAATATAAATAATTAAAATATTTTTTGTCTCTTTGTGTGTGAGATGTTGTGACTCTGTGTTGAGCCGCTAGTGAGCAATAAGGGGTGAAAGGGGAGGCGTGAGAACCCCCCCCCGCCAGCTGTGAAAACTATTCACACCTCTCCAAAAAACAGCTGTGCCGAGATAAAATGGACAGCACAACTGCAGCTTTTGTCATATCAAAAAATATCTAACTGCCACAATAAAAATAAGCATTTAAATACAATATAAACATTGTTATAAATGTTGATTTGCTTGATCACCTACAAAGATGGACATCCTGTTTGCTTTGTAAATCATACACATGATTGAGATGAAACTTTTACATTATGTGGAAAGTCACTTAAACTTCTTCACACTCACAAAGCTCACTTACAAAAGTAGTTTGTTAAAGAATAATCCACTGAAAGGTTCTTTAAGGACCAACATTGGTTCTTCTATGCAGCAATCCTTTTGGCAGTGGTGGATCTTCAAGGTCTTCTAGGCCTTCAGAAAAGACCTAATGTCTTCTGTGAAATAAAAAAACTGTGATTTTAAATTCATTTTTTTGTGTTTAATATAATCATTGTGCTTGTTGTAGTATTGTAGTACTACTCATATTTTGCTGTTTTGTTTGGTTGGAAACAAAAGGGTTAAGAGTTCTTGACAATTATCCAAACATGATTAATTTTCTCCATGTTATCTAGGTAAACACAGCCAAGCCAGCTTTCCCAGTGGTTGGGACTTGAGGAGCTGAACTGAAGGGCTCATATATTAGATTAACTATTAACATAACTAGGAAGTTACAGTGGAATCAACCAATCATGTTTTGATTTCCAATAGGTGGGTGTATTTTGTGAAAAAAAGGCCTTCTGTAAGTCCTAGAAATGTCACTAAGTGTGAATACGAGTAATAGTCCAAACAGTGTGCTTCAGTATTTAAAAATGGAAAACAGCAGCAGATTCACTAAAGGTGTCACTGTAAATTGATACACAGTAAATATATTTTATTATCTCTGTTACAAATTTCAAATAAAACATGGGATGCCTTTTACAAGCTGTAAAATTTCTGTGTTTAATCTAGAATGGCCTAAAAATGTTCATGGTTATGCTGTTAGCTTAGTGATAAACATATTGCAGAAATAAGTGTTATTGAAGGGGTGTTTTGCTAACTTTTAAACTTTTGATAGGCAGAACTGAAAACCGAACTCCAATAGCAGTTCGCCACTGCCTTTTGGCACCTTCATTTTTAAGAATGCAAGTTAAGCCCTCCTATTCTTTCTGTATTAACCTTCTTTTCTCTGTAATATGCTGTGGGCAGCTAATTTGATCAATTAATACTACATAATCTTGAAGAAGTCTCAGCCTGGATTAACTTGAACATGCCCTTCTTCATTACTGGAAAGTTCTGAAAGCCTGACAGGTACTGCATCCATATTTCCTACAGAAACACTCCATATGATTAGGAAACTTCAATAGGTGCCTTGTAAGCAGTTAACATAATGATTATAATTGGAAATCAAACATTTGAGCATAATGTAGTGTAATAGATTTTGTGTGTTTACATCTCAGCCGGGAATCTGTCATCGCTCCATACATTTACATGATTTGCGACAAAGACACAATTATCCCACACATCAGAGCTAACGTATAATTTTCTCATTATGTTGCAACTCAGAAATCTGAAATCTACACTTAATGTACTGTTTAGGAAGGAAGGAAAGCTGATTTTCAGAAGTCACTGTGATTCTATGTAATCTAATGTTTATATGCAGAGTTTTAAATATTTCTGAAATACAATATACATATTGATATATGCATTAACTTTGTCCATTAAGCCAGGATCCTGCATGGAGCCAACTTGAAATGCCAAAACAGACAGAGCTCTTTTGAAAAAAAAAAACAAAAACAAAAAAATCTTTCCTGGGGTCATTTTAAAGTTTTAGAGGACATGTACTTTGTAAATTGAATGGATCATCAGCACCTTTATATTCCATTTTTCAACAGAAAGATACCACCATGGGCCTACAACTAAATAGACAATTGTTTAGGTGATGGCTCATTCTCAGTACAGCTGCAATACAAACGTGGCAGAAATATTACAGCATGTTAGGTGTTTCTGATAAAATGGCAAAGGAGCGTTGATACATGTTACCTAATAAACTGGCAACCTAGTATATTTTGCTTTCAGGGGTGTACTGGTGAAAAATTTTAGTGGGCGCCCAGTCACATATTTGTAAAAGAATGGACAGCGTCACACATAAACTGAGCATATCTTTTCATCTCTCTTACCCTATCAAAACAAGCATCTTGCTGCAGATCCATTCTGAGAATTTTGCAGTGGCCCCTTAAACTTGTTTAAATCTGCTGCCAGAGGAGAATAAATGTTTACGCTGGTTATAGTAAAACGGTTCAGCATGTAGCACTGGAGCTTTCTGTGAGCTACCATGTGTTCTATCACTGTATAAAAGCTGCACAAGGATTCCTTTATTGTTGAATGTATTTTGCTTCTTGCTGAGCTCTTTCAGAGAATAATTTGGATCAGAAGGAGCTTATTATTGTTTTGTTTAATAAAAGCAACAATAAAACACATCGTATTTGTGCATTTTCTTGTTCAAAAAAGTAGTCTGTGACACAAATTACATGGACATTTATACATTTTAGTTTTGAATGATCATGTTGTTTCAATATCAATATAAACACATCAACAGCACTGACAAATCCTATTATTAGGATTTAATAGGAAAAGACCTTTATCCAGTGGGCAGCGCTGTTGCCTCACAGCAAGAATGGCCTGGGTTCGATTCCCGGCCAGGCGACCAGGGTCGTTTCTGTGTGGAGTTTGCATGTTCTCCCCGTGTGTGTGTGGGTTTCCTCCGGGTGCTCCGGTTTCCTCCCACAGTCCAAAAACATGCAGTCAGGCTGATTGGACATGCTGAATTGCCCCTAGGTGTGAGTGTGTGTGACTGTGTATGTCTGTCTGCCCTGTGATGGACTGGCGACCTGTCCAGGGTGTATCCTGCCTTCCGCCCAGTGACAGCTGGGATAGGCTCCAGCACCCCACCGCGACCCAGAAGGATAAGCGGTTTAGATGATGTATTTATGTAGACCTTTATCTACCTTAAACTGTTAATCAGTATAATCTTTTTATTTCAGGGTATTGAATATTCTTGTACTTTCTGTAAAGCAAAATGTTTAACATTTGAATGATTTCGTCAAACTAGAGCCCTGTCGAGCCCTAAATGTCCAGGGCCCACCGGCTGGCTCAAAGTTTCAAAAAGCGTCTTTGGGTCCTTAAAAAGGGCTATACAAATGTCATGTATTATTATTATTATTATTATTATTACTATTATTATTATTATTATTATTATTATACAATTCTATAACCTAAAAATATGTCAGCCCATTTACATTGAAGTCCTGGTAATTACTGAATAATAAGTGTGACACTGTCAGAAATAAAGGTTCTGTGCAGGTACATTTTTCATTCATCAGGGTACAAACAGTGGAAATGTTCCCTCAAAGGTACAACAGTGGTTTTAAGGTCCAGTTGTGAACCTTAAATAAGTTTTTCCAGGTGAAAAGTATGTATTTGTGTCTTTTCATAACCGAATGTTTTAAAACAGATCAATAAAATAAAAGCCTGGAGACGAGACGGGGTGTGTGGAGTCAGTACAGCTTAGAGAATATCATTTCAACGGATTATGGTTCAGTTATGTTCCCTGACTAAAGGCACTGAGATGTACCCTTTAGGGTACCACCCCAGTGACAAGAAGGGTACTGCGCCAGAGACAGTTTAGTACCTGTTTTGCTGAGAGTGAAGTTTGTAACAAGCCAAGATCTTTAAGAGGTTAAAGTTCTAACTTTTCTAGATAGATGCCTGACATGTCTGTGGGGCTTTGAGGAGACAAAAGCCACCACAGTGTCTAATGAAGCTGGTAGTTGATAGACAATTCGATTGTCAGTTCTGGATGGAGTTGGGCATTATCTGTAGATTTGCTTTAGAAATCAATAGAAGGTGATTCTGTTCTACACATTATGATCTGTAATCTGATTCTGCATTTTGATTTTCTACAAACATTTGGTTTCAAAATGCATGGCTTTCACCAATACCATAAGGTTGTGGTGTTGCCTGCAAATGAAAACCTTTAGGGTGGTATTTTGTGCATGCCTCCAGTGGCATGAGGCTCAAGCTGAACAAATATACTCTTCCATACTAAAAGTTCAGTATGCAGCTTTGACCATACAGGCAAGTTTTGGTTTTGGAGATCAAGCAGAACATATTTTAAATAGCGGTGGAGCATAACCAGTTTGGAAAGACGTTGCTAGCTTTTATTACATAATGTTTTTAAGGAGTGAGTATAAGTCTTGGCCAGCCTTAAAGCGCACAGACTGCTAGCGGCATGAAGGTTATGAAGACTGGGCTTATTGGAGATGCAAGCGTACATTGGGGCCCACGAAGCAGCACTGGGGCTGCAGCTAAAGAGTCTTTATTCCACTAAAGCAGACTTTATCTAAACATACACACACCAGCTTACATTCAGTATAAGAGTTTTATATACAGACGGAGTAAGAGAAAAGGCGCTGTTAGAGAAAAGGGGAAGGTTCTAGCGCAGCGTGGCGAAAAAGAGGTCAATGGTATGAGCCTGGCGGTGGCGTATGGCACTCATTATCTCCCTCTGATTAAAAGCATGAGTCTCTCCTCGACTAGGACAGCCAGTACCCCTCCCCTCATCCCTCACCCCACGGACCTTCTCCAAGCCACAAACCACAGTCATTTCTCAAGTCTCTGTGACTTATTTGGTCATACGTGTGCTCATAACTTCTGTGGTCAGGGCAGTTTGCATATGAAGGGGAAAAAACAGAGAGGGACCAATAACGGCAGAAGAGAGAGGAATGTGTAGCGCTACAAAATCCTGAAAAGAAAAAAAAAGTTATTGCAGCAGAGTCAAGGGTGTTACGATTCTTCCATTACTGGAGCTAGAAGCATAATTATAAATAGATTGAGCAGAAGGCTGTGGGTGTTCAATGTGACTGTGCGTGTGAAAATGTGCTGGAGTCGGTCTGTAGTCTCTCTCTCTTTCTCTCTCTCTCTCTCTCTCTCTCTCTCTCCCTCTCTCTCTCTCTCTTCTCTCTCTCTCCCCTCTCTCTTCCCCCCGTCTGAAAACTTTTCACACATTTCTCTTTTTTTTTACTCGCATTTCTGCGCTTGATATGCTCTCCCTGCTAATTCAGCACTGTTGCAATCTCTTAAGAGGGACGATAAATGAAAGCTGCTTACTCCAGACAGCCCAAGCTAGATTGCCAAAAGAACAGTTGCACAATGATGTTTTGTTTGTTTTTGTTTTTCTACCTCCTTTTTTTCCAAGCGTCTTGCCAGTTATACTCATAATCTGCATCAGTGACAGCGCAGATTTATGCAGCAAACAATACCTTTCATGCTAAAGTGCTGCGCAGAGGTCAGCGACCACCCTTCATTTATTTAATTTCCAGTCAAAACAGCCACTACGTTATTCATTTTTTGGACATATTTCTGAGGAGATTGGATATGAGATAATCCACTTGCATAAGGGAGGAGAAGGTAAAAAAAAACTAGAAAACATATTAGCTACAGAGAAAATGAGACTCCTAAAACCATACAAGACATTGGTAGACACCAAAACTGCCCCCATCAGATAAACAGCACTTAAAGCTTTCCTCTTTGAGAGAGAGGAGAAAATCAAGCTCCTTCAGATCTGAAAACATCCACAGGTGTTTCTGTCCATCCTTCCACTGTGAGAAGACGACTCAGCGCTGTGGGTCTGAAAGGATGTGTAGCTGTCAAGAAGAACCTCACTGAGAAAAGGAGACGGACACATCAAACAAAGAAGCTGAACAATGGACTGACCACCCCAGAGTCCAGATCTCAACATCACTGAATGTGTTTGATTACTTCAGAAAATGATCAACCAGCTTCTAAGACTGAACTTTGGAGGTGTGTCTGCAGATTCTTTGAGAAACTGAAAGTGGGTCTCCTGAAAAGAATGGAAGCTGTAATACAGGTAAAGAGTGAGCACATTAATTACAGTAAAAATTACTATACTGTTCATATATGTAGTAGCAGAGGCTTCTCACGTATTTTCACGTATTTTTCATGTCATTTTATGTATTCAGTAAATGAATAACTGTAATATATATTGAATGTTTTGAGTGGAAATTAAATAAATGAAGTGTGTTCTCTGACTTTTGCACAGAAGTGTACATTTTATACTTAACTCTCTAAAATGTCACCCTCTCTTTTAAAGAAATTAATAACACAATCAGAGATGGTAGACAGAAGGGAAAAAAAGTCATGTCATCCATAGATTTTATTTTTTTTATTATTTTTCTCAGGAAATCTGTTAGAAGGAAAAGAAAAAAGAAGAAATATCTACAGCGTGTCACCGCAGTCTTTAGAAATCCAGTATTTTGACAGCTCTTGTCAGTAAAGGTACACATAAATGAACTATGAGGTGTGCTTTACGGAGGCCCTCGGAGGAGACTTGTTCACACCTCTGTAAGTCACTTCCTAATTCAGGAAATCCCCTCTGAGCCCCTGTGCACTAGTAGAGTCTGAGTGGATACTTTAGCACATGCTCTCTACAGATTAACCTCTGTGTGTTTTTTACTCTTTTCCTCTCATCTTGACTGAGTTAAAATAGTAAAGAGGGAATTAAAAGTTACATTTGTAAAAATGCTAGCGCTAAATAAAAATAATTTCAAGTTAAATAAATTAAATTTAAATTTAAAGTATTTCACAATTTCTACATAAATAAATGGTTAAGATGTCATTCAGAGTGGTTTGGTGTGAAATGCTCTGTTCTAGAGAAGCGTACAGATTGCACACTATAAATTCTTATAAAAATATATCTCAGGAAGTTATGATATGAAGTGTTTATGAATGTGCTACCTGATGTCTGAGACATTGTTTTTCAACAGTTTTGAGAAGGTTTTGGCATAAAATGTATTTTTGAAATGCATTCATGGTGGAGAGGTACATAGAGAGCAAATTAGCCCCCAAAGAAAACACATTTTTTTTAGATTCATGACTATTTTATCATCATCAATATTACATATACCAACTCAGAAGACACATGTAGGTTTTCTGGTAGTTTTGGATAGTAATTGAAATGTCTATAATTGTGTTGTAGACATCTTGACCCCTGGTTCCCATCACCACCACTGTAAAAGTGTTGATATTTTTTTCTACAATGAATCATTTCACATCAAACCACTAAGAATGATTTGTTTACATCTCAACAATCAGATTATATAGAATGATGCACTTTAATGCAAGGTAATATAATATTTTATCCCAAATCATTTTGGATCATTCTTTTCGGTCCAATCATCATGAAAGATGGCACACAGGGCAGCACAGTTGCCTTGACAGTGCTGTTGCCTCACAGCAGGAAGGGTCTGGGTTTGATTCCCCAGCCGGGCAACCAGGGGCCTTTCTATGTGGAGTTTGCATGTTCCCCCTGTGTCTGTATGGGTTTCCTCTCACAGCACAAAGACATGCAGTTAGGCAAACTGGACATGCTAAATTGTGTGACTTTATATGTCTGTGTGCCTGCCCTGTGATGGACTGGTGACCTGTCCAGGGTGTTTCCCCTGCTGGGCTAGGCTCCTGTGACCCAGGAGGATAAGTGATTTGAAAAATGTGTGCATGTTAGATACATGTCCATCATCATAACCTGATCTGCACCCAGGTTCCCAAAAGCATCTTAGTATTAAGGTGTTCTAAACTGGTAAAAAGAGTGTTCAGTGTAATTCTCACTCTACCATCTAAGGATCATCTTCTTGTTAAGATGCTTTGGGGAAACCCAGCCCTGATGAACATCACAACACATTTATGAAGAGAATGGTAAGAAAAATCCTCAAAATCCTTCTGAAACTTATAAATACACTAAATTAATGGTCACCAACCCTCCTTCTGGAGACCTATTGTCCTACTGAGTTTAGCTTCAACCTGCATCTAACATGCTTCCACATTACAACAGATAGAAACCTCACAGAGTGAAATGTGGGGATTTGAAAAGCAATAACCTTATTTAAAAGTGCATAAGCCTTTTAGTGTGATTGATCAAACAAGATGTTCTGCAGAACGCACCACACCAAAAGTCTGTTAGTACCCCATATATTCCAAACCTTTAATATTTTTGTTCAGTAGATTATCCCAAACCAGACCAGACAGGAGCAATTATGTTAGGAGTTAGCAAACAAATGTCCAGAAAAGGCTTATAAGGCTTAAAAAGTCTTGTGATTGACTTTTTCCACTGTAGACTTCACAAACATGACTGCTCTTTACTTTGAACTGCACTTTAAAAAGTAGAAAAGGGCAGATGTTTATTCAAAGTGATTCTGAGGTTTGGACCGATGTAAAATATTGCCTTTGATCATTTAAAGTAAAATATTGGCTTTTATTTGAGTAAATAAAACCAGTTAAATGGCTTGTTAGCACTGTATTTATATGTTGGACAAACATACTATTTTACATTTCTTAGGTAAATATGTGGATATAATGGTGTCTAATATATGTACACCTGTCACATGTTACAAGTACTTTTTTTTTACGTTGTTTATTGGAAATAATCACATTTACACATTTATTTATAAGGATTTAATTTAGTCACTTTAAGCAGCAAATGCAGCAAATACAGAGAATGTACATATGGCAGTTTGGTTAGGCAGTAGGTAAGTGAGCTCACCGAGAAAGAAGATCAGGTCTGAGGTGTTGGCCCTAAAATCAGCACTGTGGTGCATTCGAGTTTGTCAGCCTTGGCTCAAATTGTGATCTAATGACCACGGCTTCTATTGAGGAATGCCACAGTGCAGAAGATCAGTGCCTCATATTCTCTGAAATAATAATCGCACCGAGCCTGAGAGTCTCTTTGAGTTACGGCCAAACATCTGAATCCACTTTACCACAAACGAGAGACGGATTTTTCAAAGTGTCACTGAATAGTGCTAACTCTGCAGCGCCACTTGTGAAATGGAAACATGAGGGAAGCCTAACCATGAGCAAGTGTCTGACGGCCCGGACATGAAGTACGTACATCTTCAGCATGTGAAGAACTGTTCAGACAAGAAGAATCACGAGAAATATTTCAACTGAGGGCTTCTTTTGCACTGATCTGGCTATGTGGTTAGTGCATAAAGCTAGAAGCTAAGTCTAACTGAAATGAAACCCAAAGGGCAGGAAAAAATCATGAGTTCTTTTTTTATCAAAATGTTCCAAAACACTTCCAAAGACAAAAATACGTTAAAGAAATACATTCTGGGTAATTTTCACACTTTTTAAATTTGATAAATGCACTTTGCACACTGTCACTGTCTAACCTTTTTCTGCAGGAAAAGCATTCTTATCTATCGATGTATGTTAATATAAAAAGATTTTATCACATAGTTTTTCACCATTTCTGTGGGCCTATTCACCATGAAATGTCCACATAAAAGGGCAGCTGCTGTTTTGCATGGCATTAAAATCTGCAATGATACAATGTAATTATTACACTTTGATATGACTTTGATATTATACATCTTTGTCTGTTTCGCTCTTAACCCTCGTGAGTATTTGGCTATTTTGGCTAATTTTGAATATTTATGATTTTGCTCTTATTAAAAAAATTTTACTATGCTAATGTTGGGTATCTTTTGATTCAGCACATCACCTATATTATCTGATAAATGTTGTTTCACTTTGACATACTATATCAATATATTAGACCCAAAAAGCACACAAAAAACTTAAAATTGGATTTGAAAAATTTTAGCCGATTCAGACATGTTTATTTCGTTTCTTTATATGACAATAATAATAAGGATATTAAGCCCCATCCAGTTATGCATACTTTCACTTTTTTATGTATACATCTGATTTTTAATTCAAATTTAAATTATACTATCTCTATTTTACTTTGTCTATCAAAAATCAAACAAAAATTAGTACAGTTTTGACTGAAGTTGATGGCAGTGCTCAGTGTGACTTTGTTTTTATACTGTGACGTCTTGAAAAAGCCATGTAATTTGATCATGCCAGCATGATCATCGACTTGCAAGGGTTAAAGGGCTCATATCTTACTTTTTTTATCTTTTCTGAGGTCCACTTGTAATGCTTGTGTGGTCAGAATCAGTAATTCATTTTTACATCATCATTTTCCAGCCTCTCTTTATCCTTTAGAATGAAACTGTTTTAGTTACTGTGCCCTTAAGACTGATGTATGTAAATGAGCTTTGTTCTAATTGGATGCCCTGGGCTGCTTCAGCTTAGCCGCCATATTTAGACTGCATTGGCTGGGGAGCAAATGATATATATATATATATATACTACACCAAAGAATTTTATTTTTAAAAAAAATTATTTTTCATGACGTTGGACCTTTAAAAGTAAAGGTCATTGGCTTGGACGTTTAGCTCAAAGTAGTTCTGAAACTTTTTTAGTCTTTAGTCTTTTTAGGGATAGTAAGAAACATTGCAACTTCTCGCACCAAGAAATGTGTTGATTTGCTGGCTTTCTTCTCAGCTACATTTAAAAATATGTACCACTTTTCAAACCTGTCCAAAGCAGATTTAATAAACTTATACAATTAAAAATTATGAGATTCTAAGACTTTTCGGCTGCCCCCTTAGCACCCTCCCAGTTTAAGGACCACTTTACCACTTTTCTATGAAACAACTTTCATTGGAATAGAACCTTTATATTATGTGGAGGTTTTGAACCTTAAAAATGTTCCTCACACTCACACATCGCATTTACAAACATGGTTCTTTAAACCTAAGGTTCTCAAAACAGTCCTCAGGGACCCCCAGATGGTCTAGATTTTTTCCAAACCAACTCAAACACATACATAGAGAAAACTATGGACTGTTTGGGGGTCCCTAAGAATTGTTTTGAGAAGTGAAGTTAGCAAAACAATAACAAAACAAGAGTAATATGAAAAAGATTATACAATTAATATACAAAATGGAGTATAGAGGAATAACTGCTTTGAAGGTTCTCCAGGGAACCAAATATGTGTTTTTGCGAAACATTATTCCAAAGAACCATTTTTGGTTCCATTTAGCACTTTAATTTTCAAGACTGGGAACACGCTGACAACTAAATCTGACTGGTTCAGATAACTGCAGATGTAAAAGGTAGATGCCAAAACATTCTAATAAAGACAGACAGAAGGATATGAAGGCTGAAGGTTACAAGAAAAATATGGTTCCATCTTTTTTTTTCCTTTCTTTCTCTCTTTCACAGGTGTAGGATGTGAGAAAACAGAAAAGGATATCAAGGGACATTAAATGTGGTATTAGACGTGGGCCTCGATACTTAGAAAGTCAAAAAGCATAGAAAGAGTATCCACACTCTGTGTCTGAAAGTAAAGAGTGGGAGGGACAGACAGCTGGAGACGGAGATAAAAAAGCAAACCACAACAGATGAAAATAGCCAGGAAACAGTAATAGTCGTCAACATCATAACATAATAAAAGTGCACTGAGCAAATCAATACTGTGATATTCAATGGCAGAAGTTAAAAGGAGATGATTAGAGCCAGCAGCAAGAGCAGTTGTGCTCATCAGCTTTAGTATAAACTATGATCACTCTTTATTTGGAGAGCACACTTTAGATGTTCTGGGAATTCTAGGGATACTTTAGTTAGTACATTAATAACACATTTATAATGTATTAATAACATGTTAATGTGATAAATTATGGCTGCCATCCAAATGTTTTAATGTCATTAGCACATTTTCCTAGCTTGGCCTTTTAACCATCTTTGGTAGTTCCAGGCTGAAGCTCTACTGCAGTGCATTGTATATTGCTATGATAAAATTCATGACTGTAGCCTCCTCATTCAAATAATAGTCTTTAATGTATTTTAAAGTAAAACTTTCAGCACCTTCAGCAGACTACACTGGACAGTGCTTGAGGGTAACCTATGAATAAATCAATCAGCAGCAAACTAACAAAAGTAAAAGCAAAGTGGAACTCCAGGTCCCCTCGAGAGCCTCCACTGTACCAAGAATCCATGAGCCGCATGAACTTTTTATGTGGAAATAAAAAAAAAATCTTACTTTAGGGTCAAATTTCAGCAAATAAGAAAATGTGATAAATTGTGAATATCTACACAGAACAATATGATTAATTATGATTCTTCTTATCATTTTTTTAATCCTTAGTAGATACTTAAAGTATATTTTTTTAAAATTATTTTATGCATAATTCAATCATTAGGATTTAAGCAAAGCCATTCAGAGTGGATTGATATGCAGTGTGCCATTTGAGAGGAACTCACCAAGTCAGAATCGTTCACAGTGGAGGTGATAATAACAAGACGACTGAAGAATTCAGTGCCTCTTAAAGTTACTCTATAGAAAGTTATTATATAAACTGGTTATGCTGCCCGAGTCATTGTTTCATGACAATCTGAGATAAGCTTTTGGACTAAAAGGTATTTATTTTTTAAACCATTCACAGTAGAAAGGAACATCAAAAGTTTAATAAGGCAAATAGTTTCCAAAGAAAATGCATTTATTTCATATTTACCACTATTTTATAATTTTGAGCATAACACATAAAATTCAGAACGTCTGTTACTGGATGTTTGGAAAACAGGTTGTTTTGGACAAACGTATTTGAGCTGGTTCCTTTCGCCACCACTGTAAAGAGGCAGTACGTTTCTCCATGATGGACTACTTCACATGAATCCACTATGAATGACTCTGTTCACTTTTCAGTGAATGACTTATGCAGAAATATTGAAAAATCCGTGAAATTCCAGTTTAATTTACCTTTTATTCAACTACGTTAAATGCACCATTCATAAAGCCTAAACCTGGGCCCAGCCCTAAGCCTGGTCCAAGTTCCAAACTCTGACACTGTTCAGAATCACCTGATAGTTTCATCAGATAGTTTGATAACAATCTGAACATAATCTATAGGGGCTATTCCAATCGAATGAGACCCAAATTACAAATGATTATAGAATATCAAAGCCATGGGAACCAAAGAAGGATTTCCTTCATACAGCCTAAACCAAACATTTTAAAGGCTCTTAAACTGAATGATTTATTCATTTGTGTTGAAAGTTTTCATGTGAAGATTAGCTTTCTGTCTGTGGTTACTGTACAGCTGAAAGGCTGCTCTTATAAGTCTGTAGCATGGGTCAGAATTTGTCTTGGAACAAAAGATACCTTTGCCCATTGGGATGGTATTTAGTTCTTTGAGTGAAGCGCTGAAGTCAAGTAGGCAATATTAGAATAACAAAGGCAGAGAGGTGTGATTTGAGATGGACGAGGTTCAGAGGTTCATATGAGTGAAATCCTGTGGTACGGGCAGGAGATTAGAAGAGTCAAAAGTGATCATGTGTAATTGGTTATCTCACCTCAAACACCTCGCCGAGAATTATCCCCCCGTAAGCCTCCGTATATTCTTAAGTGGACTGCCACTGAAGAGGAGGAAAGTTTGCAGGCTTTGAAACACCTCTTTTAAAAATCTTAGTGCTAGCTGCTCGGAGCCTGATGAAAGAGGAGAGACAGAGACAGCTGGAGCATTCAGGTGCGCTCGTTTTGCCGCTCACTTTCCTCTCCCAGCCTACTGACACTCCGCGAGGAAAACACGGACAAGGCTGTGGGAAGCTTCCACCGTGCAATTATGCCAAACTTTTCATAAACTCCTCCAGCACAGTGGGAAAGAGTCAGTGGGAAAAAGGGGGTCTCCTTTGCGAGACATCATCAGGGCGTAATTGGGATGTTTATTTTACCCATTAGTTTTTAGGCTCGGGTCTTATTGAACTGTTAATCCTGAGGCATTGAGCTACACAAAGAGAATGATCTGAATTATGGTATCAGAGCGATTTAATGAACTGAGTGTTGTGCGCCTAATTTAATCAATATTAGAATATCTGCCAATTAGCACCATTATTTTACTGGCATGCGGAAATCAGGGTGCCGCTAATTTATCACTGCTTCATCTTTCTTACTGTTAGCATTACAAATGTGATAACAATGGCTAATTTTTGAATTTCTCTTTTTAAATTATAGGGGGAGGCCAGATTCTAATTAAGCTCCATTGGAAGTGTTGATGAGGTTTAACTAGCAAAATTAATTAAAAGTTTTGTAAAGATTAGAATCATGACGTTTTGAGTATTTAATCAAAATACATTTCACAATTAATTAAAGCCTCATTTGCATATATATGTTAATTTCAGGGGAATCGTTTCAATCACATCAGCAGATTTAACGTCCTATCATCAGGATAATGTTTGCAAGCATCTGTGGCTGTACCTTATATGTAGGAAGAGGTTACTCAATGTATGTGATGCTAAAGATTGGCTTTATCGCAGTCTGTTTTGTACATTTATACAACCTTTTTTAGCTACAGACATCCAGTTTCAACTCCATCCTTGTTGAAATGACACAGGGGCTGGTGTTCTCAGCCTTTCATGCAAGGTTCAGGTGCAAATCAGACACTGCTAATGCTTACAGTATGAAACTGGCACACAAACCTAAACAAGCAGTTCATACTTAATTAGTTTGATTTACATGGAAATGTGCTTCTCTTCTTCATAATTGCACAAAACATGGGTAGATCACATAGAAAATGATGGACATATTACATCTAATTACATAGTATACTCAATTTACTAAAATATTAACAATTAGGACAAAACAGGCCTAAATTCTACTTAATATTTCAAAAAACATGTTATTGGGAGGGAACATTGTTTTAGCTCTGATGACCAGATGTTCAGTCATATGCCAAAGTTTGGGTGCCCCTGTAATTTTGTAATTGAAAATAAAGCCTATCTTGCTGTGTATCAGAGTTTTAGCACTGAGCCTGAATCCAAGGGGACATGAAATCAATAAAAAACTTGTCTGCCTTATGCTAATTGTTTATTTTTACTCGTAATAACCAACAGAATGAATCACCACCAAAATTATTGCACTTTCAGCTCACAGACACTCCAGACTAATAATTTTTGAAAACATAATTACTACTGCATTTGATTTCAAGATCTCTTTAATTAAAAAAAAATAAATAAAATTTAGCAGGCGCTAGGTACATTTTTTATCATAAATGATTCAAATTTCTCTTAGCATTTACATCTCAAACAATGGCATATCTGAGTTGCCCAGGGTCTCCTATAAATAACCACATATGGCATGTGTGACTGTTACATATAATTACTTTAGAATTTCAATTGCAATTGTAATTGACCCAAAAAAATAACAAAAAAATTCTCTGAAATTTTAGGTTTCTAGGGTTTAATGCACAATTACTGTTGTGGAACATATTTTGGAAAAAATAAAACATAAATTGTGGCCTGTGCAAAAGTTTTGGCAAATATTATATTGGATTGTTTTCCAATAATAGAAAATGAGCACCAAAATTTGAAAAGCATCATATTTAAGTTTGGTCCTTGCAGAGGATGTTAACTTAATTTCACTTAGAAATGCAACAAAACATGTAATTTGACCAGGGAGGTTCAAACCTTTGTACACAACTGTGCACACTTTGAAATATGCTGGGGAAAACATCCCACAATGTGGCTGAAATATGTGTTCTGGCAGTCTATGCTGTTGTTATTGTAGCCACAGAACAACACCGCTGTAGAGCGTTTTGGTGAGGAAGCCTTCATTAACACCACACTGCCCTCACTGAACTTTCACTGTGGCTCTAAAACCTCATTTCTCACGATTGGACACTGCTTGTTGATGCTCTTATGCATAGTTTATGTATTTAGCTGCAACCTTAGTAAATTGAACATGAATTTTAGGTGCAGTGTGAATGCAGACATATGGACATCTGTGTTCACACATTTCATAAATTAGTAAAGAAGGGTTTAAAAAATAGCATTTCATAGCTACTCATGACTTTGTTTCTAAATCGTTTGCATTTTCCATCCATCAGTGTTCTCCCAGCATGCACTGAGCAAAATACCACCATTGGGAACCCCCCCACAATGTAGCAATAAAGAAATCCTAACTGATAGCATACCCACTGCACGTTAATACAGTCGTATGCAAACTTTTGAACACACCCTCCACAGAGAAAAAACTTAAATATGGCATTTTCTGCTAATTTTAGTGCAAACTTTCAAATTTTTGAGTTCGACATCTAAAAAATAGAACATAAAATATAAAATGTGCCATGACTTTTGTACAGGCCACAGTTAATTTAATTTTTTTCCAACGTTAAATTCAGCAATTAAACACTAACTGTGCACTAAAATGTGGAGAAGTGTAGATGTTCTCTGTAGAGGACATGTTCACTTATTTTCACTTCAATTCAAACAATACATGTCATTAGACCAGGGGCGCCCAAACTTTTGCATACAACAAATTGCATATGTATTATTCGGCTTTTGAGATGCAACTATAGGTATTAGGCTTTCTTCTACTTTATAAATATATAAATAAATAGAAAGAGTCTGCCCTCGAGTATCTACCCCAGAATGCTTAGTTGTTCAAACATTCCTCCCATCTTCAGAATACATCACCAAAAGACGGCTTTCCTTGTCTTTAAACTGGAAAGCCTTGCTTTAGAGACTACTGTGCTGCTATATGAGGTGAGTAGGCACATTCATAACGAACTATGAGTGATAAAATGTTCTATTTTGGTCAGTGTTCCCCTTTAAACTAAGCAGAATTAGACTCTTTCCAGTCTTTTTTACAAAAATGTAGATGTCCCAGGTATTAAGACGACTCAAATGCAGAAATTTGTTCAGCTTTGCATCATTACAAATTCACAATCTCTCTTTTTTTTTCCTTTTGAGTCTGAGCGAGCCGGGAATACAGGGAATTCAATTAAGCACAGCTCTGCGATACGCGAGGCCTGTTAATGTCAGGTTAGAAGTGAGTTATTGTGTGTGGACTACAGCGTTGCTTAATTTGCCCCTCGCCCACTGGTTAATAGCTATGTATTGTGAAAGCAATATGATGTATTACCTCAGGCCTCCTTGGGGGACTCTGAGTATCCCTGTTCTGAACCCATTAAAAACGACACGAATTTCAGGTGCTATTCGTTTCTTTTTAACATCCTTTCATGTGTGATGACAACCAACATATTACTTAAAGAGGTTCTGGTAACTTACTTCAAAGAATGAGGCTTTTACCATGGAAAAAAAAAACTCAATGACCTCCCGAATTAGCACAACAAGGATTATGGAGGATCCCCATTGCAAATGGTATGCCCATTAAAAGCTCTGCTTAACATTGCAGAGGTGTAGCCTGAAGCTGTTATTCTGGTTTGAGTCCCATCTGGGTCATGTGCCATCTTTTACCTGGGTTTGTGTAAGGTCATGATAGTTTGTTCTAAGATGGGCTTTGACTTCCTCAAGTTGTTAAGCGACCCTGGGGATACAAAATGTAAATTATACCATAATGCTTGAATAGTATAACAATTTTAGACTTAAAAGCTATTAAAAAGCTTTTAAGAATGCAGGTTAACTCCTCAGAAGCTTAGAGAAGACCTTTTCTACAGATTCATTGGCAGAAAAAGACCTGATGACCTAAAACAGTGTTCTTATACTCTATATGTCCAAAATTATCCAGATATCTCTTCAAATTAGTGAATTTTAGCAAATTTAAGTGCTGTGATTCCTGACACAGGTGTTCAGTTGTGCACAAATTTGTATAATCTCTATAGAAAAGTATTGACCAATAGAATGGAATGCTTGAGAGCAGCAACACATTGAGCCTAAAGTCGCCATGCTCAGTGCCAAGCGTCCTCTGAAGTCGTATAACACCTCTCAGCATTGGGCTGTGGAGCAGTGGAACTACCTTCTCTGGAGTGATGAAGCTCCATATACCAGTGCCTTTGAGACGAGTTGGAGTGTGTTTCTGATCCAGATCTAATCATGCAACATCATATCAAATCAATCTGATTTCAAATTTGCAACCAAATCCTCACAGCAATGTTCCAACATCTAGTTTAAACCCTTCCCAGAAAAGTAGAGGCTGTTACTGCAGCAAAGTAGGAAAAAACTCCCTATTAATACCTTTGATTTTGGAGGAAATATGGGATGAGCAGGTGTCTACAAACTTTGGGCATATAGTGTGTTTAATGAATTAGATGTCCTTAACCTAAATGAAATCATATCCAATCCTCTGACTAAAATATAGAAATATTAAACCAACTCAGGAATGTGGAACAGCAATTAGCAGGATGCTACCAATAGAAGTGAAGTGTTTTCATCTGAGGGTGAATGAGGTGGCACTGGCTGCTCCCCTGGATGACTGGTTGACAGTATAATTGAAAGAGTAGCACCTAAGAAAATCTGTGTTATTCAGCAATGGCATTCATTGTGCTTCCTGCAAAGAGATTAAACTTACATAGGAGTCATCTAGTCTGTAAGATAAGAGCAGCATTTGTTAATAAGCTATTAATGAAATCTGCTGGAGCTGGCTTTCTGAACTGGTGATTGGCTCCAAACTGTGGCCTCACACTCATAGGACTGTATAGCATCACCTCGAGAAGATCTCATCTCTCGTATATTAGATTTGCATTAAATATTTGGGCATATATATTCTGTATATTATTACGGGTACATGAAAACCTAGCAATTCTTCAGTTTTCAAATCTTTTACATCATTTGAAAATGTCAGCTGCCCTATACGCTGTAGACCAATGGTCTTCAACCCTCGTCCTGGAGATCTATCTTCCTAAAGAGCTTAGTTCCAACCTGTGTCCAACAAGCTGTCCTGCCCTTTATTTAACTCTAGTACGTCTGATCCAGCCGACCAGGATTAGAGACCAATGGTATAGACATTTCATGATAAAATGGATCAATGAAGACGGCCCAGAAATAATTGGAATAAAATTGCTAATTGATAATTGCTACAATTACATACATGAAATCACTGTTATTCTTCTTCTACTTCTCACATAGACGTACCATTTCAGAGATACTATGTTCGGCTACAATAGGGACAACATACACATACCAGAGATTGTGGTCCCCCGAAACAATACATTCAGTGACGAATGTTGCATTATTACAGTTATGAAATTGAAATAATTAAGAAAGATACCCAATAATGATGATGGCTTTCTAAAATTTCCACACGGATCTACTGCACTGTGAACTCATAGGCAGATGCAGTATGTATTTTGGCAGATTAACTCGTGCATGTGATTTGCCAATATGAGGTCTGTTTTGAATAATTAAAAAAAGGTCTGTTTGGTTGCTGCAATACTTGAGTTGACAGAGAGCATGAACTGGCAGGGTGGTTCAGACTACAGCAGAAAAACATCACTCTTTTTAACCCTTAAACTGCAGCTTTTTTACTCAGTCATTGATCTTATGACTCATTACTTTAACATATTGATAAAGCAGGACTAGAATGAATTGTTTGGCAGCTATTCTGAAACTGATATGTAAACTATGTAATGAAAGTGAGGAGCTGAAGTGTGGGTTCACATATGAGCATTGATGACTTAACTCTTCCATGTATAGAGTCATTACCTTTGTTTCGGTCTACCTTCAAATGTAGTTAGATAATTGTGTATGTAATTATCTAAAAGTGGAAGAATGAATAAAACAATGAATTATTTATTTTTAACATTCAATTAACATTCTGTATTGATGTGTTTAAGACTTCTGACTTTGTTTCATGTTGAAAAATGATAAGTACTATGTAAAAATGTAAAAGAAGATCTGCAAAACAAAACTATACACAACAGTAAATTTGCCACATATTCAAATAATAATGAAATTTACGTACAAACAGTTATTGCATGGATTTAGAGTCTCCTAGAGTCTTTACTTGTTTCAGTCAGCTACGATCAGAAAAATGGTAACTAATGTTTTATTTTTGCATCTGTAGTAACTGTAACTCTGAGGGTTATTAAGTGTCATTCTTTTTAATGTGATTCTGAAACATTTTTTTTTATTTAGTCCTAAATTTCCTGTTTTGAGAGAAAGTCTTAGACATCATTATCTAAGGAAGAAATATCTTATTTGTTCAGAAAAACAATACTGGAATAAATACAAATAATATTAATATAGTAAGAAGTAATTTTGCATGTATTAATGTATTCTTTTAACGTTTTCCAAACATCTCCTCAAAGAAGCCCAGTATTATTTGTAGTCATTGTCCAATACCAGTTTTGGGTGATCAATATTTCATTATATTAAATAAAGTGTACTGCTAAGGTAACAAAACATTGCGATGGCTGAGGGCATCCAGGAGAAGTTTGGCATTATGCTCTGTTCTTCAAACAAGCTTACAAGATATCAGACACTTTTTGAAAACAAGACATTCTTGTTACTCTAGTCAAATTACATATTTTGCAGATTTTCTAAGTGAAAATAAGTTAATCATTCAAGTTTTAGTGCACTATTTCTACATATTTGTTGAAAAAAAATTATTATTTTTTTTTAAATTATTATTGCTATTTACAATATCAACAAACTGTGCAATTTAACCCAAATGTTTATGACTGTAAATGCCATGGTTACACACACATGAATAACAAAAAAGAAGACTGTAGTAACTGCAGAAAATTGCAGCATAAAACCACTTTGTCCACTTTGTTAATGTCATCATACTGCCCTCTTTTGTCAGTGTAAGCATGTGAGTATGTAAGGGTCTCACACTCTTTCTCCCTTCAGCAACTCAAAGAGAACTGGGTCACACTAGCAGAAACGCCAAAATACCAGCTGTTCTTTAAAAGTCCTGATTCAATCTAACAGATCAGCCTCACTTTAAAAGATCTGCTTTAGTTTAAGAGTCCAGCTTCACTCTAACAGACCTGCTTCACTCTAACAGACCTGCTTCACTCTAACAGACATGCTTCACTCTAACAGACCTGCTTCACTCTAACAGACATGCTTCACTCTAACAGACCTGCTTCACTTTAACAGACCTGCTTCACTCTAACAGTCCTAATTCACTCGAACAGACCAGATTCATTCTAACAGTCCTGCTTCACTCTAACAGACCTGCTTCACTTTAACAGCCCTAATTCACTTAAACAGACCAGATTCACTCTAACAGTCCTGCTTCACTCTAACAGACCTGCTTCACTCTAACAGTCCTGCTTCACTCTAACAGACCTGCTTTATTCTAACAGTCCTAATTCACTCTAACAGTCCTGCTTCACTCTAACAGACCTGCTTCACTTTAACAGACATGCTTCACTTTAACAGACATCCTTTACTCTAAAAGTCTTGTTTCACTCTAAAACACCCACTTCACTTTAACAGACCTGCTTCACTGTAAAAGTCCTGGATGAGGCTAAAAGTGCTGCTTCACTCTAATAGAACAGTCCTGCTTAACTGTAACAGCTGTGCTTTACTCCAACAGACCTGCTTCACTTCAGCAGACCCCCTTCATTTCAACAGCCCTAATTCACTGTAACAGAGAAGCTTCACACTAACAGACCAGCTTTGCTCGAACAGACCTGCTTCATTCTGACATTCCTGCTTTACTGTAACAGACCAGCTTCACTCTAACTGTCCTGCTTCACTCGAACAGACCAGCTTCACTCTAACAGTCCTAATTCACTCGAACAGACCAGATTCATTCTAACAGTCCTGCTTCACTCTAACAGACCTGCTTCACTCTAACAGTCCTAATTCACTCGAACAGACCAGATTCATTCTAACAGTCCTGCTTCACTCTAACAGACCTGCTTCACTCTAACAGTCCTGCTTCACTCTAACAGACCTGCTTTATTCTAACAGTCCTGCTTCACTCTAACAGTCCTGCTTCACTCTAACAGACCTGCTTTATTCTAACAGTCCTGCTTCACTCTAACAGACCTGATTCAATCTAACAGTCCTGATTCAAGCTAGCAGTCCTGCTTCACTCTAACAGACTTGGTTCATTCTAATAGTCCTGCTTTACTTTAACAGACCTGATTCAATCTAACAGTGCTGCTTCAGTCTAACAGTCCTGCTTCACTCTAACAGACCTGCTTCATTCTAATAGTCCTGCTTTACTTTAACTGCCCTGCTTCACTCTAACAGTGCTGCTTCAGTCTAACAGTCCTGCTTCACTGTAACAGTCCTACTTCACTCTAACAGACCTGCTTCATTCTAATAGTCCTGCAATACTTTAACAGCCCTGCTTCACTTTAACAGCCCTGCTTTACTCTAACCGAACCACTTCACTCTAACAGTCCTGCTTCATTTTACAGTAGTTCTTCACTTTAACTGTTATTTTTTACTCTAACAGACCATCTTGCTTCATTTGTGTATTAATTTATATGTTTGTTTATGAACATGCAAGACAGAGATGGATAGAGCTATACAGAGGGCAAGACGGAAAGAGAGAAGGGGAGAGAGAAGGTGGAGATAGAAAGAGTGAGAGAGATAAAGAGAGACAGTTAATGATCATAATGGAGTACAGGCAGTAAGTGATAAGCAGTAAGGCCACATATTTAAAGACAGATTTTTTTTATTATTAATTAAAATTATTCCTACATGCTGACTCTGTTTTTAATACTCAGCTCACACACTTTATTTCTGAGGGAATACAACGAACAAACATTTCCTAACTACATTCTTTTTAGCAAATATTTATAACAATTTAGAGTTTGTTTGACATTTATTATGTGCTATGAGTGCCACTAAAATGAAATGTATTTATGTAAATTCATGTACACAATTTTTTTCTTTTATGTTTTACCATTGTTTTGCTCACAAACTCAAAAGTGATATGAATACAAATTTATTTTTGTTTATTATTGTGTATTGTATTCTGTCCCTGCTATTCTGTGTTCACATATGCAGGATAGTGTAGATAGAGCTGATATAAAGTGGAGAAAGTGTAGTGTCTGCAGACAATGCAGAAATGTGTTTGATGATGATTTGAATGGAGGGCATCTGATGAAAGGAGAAGGTTGCCCCTAGTGGAGCTTTGAGGAGCCGCAGCTCAGGGGTGAATCATCCTGAGAGTACTGAGAGTTTGGCCAACCTAAACAGATCAGATACAAAAATAGAGAGTCTAATCAAAATCTGAACTTCAACCCATTTGTGCCCAAATTGTTCCTTGTTGTTTATTTATGTTATTTGTGTAGATGTTTGTATTCCTTCATGTGTGATTCTTTAAACAAATAGATTTCTTTAAAAAGTGTATTAGGTGGGTGTCAATCAAACAAGATTTCTGCATAATTAAAATGTAAACAACGTCTTTCAGAGTGGTTTGGTATGAAAAATGTTCCATTCTAGAGAAACTTACTGATTCACAATTGTTCACAGTGGTGGTGATAGAACCAAACATCCAATGCTTCTACATCAGTTTAATGCCTCTTAAATTTACCTCACAGAGAGTTATTACAAATATTGCTTATGAATATGCTGCCTGAGATATTGTTTTATAATATTTTTTTATCCATTCATGGCAGAAAAGTACATTCAGAGTATTAAAGAGCAAAATAATAGAGAATTTGGATTTACCATTATTTTACGATGTAAACTTCAGAATAAACATTTAGTCGCATTGGTGGATCGTAAATACAATTACTATATTTGTGTTATAGACATTGGGACCCCTAGTCCCTATCACCATCACTGTAAAGAAATCTGCAAGATGTCTCTGCAAAACATCATTTCATGTCGAACCACTATGAATAACTCTTTACATCGTCATGACTGAAATATGAGGAATTTTAAAAATTGGTGGAATTCTCCTTTAACCTGCAATTTAATATCAACACAACATATATCTTTCAGATCAGAATGTTATTGCTGTATTTAAGCCAGTGTCACATCAGTTGCTAACCAATCACCTCTCTTTGCCTTAAGCTCAGGTCACAGGATCATGTAATGTTAAAATCTCCTTACTGGTCATTTACGCCTACTGATGTCCGATGGGATCATAATGCCATCAAATATTTCAATCAGGTGTTTCATCCACTTATAAATGCAGTTCCACTCTCTGGGTGGCTATTGGATTTAAAATGTGAAATTAATTATGTGGTGATTCTCCTGGTAGGATTGATTGCGGCCTGGAGTTTGTACTCCTGACCTCAGCTCTCACTGCGTTCACCTGCTTTGTAGTTCCTTACCATATAGGTGCACTACATAGACTTACAATTACTAACTGTAGTTCACTGTTACAGATGGTTTACAGTAGTACATCTTGTGTAAAAGTGCATGTTTTACTCCTGTGATTATACAAGTGTATCTTTGTAGCTATAACACATTTTCTCTTATGTAATTACACATTTGTAATGAGTTTTTCAGCAAGACTTTTCTGATTGTAGGAGGAGTACAGGAGGTGTGTAACAGATTGTACAGGAGGTGTGTAATAACCTGCATCATGAGAATACTTGCACAGCATCTGCACAGGAAACTCCAACTTTCCTAACATGTAGCTGTAGAAGTATGCTTGTTTTGTGACATGGTAACCAAAAGTTACTGCTTTAAAACTTTCTGTAATGTGATGGTATTTACACAGCAACAGCACATATCTTTAAAGGTTACTTTTATGTAAGCAATTAAAATGTGTGTTTTATTATACTACCCCAAAAGAATTGCCTGGATTACCAATCTGTAATTTCACTATATTGCTTATTCACTATAGTCCTTAGCCACGGGAGAAAGTCTCACACCGCAACAGCTGTGTAACACACAGGAGGCCGGCCTGGGAAGTCTCGAAGGCTGAAAATATCCTTAGCCATAAATGGGTAGCATTGTCCAGGCAGCCCCTCAGCTGCAACATAACATCACCCAAGTGGCCAGCCCAGGCAGCAATGCAGCTGCAATGCAGCGCGGGCCAGGCAGCCAGCCTAAGAGGCCTCATAACTGCGGCATAGCGCTGCTCATGTAGCCAAACACCACTGGTCCAGGCAGCCCCACAACCGCAGCACTCAACCAAGCAGCCAGCCCAGGCTGCCATGTCACGTTGATTGGATACCCAGTCCAGAAAGGTTACGAAGCCGCATTACAACGTCATTCGAGCGGCCGGTCCGAGTTGCATCATAGCTGTGATGTAGCATCACACAAACAGCCAACCCAAGAAGCCTCTGAGCCACAGTTGGAAAATCGCACTTGGCCACTATCTCAGTGGATATGATGGCAAACACCTCAGCCAGCAGGGAAACATCAAAACATACACGTTAACACTACAAAGCAAATGAAAAACCAGTGTAAAGTAACGTAAAGTGTACTTACAGCGGAGTACACACGCACACTCACTCCAACTTTCGGAATTCGTTCTACATTTAAGGCACCTCAGCGCAACTGCAGCACCATTTAAGGTGGAACAGAAAGAGAAGATGAGAAGCTGGCAAATAAGAAGCTAAGTTCAGCTTTCTGTATGTGTAAGAGTTTGTAAGAGCTTTGTCAGTTTTAGTAGCCACTTTTATTAGTTTTTATAAAATCTAATGGATTGGAATTTTCTGAAATCTGGAGATGCGCAGGCTTTACGGATCCAGTCCACCAATCTAGCTAATCTTCTCCTCATAGCATTTTCTGGAGACTGCATCTAAAGTGTCCACATCTTTTCATGTTTTTCATGGTCATTCTGGTCCACCTGCAGGGTCGTAACTGCAGTCTCTGGTTTTAGAAATTCTTAATATCACTTATGAAAACAGCTTTACTCATGTGGACATTTCATGCAAAATATAGGCAGACACACAAATACACCAATTACAGGTAAGAGGCAGTTGATGGACACACAAATCCACCAGTTTTACACAGTGAGAGGCAGATGGCATCTGTCTCAACTTCTCTTCATTGGCTCATAACTCTGGATGCGAATCACGTATGATCTTGTGATGAAATGGAATCAAAAGGGCGACTCTACAGATTCAGGAACTGTTCGAATTGTATTTCTGCACTGTATTATCATACTGATATTAATCAAAACATGGAGAAACATCTAATTTGACACATTTATGTGTTCATCTCCCCCAAGGGTTAATCTGACAAATATTGAAAAGGCTGATTGTGATGGTTTTATGGCTGCGTCCACAAGGCAAAAAAGGGCACTACTTTTTGGTGGAACGAATAAGCAACATTAAAACACATTTGATTTGGGCTTTTTCCCTTACTATTTTCTTTATGTTGCAGTACTCATGTATAAAAGGATTCCAACCAGATGTAGCAACAACATGTTCCTGTGTTGCAGAAGCCACCACCAGCAACAGCAGCAGAAGGAAACGCTGCACTATAGTGCTTCTGGTTGCACCCAACATATACTCGACAACAATACACTCCTCAGACAAAAGGAGCCTTCCTCCGCTGTCAAGATAACGCTCAAGTCCCTTTTGTAATGCCATGGGCTATTATACATGTGCTGTGGTCTCTCTACTGTTTATGGTCCCTCATCGACACAAAGGCAAAAAGGAAATGGGGCAGAACTGGATGGCATACTTGTTTTAACATGCGGGACGCTGACAGAAAATGACTGATCTGTTAAACAAAAGGCGACTCTTCAAAACAGATCGTAATGGCCTTAATCAAAGCCACTAGCTCTAAAGTAAAACGAGGAGGAAAAAAAGATTGACAATTCTGAACTATGCAAGTCGGCCTATTATGGTTTTTAGGGGAAGCTTTTCTATCTTATGAAGCGTAGTCTTTTTTTGCAGGCTGAATATCTACAGCAGGTGCCAGTCACTGAAATTACAGCAGAAGAAAGTAAAGACTGTAAAGAGACAACAGCTTTTAAAATGTTGAAAAAAGGAAAGAGAGAGAAACCACACTAACTTGGCCTCGTCTCAAAAGCACTGTAGATGTGGTTGAAACCAAGAAATCCTTCTCTATTTAAAACCTGAGAGAAAGACCTCCACTCTGTTTTTCACATTTGAATTCTTTGGTGCTGAAACATGCACAAAGTGATGACATTTGTGGTTGGAAAGATGAGTGTTCCTGTAACAGACTGAATTCTCACCTGATATCTGCTGTGATGACCTTTAACTGGCTGCCATTAAGGCAGGAAATGTTTTCATATTTAAACCATCCCTATGGCTTATTTGCATAAAATGTCTTGGACTTTCTGTTGCAAATTTCACCAAAATGGTCTTTTGTACTTTGTGGTACAAGCTGAGGTGTTTATATTTTATTTACTAATTTATTGGTTGTTTGATTGTTTGCAATGAAAGATTCTATCCAGTATGAATTCTAGGCTAGTTTGTGCACTCTTAGAAATAAAAGGTCCTCAGTGGTTCCTGGCTTGGACATTTGGTTCTATACTCTCAAAAGCAAAGGTTCCTCAGTGGTTCTTGTCTTGGATGTATGGTTGTGAGAGAAAACAAAAAACTTCAATTGTTATGGAAACTTAATATTAGTTGAAGGTTCTCTAAACTTATCCATCCAAGGTTCTTTAGGAAACTTAAAGTGGCTCTTCTATTGATCTTCTGTACCCATTATTTTAAGAGAGAGTTTCAGTTGGCATAGAACCTTTAGATCTTGTGGAGGTTCTTTAAACTTATATATAGGATTTTCATATTTACAGAAATGATTCTTTAAAGATGCTCACCACTGAAAGGTTCTTTAGAGAACCAAAAGTGGTTCTTCTATGGCATGAAACCACTATAAGTGACTGGACTTTACATATGGGATCTGATTAAGTGAGCTTTTTATAATTGACCATTCTTAATGATTGCATTACATTGCCATTGCTGATTAGCTGCTGTAAAGTGGTTCTGTTAAATTACATCCAACTGTGTCTCATCAGGCCTGTATAGCTTAAATACATTGCTGTGGTGGTGGTGGTGGTGATGTGCATGTTTGCTACAGTGTCCTTAAACTTTTTACAACTGTTGTTGTTCTTTTTATACAAAAGAGTATTTCATTTCATTTTCAACATATTCACCAAGACGTATCTGTTTTTCTTTCCTAACACATAAAGCACTTTACACGCAGATTTATTTTCGCTGATCATAATTAAACATTTGCAACCTTTTTTAATGTTTCATTTCTTTTTGTTTTCTTCAGTTACTCTTCATGTTACTCTTATATATGGTATAATCAAATATATGCCCATTTAGTTATTTCAGACATTTAAACATTATTGCTGTTCATCTTTGCTTTGGTTAAATGTGTGATGTACTACACTGAGGTTGTTGTGTTTCCATGTAATTAGTACAAAAACCATATTTGCTGTTTGAAGAGAACTTCCTCAAATTCAAAAGAACAACCAGATAAGCTAAATGGAACTTGCCTCCTCAAGCTCAGGATATTTTACTGTATAGAATTTTGTGTAGAGTTTCAGTTCATAAAAGGTTTTCAAGTGAAAATATCATGAGTGATGGAGTTTGTCATGCAAATTTAATTTAAGCCTGTAATTAAAATGTGTCACTTTATGCTACCTAACACTAATAGGAATAACATACTGCCAATCATACATCATGAAGATGTGAATTTAGGTGATTCATTAATGCAAAAATATTTGTGCAATGATCTCTTAGCAAAGGCTGTGTTCACAAAGCAGGTGAAAGTGACCCAAATCTGATTTTTTCATCAAGTCCAATTTGTTTGTTCGGCTGTTCACAATATCTTCTGAATATGACACGTTATTTGGCCACAGCCACTTCTTTGGTTTGTGTCCTTGGTTTCTTTAAACTTTTTACTTTTCTTTGACACCGCAGCCTCATTCTCATATGGCCGTGTTCAGCCATTTCCCTCTAAATCTCTTCAAACACTGAGAGATTTGAATAAGTGTCTTCTAATTTTGTTTGTCTCAGCAGTGCGAAATTATGATGAATGTCGAGTTGGATTGACATAAAAGTCACCTAAATTCTGATCTGGCTGCCACACGTCGTAAATGTATTGGATCTTAGTAGCACATAAGAAAGTGTCCCAATTTGGAATTGAAAATGTCAGATTCAGTGTGTGTTTTTTACTGTTCACACTGCTACACAGGCAACACATCTCTGTCACATATGAAGAAAAAGATCAGATTTGAAAAACAACTGAATCTAGCAGAACAAATTTTATTTACAGTTCTTTAAAAGTCTCTTGATAATCTGCTGAATGTATTCACTGCTGCTACATTATTGACATATTGTTGATGTTATTGAGAGTCTTTATTTGTTTAGTGTGTTTATTTCACCTAAAAAGGACACTCAAAATAAAGTGTCACCTGTTTATTGTGCATTTTTACAACTAATAATATTATTAGTGATTTTCAGTTTATAACAAACAAAGCTTAATGCTTAGTAAATAAACCATTTAGAAGTGTCTAATTTGGGCTTCATTGGACAAAGAATAAGCTTAATTAACTCCAATATGTGTTCCTTAAAATAAGATGATACCAATAATTGAACATAGAGTAATTCCATGAGTTTATTCCCTCTTAATGGTTCTTGTGTTGTATAAATGAGCACAGCTAAACCCTGATTTCATACCATCAGGATGACACTCCATGAGATGGCAAACGTGAGGACGGGAGCACATTTAGACAATAAAACAGAGGCGGAAATATCAAATGAAATCAGACGTTGTATAACCATTGAGCATTGTTCCACTAAATGTACATAACTACTCCAGTAGAGTGTGTGATGGAGTATGAGTGAAGGCGAGCTGCGGAGGGCTGCCATGCTACATTACTAAAGGCTATAATTAGTAGTGTTCTCGCATATCTCGAGAACATATTAGAGACGAGAAGTCACTTATAAAGACCCACTTGAATAGCACTCAAAATTTGCCTCAGTATGAACAATTTAATAGCTCATTGGAAGCTGTTAACCCAGGTTAACACTACACGGGCGGCTCATCGCTCGCTGCGTTAGCTGGGACTTGTAGGAGCGCGGGTTCTTTTTACACAGAAATATGACTCAAATACAATGTGTTATTCTTCTGCATTGAGTCTTCATTGACGTAGCACTAAAATGATCATAGAGTTTATCGCAGTGACTCGTGATGCAGTGAACGGTGAATGAAACTCTGCATACTAATGCAGTGAAAAGGGGGAAGCCCCATTAGCACAGCAATGGAAAAGCAAAGAAACAAACAAGTGAGAAGTAGAAAGTGTGAACCTCATCAGACGTATCTCATCTGGACACAGTTCTCAAGAATTTCCTCTAAATTAGTTCCATTTTTACTGTTTTTGCTCCCCATTTTAGAACTATCCACTCTAAAGAATGGTTTGTCAGTTCAGTCTGAAAAAATCATGCAGTAACAAGTAAATTAATTTGTTTTATTCAACCTAAAGAAATATTTTGACTGCATTTTTCAATCATAGTGTTTTTTGAGTTGAATAAAACTTGTTTAATTGTATGGTTTTTGAGTGTATGCTAAGCTTACATTACTAAAAATCAAGCCTTCTTTGAAGTGATGCTTTATAGTAACCACTTTCTGTTTCTGTTTAACCACAAATCAAATTTTTGTTTTCTTCCTACAGTCTCAAAAATGAAGGAGTGGACAGGGTTTTTGGAATGGTGCTTTAAAAGAACAGTAGTTGATTACCTAAAGAACCTTTCATTGGATGGTAAAAGAACCCGTCTTGTGAATAAAATGTGTAAGTGCAAAGAACAGTTTTAAAGTTTAAAGAACGTCCACATAATGTAAAAGTTCTATACTTTACTCCTATCTCTGTTAAAAGTCTTTGAAGTGATATTTTATAGTAACCACTTTCTGTTCCCTAAAGAACCTTCCAATCAATGGTTATTTAGAGAACTATTTTCATAAATGAGATGTGTGACTGTGAAGAACCTTTTCAATGTTTACATCTCCTCCATGTAATGTAAAGGAAATATACTGGTTTAAGCATTTTCTAAAAATGTGATGCCTTAAATGACTCACCATCAGGCCCCTAAAGAACCTTCCAGTTGATGGTTCTTTAACGAACTCATTTAATATATCAGATTGAAATTTGAAATATTTTTGGTCCTCACTTGATAATGTGCTGTTTTTTTTGTTTGTTTGTTTGTTTGTTTGTTTGTTTTTTAACCACAAATCAATTTTTTGTTGGAAAAACTAAAGTGAGTGTGAAGATCCTGTTAAACTAAAAAGTTCTTCCTACAGTCTCAAAAATGAAGGAGTGGACAGAGTTTTTGGAATGGTGCTTTAAAAGAACAGTAGTTGATTACCTAAAGAACCTTTCATTGGATGGTAAAAGAACCTGTCTTGTGAATAAAATGTGTAAGTGCAAAGAACAGTTTTAAAATTTAAAGAACGTCCACATAATGTAAAAGTTCTATACTTTACTCCTATCTCTCTTAAAAGTAATATTTGAAAATGGGTTCTATGGGGAGTCGCCTTAGAAGAAGCATGTTTGGTTCCTTGAATAAACTTTCATGATAGTTTTTTAAAGAACCATTTTTGCAAATTAGCTGTTAAAAAGTAAAGAACATCCCAACCCTGTAATGTAAAGGTTTGATGCAAATGAAAGGTTTTTCCTACCCTCATAATAATAAAAGTGTTGAAAGAGTGTTCTTTGAAGTGATGCTATAGAAGAACCAAATTCACCTCTTTTCCTACACTCTTTATAATAAAGGGTTCTTTATTTTGAAACAAGGTTCTTTATAGGGATGCTATGGAAGAATCAAATTCAGCTCCTTAAAGAACCCTTTGGCAGATAGTTCTTTAAAGACCCATGTCTGCAAATGAGGTTTATGAGTGCTGAGAACCATTTCTTTACCGTTTTGAAGTACACTGAAATATAAAGGTTCTATAACAGTTAAAGACTTACACTCTTTATAATGAAGGTGTCACAAAGGACTCTACTGTTGCCAAAGATGAACCACTTTTGAATGAACCATCACACACTGGTCTGATACCAGAGGTGAAAAATCTCCTAGAACTCAAAGAACTTAAAGCGAAATGTTACCACTAACCTAGTTTACCGAGTATCTGCAGGTGTTTTCACGCTGTATCTGGAGAAAAAGAGGGCAAACTGCACTTCTACAAGGAAATAGCCAGAGGAACATGCAAAGCAGAATGAAGCTACTAGAGCATCAATAGCGAGGAGACGAGTGAAGCACAGAGGCAGAGGTTTGACTTTAATAAAGCTTCAAAGCTGGGCGTTTTAAAAACAGGGAGACGTTCACCCTGCTTAAAGCTTCCATCTGTCTCTGCATACACACCTCCTCCCTCCCCATTCACACGACAGGTGTGTGTGTGTGTGTGTGTGTGTGTGTGTGTGTGTGTTCCAGCATGCCACAGCCAGAGTGGGCACCTCACAAGCCCACAGCATCCCACCCAAACCCCCTGAATTACAGCCTGCATCCCTCCATCTGCCTTTATCCTACTGTGCTGTAACAACATATCTGGAAAAGCAAACTTTCGCTGTCTTCAGAACACTTGAGAGAAAAAAAAGGAATTTATTTTATAAATTGCCTTATTTTCACATCAATAAAACTAAAACACATCATAGACCAATTTTAAAAAATGTATTCTAATTTTTTTCAGGATATATATTGTTTGGCTTCACATGTACCACAAATCCATATTTAATACCACCTTTATTAGAGGAATAAAAATGATTTTTCTATCATACATCAGCTGTAATTCTGTAATTCAAAAACTCTTCCAAATTGATACAAACAGATTAAAAGCATTGTAGAATGAAAATATATCACAAATTTATCTTTCAGTTTCTTTACTTTTGGTGGTACCACTTTGCAATACAACTATGCTTATAAAGGATTTATAAAGGGCTTAATTTTACTGGTTATACTTCCAGTCCTAAAATCTGGTAGGCTGAGCCGTGCACACCTACCACCTTACAACAGCTGAATTCTGTATTACTCTGCCAAGTCACCAAAAATCCTTGTGCTGAGCAGTAAACTGAGTAGATGACAACTTATTTGGCTAAACTAGAACTAGGCTGATCAGCTATTTGGCTGAAACATAGCTAACATGCTAAACAACACCTTTATTAATATCACAAGTTTTGAAATAATGCACTTACTATATGACTCACTGTGAAACTGCAATGTAAACTAGCAAAGTTACTTGAATGTCTTCATGCTTCAGATGTTTATGTTCTAGTTTTGCCTTAAGTAGCACTAAACCCAGGCTGAATCTCACAAGACTGTCCCATTCCTACATAGTGCACTATGTAAGTTATGAAATTCTGGCTTCTACACCCAAACAGTGCACTCAGTTTCCAATTGTGCATGCATGACTGAATCCCAAATGGGTATTTATGAGATATATTGTGCACTGTTTTAGCTGCAGGAGCCAGTATTTTAATTTCTATGTAGTGCACTATGTAGGGAGTCGGGAGTTAATGGAGAACCAGCCCCAGCATGTGAAAAGAAAAGTACAACACAGTTAGCTCAGTGCTTAATAAGACTGGAAATTTGGTAAATTGCTGAGCAAAAACTACTCATAAAGCAAAAGCTTTTGCATTACATAGCGCTAATAGTGATTTTTTTTCATTATATATATGACAAAAAGTTAAAAAGTTAAAATGTTCTTGCCTCCTTCAGTAGTCCATGGTTGCTTGGCAACAAAAACATATGCTTCTTAGCAGAGTAATTGTTTACCTTGATTATTATTAATAATAAATTATTTATTACAGAATTGGTATGTTATGTATTTTATGCTGTCAGCCATTAAAAAATTAGCAATAATCCATTTGGACCTGTGTGTAAGTTATGAAATTCTGAATTTGGGATTTTATTACTGGTAAGGGGGTTTCCCTCACTTCACATCATGCTTAATAGCACCCTTATCTGTGATAAAATTACTGTAATGCACAGCCTCTCATGGCTTGTTTCTTTAATAAACATCATAAATCATTAATAAGTAGGTATAATACATGAATAAAAGGGAAACAGCGAGCTGTTCTATCTAATTAATACTAATAACTGATGATGCCGACAGGTTTAATGCTGACTGATGGAGAAGACAAAGTAAGATCAGTAACAAGCAAGATCCGAGGTTTAACAGTAGAAATGAATGAGGGCTCACTATTTGGCAAACAGTAGCTTGCTGCTGTCCTGTCTGTTTATGTGTTAAACTGGTTATCAGTGATTATAATGATACAGTGCAAAAACAACAATTCGATGTTTTGACTTATAGAAGTAAGTTGCCTTAAAACTTTTAAGTTTAGTTGATTGAATTTTGAAGGTAAAACAGCCCAAAAAAGACAGAATTATCGTGTCTACATTAGCACTAGGGGGCAGTGTCCAAACCAGAATGTACGAAGAAAAAGTCCATTTTCTAACTGCTCCATTTGAGTTGAGCATTCTTTGTCAATCGTCTCATCACCAACTCTACCAAAGAGCCAATCAGCGTTTGTTTGATACACAACTCTGCAGATTTGCACAATGTATTGTGTCCTCTACGAGCCCCTGCAAGCTATGATTACCCATTAACCCTTTCTCTGCCTTTCAAAATAAGTTTACATGCATCTTCAGCTTCACCTGCTACTTGTCAGGTTGTGTTTGTTATATACTGAAGTTGAGAGTTCATTTAAACTCATTATATTTTTCATGCCTTGGGTTGGGTTATGGTTAAATTAATGAACTTATAATTTGATCGAATTGATTTTCTAAATGAAAATAAGTTTAAAAGTTCTCTACAGATGATACACTTCTGAACTTCTGTGAGTTTCACATACTGCTGGAAAATAAAACATCAAATGTAGCCTGTGCAAAAGTTATGGCACATTTTATATTTTATATTTGACATTTTTTTACAATATGTTAAACATTGATGGGTGACTGAATGTTCTTGCCCCTTTTAGTAGTCCATGGATGCTTGGTAACAATAATATACTCTAAGGAACCACATTTCTTAGCAAAGTAGTTGTTTACCCTGATTACTATTAATAATAACAAATTGTTTATTTAATAAACCAGTATTTTATCTTATTTCATGTATTCAACCATAATATAGAAGCAATGATCCACTTGAGCCTGTGTGTAAGTTATGAAATTCTGTTTTTCTTTTTGGATTTCATCACTGGTAATTTGGCGTTTTATTTAGTAAAAATTAAAACATCCTCTACAGAGAACACACTTCTGTACATTTTAAGGCACAATTACTGTTTATTTGCTGAATTAAACATACTGGGCGAAAATAAAACATAAAATGTAGCCTGTGCAAAAGTCACATCACATTTTATATTTATATATTTTTTTTCCAATATGTTAAACTCAGAAAAAAATAGAAATTGGACACTAAAATGTGCAGAAAAATGTAATATTTAAGTTCCATGTAGATTGTATGTTAACTTACTTTCACTTTAAAAATCAAAATATGTAAATTGACTGGGATATTACAACTTTTGCGTCCCATATTTCAATTTGGTTGACACTTGTCTTTAAAGCTGCTATACAAGTAAAGGTGATTTGACTTGTCTTGGCTTAATTTTAGAGAACACTATAAATCCTTTGTGACTTTATCTGCTGCTGACTCTATAAAACAGATATTGTACACCACTGCATGACTGTCCCTATTATAACAACGTCAGTTTCAACATTTTATATCTGTGCTGAATACTCATAGGCAAATGTATACCATCTTGCTGGCACATTCAATTACATTTCCCCCCTCTTGAGAATATACACATACATATTTTCTTTCTTCGAACGTGTACATCGGTAATTCAATATTAGATACATTTTTCTTTTGCGCGGGCCCACACCGAGCACGCAGCTGCGCGAATGTAGATCACAGCGATAGACACTCGAGTTGCACCAAAACTTGCATTTTTACAAGCAAGGTGGGTTATTTTGAGAAAGACAAGATAAGTTCTGTTTTTCCTTCCTTCCTTCCTTCCTTTCCCTTTCTCTCTCTCTCTCTCTCTCTGTCTCTCTCTCTTTTTTTTGCTCACTCGCTCTCTCTCTTCCTCTCTCGCTCACTCTCGCTCACTGACACAAATCAGCACAGTTAGAATAAACTGCATAAGTTATCAGCTCCTTGGAAAGCAAAAAGGGGGACAAAAAAAAGAGAGAGGGAAAGACTTCTATCACTTAATGAAAAATAGCTTCCCTTTTGGACAGAACTTCATAGGCTGCAATCAAGCCGTGGCCTCCTCTTCTTGACGTGCAATCGAGGCAAATCAAGTCAGCATCTATTAATAATATTTCCCTGGCTCCTTTCATTCCAGCGCATGTCCTACGACTGTCAGGACCCGTGATGGAGCACTGCCTTTATCTCATCCCGGGCCTGCTCTGTCACAGTGATAAACAATTCTAACAAGAATCAGAATAAAGATCTTCCCAGTAGACTCCAGGAGATAGAGGCCCTTTTTTCTCATTTTCTAGACGGCAAAATTTAATCTAGTGGCTGGGCCTTTTTTCCCCTCTCTCTTTTTTTTTCTTCTCTCTCTCTCACACTCTCTCTCTCTCTCTCTCTCTCTCTCTCTCGCTCTTTTTCAAGCGTCACATTCAAAGAGATGCAAATGTATCAGAGCTGGGACCTGATCGACTGGAAGCACAGCATGAATGTCAAAGCGAAGGCTTTAGAAGAGAAGACACCTCCATCTTGGCGGAGCCGGCTAATGAGCTGAGTCCAGGCATCGGGCAGGTTAAGGCCGCCCCACGCATCAGGCCAACTGCCCTCATCCTCTTCACGTGTGGATGCACAGCATTAGCTGTTACTGTCTTAAAAATAAAGGTGGTGATGCCGTAGAAGCGTAGAACCACAGCTAGCTCCCCAAGGAACGTATCAATGGATGGTTCTTCTTGTAAGTGAGATGTTCAGGTGAATAATATGATTGTGATTTGACAGATTGCTGGACTAATACTAATTTCCACCAAGCATTTCCACAAATATGGCATGTAATCTAAAATATGGCATCTAATCCACAAATCATGTAATCTATTCATTCAAAAAAGTATTTAATTAAATAAATAAAACACTATTCAATCAAACAGAGCAGAATCTGCATGTATGGCACCATTCAAAAGTTTGGACTTTTCACTTGTTATATTAATAATTTGGTAAAATTAAAGATTAAATATGTTGTTAATAAGTGATTTACAACTTGTTATTTATATATTAATTAAGTGTTCATTAAGCACTAGGTATTGCTTAATAACTGAATAGCTACTTAGTTATTAGTAACTGTTAACTGATAGTGAGTAATAGATAATTACTCATTAATTTGTTCTAATTGCTGTTTATTACACCGCTAATATAAAATGAAAACTGTTATTAACATTTTGCATAAACGTCACAAAATAATTGATAATTATATGCTTATAAATAATGTCACATTATTTATGTATTAGTTAACTGTTCATTACGCATTAGTTAGTACTTAGTTACTGATTGAATGCTTGGTAACTTAGAACACAACTAATTAGCTTCTTATTAGTTAATTACTTAATTATACATTAACTTGTTCTAATTGTTGTTTATTACACAGAAAATGAACTGATAAATGGGTTATACTTATCAATATATCACACATATCAGTTCCTTATCAGTGTAATGAAAAAGCATTTTGTACACAGTTATTGAGAAATGATGCTATGAATTAAAAATAAACTAATTAGTTAAGTGTACTAAATTATGAAGTATTTAATCAAAAATCAGTGTAATTTTTCAGGTTTTCTGTTCTAAGATTTGGTTGCCACTTTATGAGAGAGAGAGAGAGAGAGAGAGAGAGAGAGAGAGAGAGAGAGAGAAAGAGAGAGATTTCTATCTTCCTGTTAATTATTTGAAACAAATTATACAGGGTTAACATAATAAAGGGGAATTCTCACTGTAGAGAAAGTTGCAAACTCAGAATTCTTTACATTGGTGGTGATAGAAACTAGGGGTTGCAATGTCTACAACACAAATATAGACATTATTTGACCAAAATTTTATCTTAAAACTATCGTAAAAACAGTCTCAGATATCAGACAGTGTATTCATATGCATTTCTTGTAATAACTTTCTATTAGGGAGTTTTTAAAGACATTAAATTCTATATCGTGTTCATATCACCACCACTGTGGACATTTCTGACTCATTAAGCTTCTCTAGAACAGAGTCTTTCATATCAAACGACTCCAAATGACTCTATTTACATCTTATCAATGTAATGATCCAGATGTGTTGAAAAATCAGTGAAATTCCCCATAAACATTTTTCTGAAATTAAATTTCTGCATTCAAAACTTTTAAACAGTGATGGTTGTGTACAGACTTTGTTATTTTAACATCAGTAGTGAAGATTTTGAAGTTAAGGAAGTCAAAAGTTAAATAAGTATGTCATACGACCTTCTTATGAATACACTGTCTGATATCTGAGACTGTTTTATGGTAGTTTTAAGATGAACTTTGGTTAAATAATGTCTATATTTGTGTCGTAGACACTGCAACACCTAGTTCCTATCACCACCACTGTAAGGACAGTTACCAGCATAACTTAGATCATGGGATTGTGGACGGTGGCGTTAGTAGACATGAGCAAACCCATTCGACAATAGTGTACGGAACAGTGTACTCTAATCACAAGTTCTAGCTTCTGTACTGGTGTTCCTAAAATAGTGCTCCAATGTAGGGAACAGTGACTGGGGGACCATATGTGTTTTTTATAGTGTTCTATGTAGTGCTCTAATGTAGTCAATTGTGAATAAGGTGTACTTTCTGTTCCCTATGAAAGTGATCAATACAGTTCTCTAACATAGGGAATAGTGATTAGAGGACTACTTTTGTTCTCAGTTAGTGTTGTATACATTGCTGCAGTGAAGGTAATTGCAATTAGGGCCCAGTACCATTTCTTATTTTTACCCCTACCCCTTGTTTTGAGTGCCACCTTGCCCTTTGGAACTGAGTTACAAGGGGTAGTGGTTGAAATCTTCCCCTACAAAATGGGACCCTCAAACAAAAAAGAACATTGCTTCATTAACAGCTACTGGCGCTGCTCTGTAGGCGACCCTGCCAGTCTGCAGTGACAGCAGAGGAGGGTAAAGTTCAGCTCCTCACTGCTGGGCTTTAGCTACATTTAGGACATCATATGCCTTCATAGGAGGGGGGATGTGATAATTATTTATCACCCACCCCTAATTCTTCAGTGATATGAAGCTGAAGTCGGCCATTTGCTAGCTTTTTGTTTGAATTTTCCCATTTCACCTTAAATGGGACCACTAACAGTGGACAGGAAATTTAGCTAGCTAGCTAGCTACTGAAACATCAGCATACTACTAGCGTTTTTCTATGCTTGTTATGAAGAAAAGATCCATAATACATTGAAACAGCATTAAACTAAGATAACTAAGAAAATACACTCTGTTTGGATTGTGCCTCTGAAAAACCTCAGTTTGGAGGACGATGACCACTTCGCCCTACCCCTCTATCTGAACAAAATTCAGGACACCCTAGCCCTAGACGTGAACGTGCAAAATGGAGGGGTAAGGCCTAGTGGTAGGGGCAAGGGGTGAAATGGGATTTGGCCTAGGAGACTATTTCTGTTCCCCATAAAACTGTGCTACATAGTACCTCTGATTCTCCAATATGGGGAATAGCGATCTCTTCCAACAGTAATAAGGGGACAGTTTTTATTCCCCATAGCAGAGTTTTATTTATGTCCTAGTGTAGAGAAAAGTGATTATGGATCCATCCAGCTCTCATATACAGTATTCAAAAACTCTCAACTAATAAACACAATAATGGATAAATGGATAATGGATAAACTCACTAAAGTATTCTCACTAATGTGAATCCAACTCACTCATATGGTGAGCAGTGAGATCCTAATGGGCGAAGGTGAACTGAATCGGAATGGGACAGCACTCTCCAAACAGGCCATCTGGCCCAGCCTGCATAACACAAGCTGACAAGTGGAGAGACCTGCAGACAAGAGGTGAAAATGCATTAATCAGGGATTCATCTGTGAAAAGCAATGGCTGGAGAGATGAGTAAGAAAGTGAAACATATTTTGGAATATTTTCCCAAAGGAATATGAGAAATGTTGTTTCAAGAGTTTCACAAATATGTTTCCTGGCCATAAAAAATGCCTTTAAATCTACTTTTAGAATCTATCAAAAACTGATGCAGTGAATTTACATCACCTTCACATGAACAACATACACACTTCAATGCCTTTTTGGCTTCTAGTTTGCTTTATTTAGTGTACAGACTACTTAAAGAATTACAAGTGAGCTGCCACTGATATAATTTTTTAACTGTGTATATATATATATATATATATATATACATATATATATATATATATTTATGTATGCCCCATACTTCTAACATTAACAGAGATGCTAAAAGTCACACTGAGGTTGTTAACAATTCATTACGGTAGTCGCTATTAAATTGTATAGGATCATATAAGAGTTATATGATATAGCTAGTAATGAGTATAAAAAACGTATTTGCTGATTTGTTTTTATAAATGGTCTGAGGCTTGTGTTGATAATAAAATGTACCTACGTGTAAGAATATGTTTTATATATGAAAGTATATATATATATTTATATATATATATATATATATATATATATATATGTGTGTGTGTGTAAACAAGAACAATAACCTATTGAATACATATTTTCGAAACCTAACATTAAAATATAAATGTAAAATTAAGCCAAATCTTAATAAACCAAAAAGGACCTTTAAAAGTTAAAGCTGGGCGCATGGATAGTCATTTTTTGGTCCCAATAATGAAGCCTGTTCTTCTCTGATTTCCTACAAAATAAGAATCTTTTTGTCCTGAAAATGTATGAAACCCAATACACACACACATGCAAACACACACACACACACACACACACACACACACACACACAGAGGAGGTGCACAAAACTGCACAAGATGTACCAAAAATGCACAAAAACAAATGCATACTCCTCCTTTTCTCACAGTCACTACTGAGTGTATATTTCCTTCACCAGTTTTGAGGATGTTTTTATTTCTCTCTGTCTCTTACGGCGGGAAACCCACTTGGCAGGACTGGGTGCTGATACATGTTCAATCTATAGTAACCCAACATGATCCAATGATGCAGAATCTCAGAGCGTGCGCTCGCCTGCCTTTGGTAAGGCTGTGTATGTACGTGTGTGTGTGTGTGTGTGTGAAGGGGAGGAAGATTGATTAGCTGCGAGTGTGTGGGTGGCAGGGGCGGCTCTGAGGCAGGCTGAGGGGATGAAAGGCGACTCTCTACGACAGACAGGTGAGGGATGACACCAATGGGGGGCAGTAAATAAAAGCAGCATCATGTGACCCATTTGGTAGGAGGACAAGTAGATATTGATCATAATTGATAATGATATTGATATAATTTATTATGATGGTACAAATCAATGATACAGTATCAGATAGTATTTGAGTTACCTTTAATAAAGTTAATGTTCGTTAATCAGACGTATATATAATCTCGTATCTCTAAAATGGTAACTTCACAGGAGAAGAAAAAAAACATACTCAGACATCAAGTTATTTTAGGCCATTTTTTTCCATTCATCATGAAATTTACACGCAATGTAAAGGTTAACAGGCATTTTCAAATTATGCTAAAAACTGAAAAGCAGCAAAAATATATATAAAAATATATAGAAGTGTGTAGTAAAACTTGCCGATGGATCTGCTGCTGGGTCCTGGCAAAAACCAGGTCAAAACCATCATTTTTTCTATACCTCCAAAGTTCAGTCTTAGTAGTTGTTTGCATTGTTTTGCTTGTCACAATCCAGATAATCTCACTTACAAATTTAGACGCAACAGTCCATAAAACCTTGGTCCACATCTCAAATGTCCACTTTTGGTGTTCTAGTGCAAACGTTATTCTTTTTAGTTTCCTTTTCTCCATGAAGCCTTTTGACAGCTACACACCCTTTCAGACCCATAGCACTGAGCCATCTTCTCACAGTGGAAGGATGGACAGAAACACCTGTGGATGTTTTCAGATCTGAAGCAGCTTGATTTCCTCCTCTTTCTCAAAGATGGAAGCTTCAAGTGCTGTTTATCTGATGGGGGCAGTTTTGTTGTCTTCCAGGTCTCCCAGGTGGTTGTTAGGAGTCCCATTTTCTGTGTTGCTTTAAATTATTTTTTGAACTCCACTTTTTTTATTTCTCTTTTGGCTTCCTCTTCCTTATGCAAGTAAATTATCTTATGTCTAATTTCCCCAGAAAGATTGATAAAAAATGAATAACTTGTACATAATAGTTATTTTGACTGGAAATTAAATAAATGGAAGGTGACTGCACAATACTGCAGCCAATGTATTGCCCAGCCCTAGGGGAGGTGGTGATAGGTCTGTAGAGTGGTGGTGCAGGACTGTCTCAGTCAGCCACTCCTTCATACACCTTTCCCTTTTCTTGTTCCCTCCAAACCTCCTTTCTGTGACAGCTTCAAATTCCGGATCAGCAGCTGCGGGAGACGTGCATCTAATCCATCCTCCTTCAGCCTTATACATTTTTAATTGTGCCGGAGAGAACGGGGACGGGGACAGAGATTGAGGAGAGGGGTGTCGGGGGCTGTACAGGGGAGGCAGACGCTCAAAAACACACACACACACACACACACACACCCCTCCCACCCCAATAAAGTTAGCACAGGGAGGGGAAAGAGGGGGAAAAGAAAAAGCCCTATGCAGATGAGACGGCTCCAACCTTCTTGCTTTCAGCTCCTGATTGACACACACTACCGCCTCTTATCATCGCTCTTAATAACAGCACTGACGGAGGAACGGTAAAAAGCCTTGCAGCTCCACTGAACAACAAACCGCACGGCTTTATTTCTGAGCACACACGCTGACCTTGGAGTCCTGCAGCTGCATATCAGGATTGTCGCTTCGGAACTAAATGAACCGCGTGTGGTGTTATGACACAAGAGGAGGAGGAGGACACATGTTGACCAGGCACCTCAGGCAAAAACTAAATAAAGAAACAAACTAATAAAATAAAATAGACTTAAATGCAATTGCTCATTTAATTTTGTTTCACTATGAGGATAACATATGGACCAAGTATAGCTCATAAACATATATTATATATAAACATTTGATCACCATGAACAACAATATAAAAGAAAATATCCATTGGTTCTATTGTAAGGCTGTTGTCAGGGTTTTGGACCTTGTAAAAACATTATGGTAGCAGTTTTAAGGCCTGCTTTCATAAGGCCATCATAATGCATGCGTAAGCATTTAATAATAGTTATAACAAATTATCAAAGCGCTACATGAATGTAAACAGTAAAGTGGTGGTAAGATGATATAAGATGTTTTGTTAAGTAAATTTGTATGTTTGTACTTAAATTAAGTACATAGAACTGATATGGTGATTTTAAATAGGTCTCTGCTTCATAAGTTTAATTACATGATAATAATGCTTCATGACAGTTTTATAAATGGAACAAGTATGTATCATTTCCGTTTAAGGCCAATTATGTCAATACAATGCCCTTTGCTTCCTAAAACATCTCATGTTATCTTGTGATTGGTGGATTGTATGCATATATGAATATTTTTACCCAAGTAAATAGAGATATAGTGGTTTTATTAAGGCCTCAGTTCAATTACATGGCAGTGATGCTTTATAACAGTGTTATAAATGGAACAAATATTTTATCGTTTTAGTTTAAGACCACTTATGTCAGTACAATATTTGTACTTAAACTTAAGTACATAGAACTGATATGGTGATTTAAAAAAAAAATTATCTGCCTTATAAGTTTTATTACATGGCCGTAATGCTTCATAACAGTGTTAAAAATGGAACAAATACTTATCATTTTATTTTAAGCCACTTTTGTTAATACAATGTCATGTGATTGCATAAAATATATTGTCTTGTGATTGCATGCATGCATATTTTTATTCATGTAAACAGAGATATAGTGTTGTTATTTAGCCCTTGCCTTATAAGTTTAATTACATGGTAATAATGCTTCATAACAGTGTTATTAATGGAACAAATAGTTATCATTTTAGTTTAAGGCCACTCATGTCAATACCATGTCATTTGCTTCCTAAAAAGATTTTATGTTATCTTTCAATTGCTGGATTATTTGCATATATGCATATTTTTTACCCAATTAAATAGATATAGTGTTTTTATTTAGGCCTCTGCCTTATAAGTTCAATTACATGGTAATGTGGCTTCATAAAAGTGTTATAAATGGAACAAATCTTCATCACTTTAGCTTAAAGCCCCTTGTACCAATAAAATGTCATTTACTTCATAAAATATCTCATCATCAAGCTGTTCATGCGTACTAAAATATTGCTTTACAAATACGCTATATGCTTGTATGTTATGAAATTTCTATGCAGGTAGCTTTCAGATAAAAAATACACTAAAACTACTATGAAAACTGCTCTTGGTCAAACAACTTGTCTAAGTTTTGTAATATTATTGAGTGCAAAATAACAATAAAGACAGATTCATCACTTAAATTCACCACTGTACTGACTTCCAAAGCGATTTAGTGTTATATACATTGTGCAGGTATAATAAAGGATGTCATGGTGCTGAGCTCTTGAGAATTTATCCACTGTGGTTGTTGTTTGTGTTTACTGTTAGTAATTATGCTCTTGCACACTCAAATACTCATACATTGCTGTACATGCAACTGAAGGACTAATTGACACAAGTATTGGTGTATTTGTTCATTATTCTTTTCCATACAGGCAATGCACACTTTGTGCTCTCTCTTCATCATAAATATGATTAGAATGAATACAGGTTTCTGGGGCAATGACATTTTTATTAGTGCCAAATATCAGAAGTGAGCAATTCCTTTGGAATCTGCCACGTGATAAGTGACGGCAAAAGTCACCCAAAATTGCCATTCTCCATGCATATTAAAGAAACTTGTCATCCAGGCATCAAGCACGAGCACAAAAGATAAGAGGCACAATCCCTTTGGGGTAGCATTTCCCGCCATCAGAATGGCAAAATTATAACCATAAAAATGTCCAATTTAGGGGAAAATGCTTGGTTTTAGTATGTTTTGCATAAAAGCCAGTGCATTTAAATTGCCCATGCCAAAAAAAGACAAATTGGCAATCCTTTTTGAGGGCGAATTGACACTAACACTGCAACAAAAGAAAGAAATATGCATCACAGTGGACTGGAGAAAGGCACTCTACCTTCTGAAAGGTAGAGCCCATTGAGACTGTAAATTAGGCTGGAGGAATGGAGGAAATACTCTACATGGAAAAGAAATGCACTGCGCGTGGTCCTTCCAAGGAATTATGGCCATTGCTTGCATATATAAATCCACTCGTAGTGTTGTGAGTGTTTGTAATAATATAACGGTATGTACTACACTTTTCTATGCTGGAATAACATACAGCGCATTATGATTTCACCTTCTCAGAGGAATGAAAATAAACAGTGTTAAAAACCTTGCGTTTATTAGGTCGACCATAAATAGGGCTGTTTTCATCAGTTTAATTTAGTTTTATTTTCCAAGCTCAGAATGCCTTTTCTGTCCTTTCATAAAATGCATCCTGCTTTATTTCCCTTTATTAAGTGTAAGATATCTTTGGTATTGTATTTGTAAGTAAAATTATAATCATAAAATGCTAGCAATCCATCCTTATTCTCTCTCTACATCTTGTCCAATTCTTTTCAGATAAAGCACCAAAGAAATATCAAATCATATTTTATTGTATCGTTTTGTTATTGTTTTTAGCAGATTTGCAATATCATGATCAATTTGCTTTAGGAATAATGTTGCTGAGCATGCTGTGTATGTATAAATGGTTATGCATTAAAGCGTTGAAGCAAGCATCACACCTTGTAATCACATTGGAAGAACATTGATACATTGATATACTTGCCCAAGAGAAATTGTATGAATAACATTGCATTGACATATATAACACTGTTGTGAATGCCTTATAAGACAGAGGCCTAGTTAAGAAGACCTTGTACTGTATCCATTCTAGAATGATGCCCTCAAACTACAATGATACAGGAAAATATGCATGGAAATTATCACATATGTAGAGAACATACCACAGAGACAGTATATGATGTTCTCAAGAAGATCTCTGCCTTAAATACCACTATTTGGGAATTATGCTACATAACAGGATAACTAAATATATGAGAGGAACAAATGTCCATCACTATAGTTTAAAAGCCCTTATGTCAATGCATAGTCAGTTATATCAATAGTTCACAAAATCTTATCCTGTATCAGTTTTTTAAAAGATGCCCTCAAATTGCAATGACACAGAAAAATATATGAGAGGAACAAATGTCCATCACTGTAGTTTAAGGGCCCTTATGTCAATGCATAGTCATTGACATAAGGGCTCATATCAATTTCCATAAGAATTTATATGAATAACATTGCATTGACATTTATAACATTGTTATGAATGCCTAATAAGGCAGAGGCCTAGTTCGGAAAACCTTATCCTGTATCAGTTCTTTAAAAGATGCCCTCGAAGTACAATGATACAGGAAAATACACATGGAAATTATCACATATGTTGAGGCCACACCACTGAGACTGCATATGGTGGTCTTAAGTAAATCTCTGCCTTAAGTTTCACTATTTGGAAAGAATGCTACATAACAGGATGACTTAATATATAAAAGGAACAAATGTATGTCACTTTAGTTTAGGGGCCTTTATGTAAATGCATAGTAATTTCCATAATAAAACATCTTACTTTGTGAATAATTACATAAGCTTTCATAAGTACTCAAGCATCGCTTTTAAAATACATTGCTCAATGTTTACGAATGTGTTATAAAGTTATTACGTAGCCTTAAAAAAATTAGGTGTTACTAAACATTTTTTGAGAATATTTTGAGCTCAGTACAGTGTGGCCTTAGGTTCTCTTCTTGAACCCGTCTGTAATGTACTGCACACACAGAGTACTCAATTATGAAGAATAAGTGCACCGCCTCGTGGCTCGAAAAGATTCTGATGCTCGCTTCTGATGTCAGTAACTTTATAAAGACATGCTCATGAGCCACACACATAAAAAAAAAAAAAGTTTTCTTTGCTTGGTTCAGATGAAATGCCCCCGGTTTGGGCGATGTCTCCACAATTTATGGAAATACCAGATTGTTTCTGTTTGCTTTGGGGCAAAAGCGGATTTGCTGAGAGATAAGTTCAAAATTCCACAATGCCACGCCAGCAAATAGGTAAACAAGAGGGTGTGCAGGAGAAATAACACCTCGAGAATGGTCTATGGATCAACACTCTCCAAAATATGATTTCCTAAATCCTTTATAAATTATAATAACACAGATAAGCTTGAAGCTTAAGTGATCCATGGAATCACTGGCTTGAGAGTTTAACACCAGTACCTGGAGAGGTAATTCTGATGCAAATGTGCGCACAGACTTACTAATAAATGCCATTGGGTGGTGAATGAGGTCCAGGTGGGTGTGTTATTTATACGTTTTCGGAGGAAGAACTGTATCTGAGGGAGAGAAAAAAATGAATCGTTGCTAAGTTGACTCGCCTCTTAATGCATTGTGAGGGGCTTTGCTCTATCCCACCGGTATCATCCCCTGCCCTGTCCTATTCTCTCTCTCACTCTCTGGAACACGCACACACATACAGGCTTAACCATAGGAACAAACAGACCAAGCCTATAAACCAAGCTCAACCCAACAGACTGAGTGATCACCCCAAATTTCCTTCCACTGAAAAGCTGATATATAATACAGTCATCTAAAACTTTAAGTATCTGTGCTGATATTTGCTTATGCTGATAATGCTGTAATACAAACAGTTGCATGCAAAAGTTTGAATACCCTCGGTCAAATGATACGTTTTGTTGATTTTCTATGTGAAAATGAGTTCACACATCCGCTATAGAGAACAACCTAAAATATGATATTTTTCTGGCCATATTTTAGGGTTTTTTTCCCCCAAATATATTAAATTCAGCAAATAAACAGTAATTTATCACTTTAGTGTGTTGTCCATAGAGGATGTGTCCACATATTTTCACTGAGAAAATCAACAAAATATGTCATTTGCAGTTTAATACACCACATACTTAAAAAATGCATATCATTTATTTTATTTAAATGTGTTCATCATCAATCATTTCCATGATAATAAAATATATTACATATATTTATAATCACTTGTATGACAAAATTGTGTTCTAATATATTTTACGCATATGGAAAAATCTTCCACATGCAAAATTTCCAAAATTTTTTGGATTGTTTTATGGCACTATGTGCCCCAGTATGTGTTAAGACATAACATATTCCTGTATATATCTTGGCATTATGTATCCAATCATGCACTACAGCATAACACATATTCCAGTATGTGTTAAGTCTATGTGTACCCCAGTATGTATTGTGGCATAATGTGCCCCAGTGTACATCATGCGTTTTATGGCATCTATTATTTCAGTACGTAATATGGCATCATTTGCCCCAGCGTGTGCTACGGTATTATGCTTTCCAGTATGTATTGCAGCATTATGCATTCCAGTACATTAATGGCATTATGTACCCAAGTATTTACTATAGTATTTTGTGTTCCAGTGTGTATGATGGCATCATGTACCGTAGTATATATTATAGCATTATGTACTGTAGTATGTATTATGGTTTTACTGTCACAAGCAAACATACTTTTTTTATGCACTGCATACTACAAACAGACTGGGTAGACTGTCCTTGACCTCTTCATCATGATTTTGTTTTGCTCTTTTCTTTCCCTTTTTCTTTGCAACAGTATCTGATCATCCAAAGGAATTTTCATTGCAAAATGCCTCACACTGTGCGAAGATTTACAACTATATACATGATCCTTCAAATTCCAAAGGCAATGCTATGGTTTGAAACTCAATCACGTACAGTACTTTTAACCCCCAGTTAACGTGATGACATGTAATACCTTTCAATTCAGCGTTTTAAATTTGAGATTTTACAAAGGTATTTTCAAAAGATAGATCCAGGTACATAATGATATCATATCATCTTTGCAGACATGATACAGCGATAATTTCGCTCTTTATTACTCGTGTCATGACTATAAAAGATTAATACCCTGCCGCAGTTTTAGCTCTTTTGAAAGGCCATCTCTAGCCATTTCGAGCTATTTGTTATAATTGCCTTGACAAACCCCAGTTTCATCTCAATTAGCACCTGAATAGGCACCGGTAGAGTTAATAGAAGCTGTTAGTCCAGGAGCATAATTTAGGTTGAACAGAAATGGTGATGGGTAAAATGCAATTGAATTCTTAAGTGCCTGTGCCTACTTTGTTTGCCAATCAACTGTAGACCCAGGCTTTATTCCGCTCGATACCTTTTGGGTATCCTAATGGAGCAAGTCCTGCCCCTAGGCAATTGGTGCCACTCAGCCGCCCTATTGTCTTTCGTCCTAGGGGGTACTCTTCAGAAGCAAGAAGTATAGAGAATGGCTATGCGAATTAACCAGAGAAATTAGAGAAATCGCAGTCACACCAGATCATGCATTTTATAGCTTTAACTTATCTTACAGCCCCGACATGAGCCCTCACAGGGAGGGCAAATACATAGCACTTGAAAAAGTGGAACGCGCACACACACAAAAATGTGTTCTGCCAATGAAAAGAATCCAACGGTGGCATTTAATCAAATTCTTGCATATCAACTCGTGATTGATTTTAGCTGTGAGTTAACAATACGAATAAAAATAAAGCAAATGGATGGAAAAGACGACTGTTATACACACAATAAATGGAAAATTTGCCATTAGCCATGAATGAGAGAGCTCAGCAGCTGCAGATCGGTTCTACTGCTTTCTTCTGAGCTCTGGCACAGTCTTGCCATAGCAGTTTACCTACAGTCACAAAGCTCAGACAGAAGGTAATGTTTGGCACCAGTCCCTCAGTGTTGACAATGTTGACCTTGAATTAGCTTCCTGCTCCCTGATCCAAGCCTTAATCAGTATGAATGAGAAGAAGCCCCCTGAGTCAGAAGCACACACTGCTCCCCTCATGGTCTCACTCCATCAACATAAATTTTACACATTCAGTCAAATTTCTGCTTCTGCTTCAAAATCAAGGGATACATTCTGATATCTAAATGTGAAATAAAATCTGCTTGACTGGATTTGCCCCTTAGTCTAACTAATCACAAACACAGTTTTAGCTGGAGCAGTAGATTATAACCAGCATTACATATTGCAGCTATTTGTGGTCAAACTGTAGCCAATATTATAGTTAATCAGGCCACAAAAATTGGTTTACGACACAAAAATAAATGACAGCGTGGTCAAAAAGCTGCAAAAACTGACAATATACACTGCTAGAATTAAAGGTACTGTACAGGTACATGTTCCGTTCATCAAGGTACAAACAATGTATATGTACCTCAAAGGTACAACAGCGGTTTTAAGGTTCAAATGTTAACCTTAAGTAAGCTTTTCCCAGTGGAAAAGTACATATTTGTACCTTTTCATAACCGAATGTTTTAAAACAGAACAGTAAAATAAAAAGCCTGGAGACGAGACGGGGTGTGTGGAGTCAGTACAGCTTAGAAAATATCATTTCAGTGGATTATGGTTCAGTTATGTTCCCTGACTAAAGGTACTGAGATGTACCCTTGAGGGAACCACCCCAGTGACAAGAGGGGTACTGCCCCAGTGACAGTTTAGTACCTTTATTTCTGTGAGCGTAGATCAGATTTTTTGTTTTTGAACTTCGAAGGAGCAGTTGGAATAAATTTAACCAAATCAATTTTAAGGCCCTTTAGAGCAAACATCACCATAAACCTTTAGACAATAAAAGTCTTTATAACTTTCATGATCTTTATAGTTCATAGTGTAAATCATAGTACTACATAATGAGTCTTAAAATTTATCAAATGAATAATAGCCTAGGGTTCAAGGGGCTAAGATGGTAGACAGAGTTTTCTCCACTTAAAACGATTTTAACTCTGGTTCTTTGCACAAATGGGTCCCAGTTTGTTCATTCATTCAACAGCAAGTGCTTAGTAAACATTTGCCCTTTATTTGAAGGGCACCTACATTAGGGATTCACATGCATTGAATAGCATGTTTAGAAAGGAATATTGGAGTATTTATGAACAGCTTATGCATTTGTAAGATTACATAAGCTGTTTTAAGTAGTAAACGACAATGTATTCACATAATGGGCCTTAAACTGACGGGATGGATATGGGTTCCATTTATAACACTGATATGAAGCATCATTACCATGTAATTCAATGTATAAGGCACAGGCCTAGATAAGACCCACGTACATCTGATCTATAGAAGATTTTGATGCCCTTAAACTAAAGTGGTCATTTCCATACATATTTTTCTGTACATTTTCCACGGTCACTTGCCATTTTTCAATTAACTGATACAGTATATAGCAATATTAACAAGGCATCTGCATTATTAGTGCTTCATAACAGTCTTATAAATGGAACAAATGTCTATCACTTTAGTTTAAGGGCTTTTATGGCTAGTCAATGTCATTTACTTCTGATGCATCTTGCGAATACTGGCATAAGCTGTTCATTAACACTCAAGTATTTCTTTTTAAATAAGATATTTAATGCTTATGCATGTGTCATAAAGTTCTATGAAGTTTGCCTTACTGAGAATCCCAATCGGGATAAAAAAAACACAGCATACTGTGTCCTTTGCTTTGCTTGTATGTTTACAGTAATCTTGAGACTGTTCTAAAACAGGGGAGGAGGACTCTGGACCTGACGGGCCAGGTTCCTGCATTGTTTGGTGATATTCTTGCTCAAATTCACCTGCTTTGCAAGGGAAGTCCATGAATTTTATTCAGAGTAGTTTAATGTGGAATGCTCTATTGTAGAGACACTTAGAGTCAGAAGAGTGGACAGCAATTAAAATAGACAGAGTTTAATGAATCTAAAAGCTTTTTCACAGAGGGCAAATGGTAGCAATTTCATTTCACGATGGCTTACACATTGTTTACTTATAGTTCTGAAATAAGGTTTTGGCTTAAAGTAGATTTTTTGCATTATTGACTGAGACGTATGTACATTTTCCCATTAAAACACCCTGAATAATTTGGTTCACATCTCAACCACTGAAATATGCGGAAATTAAAAAACGAAACCTGTCAAATTCTTACTTAACTCATCAGTAGTTAATTGCTAAGTTTAGTTGGTGTGTTCCCCAGTCCCACCCCAGCTCTAACATGCAGCATAGAAAACACCAGGCAAAGTGTGACACAGTTTGGGTTCAAATCCTAGTTACATTACAGACCTATGAGGAAGGCACTCATGATGCTCACAAACTGGCTAAATTCTCATTGGGACGGAAGCAGGGCCCCTTGCTACCCCATTGCCAAGCAACATGCCAGCCGGTTGTGTGTCTCCATAGTGGCATGGTGTGTTTACATATTGAGTGAATACATATCAGCCTTCATTCTCTGCGGTTGGTTGGTCAACACCTGCCAGAATAGACTCACTAAAATCAAAATGAAAGTAATATGTTTTTCTGTTTATCCACTCACTGGCCACTTTATTAGAAACCCTTTCCTTGTAGCTCCACCTTGCTGGTGTACAGTTAAAGACTGTGACCCATTTGAAAATGCACAGTTTGGGTTAACCATCCTCCAGCACGTCATCAGTGGTCAGTTTCTGACCACAAAGCTACTCTTGGATCACTCCTAACCTAGCAGTGAAACTAACCAATGATGAATGAGGTCGAATGGTTGATAAATTGTGCAGGAACAGAAGAACTACACCCCGTAACTGTACACCTATACACAGGACTTATAATGCAGTGTCCCTCATAACATGGCCAGCAAGTGAAAATACAGTACAAGGTAGGTGTTCAGGTAGGTTTTAATGAATATTTGCATACTTGATTTTCACTGAATGGTGACTCGACTTCCTTCCTAGCCAGTAAATTATTCAGAACATACTGTATATAATTAACAACCACCAAAATCATATCTTACTGCCATGCAAGAATTAATAGAGGTTTATTAAATAGCTTTGCCGTGTACAAAGGGGAAGCTTGCAGGCGAAGGAAATAAATGGCCATGTAATCATTCAGTGGGGAGGATTAATAGAGTAATGGAGAGCCTGTGAATTCTTTCAGCTTCCAGAGTAATACTGTTCTTGACCCTTGATCCATCATTTTTACTTCTTAAACTGATATTGATCAGGGCTTCTAATTCTTTGCTTGCTATCTACTATCAGACCTGACTGCTTCATTCATTTGAGTTGATTTTATTGTATATGATAATGAGAGCTTTGGAGCCTTATAATGTATTCATTTTTTTATATTACATAAAACTTAGTGTAAGTGAGGTCAATAGAAAATGACTCATTGGAGTCATATCTCGTAAGCTCTTTGACTGATCTACAGTTAGAAACTGTTAATATACTGTATGAGGTGTTCAGTCCCTTTTCAACAGTGAAACAATGTACATACGTACACATATGCATTATTTTTACAGTTTAAAAGTGCATAAAGAGGCTATAGGTAAAACTCCAGGGCTGACAGTTACAAGGTGCAGCACAACAACACAGACTAACAAGGTTATACATATTATACACAGTTGTTTGCAAAAGTTTGGGCACCCCTGGTTAAATTACATTTTTTGTTGATTTTCTAGGCATAAATAAGTAATGCACCTCATCTACAGAGGTGCAAAACACACTTCTGCACATTTAATGCACAATTACTGTTTACTAAATGTAACAAATTGGAGGGTAAAAGTGAAACATATATATATATATATATGAGCCTTTCTTATTTGTTTGCTCTCCTGTTATGACGCTGTTTTGCCTATCGTTGTTGTTTTTTGGATTTTTCCCTTTGGCTAACGTTTCTGGTTTGCTTGTTTTTTGGTTTAGACCCTTGCTTGTTTTCTCACAACTCTTCTTTGTTTGATTCTATGTACTGTATTTTGCTCTTTTGACTTTTGACCTGATCTGTTGTCCACTCTGCTCTTTTGGATCGTCCTCATTTTAATAAACTTTACAGTTTATTTTACGTCCAGCAGTGTCTCAGTTCATTCACCCAATGTTAATTCATCAAGCTAATTCAGTTCTTTTGTCATCTTAGAAGAGCATCACCTGCTTCATTTCTTTTTGCATTCTTGTATTTCTTGTCAAAAGGCCTTGTTTTTTTTCTGGAGATAAAGTATCTGACAGTGCTATTACTTATAGAAAGTCTATGTAAACGTGGTCACGAAATCTGTTCACAGAACCCCAACATATTACACTTTCATTAATGACAATGTTCAACTCTAATTTTCCTCAATATTCTGAATATATTTTTGGTCATAAAACAGTAAAATGTTTTAATTTATTGCTACATGCAAGACGTTGTAAAGATTGAAAAAACAAAAAAAAACAACTATTGCGGACTGGAGGGAGCAACTTCATAGCGAAATTCCTGACCTTTGGTAATGTTTATGCAGATGCTCTGCACCCTCACCAGAGAGATTTCCTCAGCCTCTTGCTGCATGTCAGGCTCGGGAGTGAACTAGTTTAGAGCTTCTTCCCATTACATAAACATGAGGAACATATAAAGTTCGCCTGACATCTAGCTCATGTATTTTTGAATCTGAGATTAAAGCAAATCAGGAGGTCAAAACTTCAGCCCCACCAGCTAAGGCATGGGTCAGCTCTAAATTATGCAACAAGGCAGGGGCTGAGAGGCCAGATTAAATTATGGAGCTGGAGTCTCGCTACTGGCAGCGCCATCTAATCCCAGTCTCAGTGAACCAGACTCAGGGCTAGATCAGTTTCTGACACCTTCAAGAACAAGTTTGTGAGAAACATGTGATTAGAAATCCTCTGTATTATCTTATAACAGAAAGAGAAGTAAATATATGTACACTGACTATGTAAAATGTAACTAACCAACATCGAGAGCCCACTGAGGAGTTTGAGCAACTGGCCCTGGCATCATTTCAACTTACCCATTTCTTCTCGCTGCGTGTCATTTAAGGCAAATCCGGGGTTAACAGTGCTAATTCGCTTTTATGAGATCTGCTGGCGCTCACTCTCCAACACTTACATCTGTTCAACAATTATTAGACCGTTTTTGTCATAAAAAATTCAACACACCCCGGTGTCACATGAGTGGAACCTGAAAATTTATGCAGCGAATGGAATACTTAATTTCTCCCAGGAACAGAAACGGGATAAAAACAGTGATTTACTTAAAGATTCACCAGTTAGGCACGATGAGCTGATTTCCAGTCACAGTGGACTGAACACAGAGCAGTATCCGCGGATGATGAACCTGATAAAGATGCTGTGCGCTGAAGGCAACAGTCAATGAAGCAAATTATCTGTAATGCACAGCCCAGCACAGTGTCTGTTGTCTTCATACGTGGCAAAATAAAAGCAGATCGGCCTGTTTGAATATTGAATTCATTAGCTCATATTTTCGGACAATCAAAAATAGTTAAATTTTACTTGAACCTTGTTAAACAATAGTGACATAACCATGTCAAAACCATGTCATAGCAGATACCATATACTGATTTTGTTCAGTAATATAAAGTGTCATTTTGACCGTTACTGTTTATTGTCATGACAGTTTATATCACGTTATTTTTGTGGTAACACTTTATTTGAAAGCTGCCTACATAATGACTTCATAACACATGCAAAACCATTGAATGACATATGTTATGCCTGTACTCACAATATGGCAGTTTTATAATATAATTGGAATTCTATAGGCATAAAGAGCCTTAAAATAAAGTGATGGACATATGTTATTATTGTTCATAACACTGTAGTGGAGCATAATTCCCAAGCAATAGAGTTATTACAGTTATTATGCTACATCTTACTATTAATGACATAAACTGTTAATAGATAGTCAAGTACTGCTTTTTGAACACATTATTTCATGCATTATTTCATATTTCATGAGTTACAAAGTCTCTGTATAGATTATTTTCTTTTTATTTTAGTGTTGGCACTTTTGTGTGCACTCTGTTTAGCATAGAGATTAAACATTATGATATCTGTCATGACCACTAACAGTAACGGTAACAGTAACACGGTTATAGTACGGCATATAACATGGTTATGTAAATGTTATGCAGCAAAGTTCATGCAAATATATTAATGCAATCTTTCATGGAGGCCTATTTAATCCTGCTTTCCTGTAAATATCCTTTTTCTTTTCCTTTTTATTTTTGTCTTCCTTTTTTATCTTCCTTTTTTTATATCTTTCTCTACAGTCAACTTTTGTTCGAGTGGTTTCTGTTGTTTTAAGTAACAAAATTAGTCAGAATTCATTTGTAAATGACAATTTTCAATCCTCTCCTTATCCCGTACAATTAAACAGGCTGTTTGTTGTTGTTTTTGTTTGCTTTGAGATTGATATACGTAAATGAAATCGTTTCTGGTTCCTACATCTGACCAACCTGAAACACTCCTTATAACTTCACTGTGAGTGGGTGGTGCTGAACTGCTGTTGGCTGAATTCATAGTATTCAATCAAGTCATTAAGAAAGCCCTGTCGCCATTTTGGTAGGCAAGCTGTAACCCTGCCTGCACTCTGATAGAGCTTGTCTCATCACTGCTGCTGTAGACACAGCCCTGCAGATGAAAGAAGACCAAGCGAAATAGACTGAATGACAAATAGAGGGTGAAAAGATATGTAGACACTTTAAATACAGTCTTCAGAAAATGGGACAAGGAGAAGATTAGCTAGATTGGTGGACTGGAGCTGTATAACCTGCAGACTTCTCAAGATCAGAACGACCAATGTATGAGACTTTACAAAAACAAAAAAATGGCTAATGCACTTAATTAATCAGCACAATTAAGCTGAATTTGGCATCTTATTCACCATCTTCTTTCTCCTTTCCTCCTTTAATGATGCGCCATCATGTCATCGAAAATTTCGTAGATATCCAGTTTAGGTCATCCAGGTGATCTAACACCGCATCCCAAACCACACACTTCTATACTTTACCTACTAAAATAGTGTACCACTTCGAATAGCTTTTACAGACCATTTAGTGTGCTAGTATGCAGTTTGGAACACAGCATAAGTAATGTAGTGGTAAATTTCAGCCATTTAGATTTCAGCTTTCAAATCACTACAGCAACAAACCAAATAAAACCAAGTCATTATACTCAAATATAGTGGATTACTCCCTTTAAAATGAGTGTTAAACTGAGAATTCCTCAAAAAAACATGCTTTACTGCCTTTCCTCGGTTATGGCTTTGTTGTCTCACAACAAACCACCACTGAGCGGCCAAATTCTGTCATCAGAATACTATGCATAGGTGGATATAAATTCAAAGGCTGTTTTTGCAGCTTCCGTGTATGGACTATGTGGACTGGGGTACATTTAGAAACCTTTACAATGTTTACATACAACATCACAATTTTTTTTTCATTTTTTAAAAGGTGAGGAACTTTTTTTTGCATGATATGGCCCTTAATAATTAAAACTCACACATTATAAAACATTGTGTGGCTTTCATAAATGTATGAATGAATACAATGCATTTTGATGTCCGCACAAAGGGAGGCCCATAATATGACAGATGTATTTAATAAAGTCCAGCCACAACTGGCTTAAATATATGATCACCATTTTTCACTTGCGCTAGGCCGTTTTATTTTCCTAAGGTATAATCCATTTGTTATTAATGACCTCTAGAGGCATAGGAGCAGCATGTTTGAACTCCATCTGCATAGCATAAATGATATATTTAATGTATTAAATTCACAATTAAAATGTAAGGGAAATGCACTATGAACGCATACAGCAGACCAAAAAGTGTGCGATGCTTCAACATTGCTATGCTATACAGAATAAATAATATGCACCACGTTAATTCCTGACACGCTCACTGATTTCTTTTTTTGACCCATCATGTCGGTTTGTGCCATATTCATCCAAGGGCCAAATGTAAACATACAAGTCACATGACAAGCCATCCATCTTTAGGGTCACATGACTAGCATGAGCCATGTGAGATTTATAGCTGGGCAGAAATTGTACTACAGCAATTATATGAAATTACAGTTTTCTGACCTCTGGTGTGGCCATGTTTGTCAACCGATGAGCAATTTTAGCACTAAACTATGATTTGCTCTCCTTATCGTGAAGTAAATTCATTCTAAAATGAGAGCTACATTAGCGCTCCATGAGATATTTAGCCTAATCGGAGGCTGTGCGGAAGAGGGCAGGGAAGCAGACCGCATCTGGCCACCTCCTGACTTCTTGGTGGAGAAAAAAAGAAAAAAAAGAGCAATTCCCCCAGTCCCTCCACTCTCCCTGGCTGGAATGCGTTCTGACAGGCTGGAGGGATGACCCTGAGAATCGCATTATGTATATTTCTAAGCGGCCCCCTGCATTTGCATGTAGGAGACAGTTAAAATAAGGCCATAAATCAGCCGCAAACATATAAATGGATTTGCAGGAGATTGAAACCCTGGGAGAGTCTCCTGAGCAAATATTTCAGGGCCTGTCGGAGAGATATCCAGTGTCATTAAGCGGCACAGGCACTCTGACCACTCGCCGTGGATATTTCCTTCATTACATGACCAGGAGGATGGCCACGTATGGCTGGCCTGATAAATCTATCTGCATATTCTGATGTGTGCTTTGTCATCAGGGACCCACAGTTAATGGAGTTTTATCACATTGTCGGCTGAACCCGGCCGGACGAGTGGATGGAAAAAAAGGGTTATGGAAGAGATGGAGGTTTACGTATTCTTATTATTGCAGTGCAAGAGTAAATCATCTATTCACCACTGATCAGATTATTACCCATGCATGTCAAAGGATGCATCAAATGTGCTTTGTAACTCACGATAAGGAGGCCGTTTTTGAGGCTGCATTCACTCTTAGAAGAAAAAACAGAAGCCCTGCAATTCAAATCTCGCTATAAACATATTAGTCAAATAGATTAGCATGAAATGCCTGTATGTAGACAAAGTAATCGCTCATTAAAACAAACAGTAGTGCAAAGATACAAGGATGCCATTGGACAGAAGCTGCTGAATGTGGTTGCTGTTGTATAGGGTGTCCTTGTCATTTAAAAAAGAACGTGTCTGTCCTCGTGAGACACAGAAACATAGATACAAACACGGCGTGCCCTTGTGCTGGTGCTTTGTGGTGAATATGGCTCTGGTGTGACGTGTGTTTGGTGGGCGATAGCTACAGTACGTGGTTTTAGACCAGCTTAAGACACAAATGAAGATAAGAATCTGAACCATTTCATCTGCAGAGAGACGCTGATATCTCCTTTTAGCAGCATCTGATGATTCTGTGATGGAAAGAAAAGATAATGATGACTGCACAGCATTGTTATGATTCACTTTACACTCACACTCTGAAAAAATAGTGATTAAGTTTATTCCTTCATTACCACACAAACGAAATATTTCAACACAGTTGTTGCCAAAAGTAACCAAACTGAAAGTTATAACTGTGTTGATGTAAAGTATTTCAGTCATTCATATAGTACATATTTAATGAAGTGAATTTGATGGATATGAGTGGGTAATGATAGCTACACAGATACAGCCAGGCAAGACTTTCCACTAGTTAGGACTTCAGGAGCTGGACTTCAGATTTGCCACCATTATAGTTAGAAAGTGATGGTGGAATCAACCAATCATGCTTTGATTTCCAGTGCATGGAACCAATTTTAGGAAAAAAGATCAATGTTGCTCTAAGCCTTCTGGAAGTTCCACATAGATCTCTGACTCAGTGTGTGTTCTAATGTCACTATGGTGGTCAAAACACTCAGTATTCAAGCGGGTGATAGAGGATAAATCAGAGCATCTGTAAACAGCATCTACTGTTATTCCATCCGCCACAGCTGTGCTGCTTTATTTGCACTATTGGAATGAAGAGGTGATGATATGCCACATGTTTTTTTGAGTAATCAGTTCTGCGAGAGACTCATCAAATTGCTGGTCTGCCCTGATACCTGAAAGCAGCTCACTGCACAAAACAGTTTGGCAAGGCTTGGTTATCATTACAGCACTCCTTGCTGCAACACTCAGACTGCAGCCTGCACTTGCACTGTGTGATCTGCATTGCTTCATTACACAAAATGTATGTTTCTGGCCTTAAACTGTTAAAATTCCCAAATGGGCAGCAGGAAAAATGAGCATTATCATGGAGGTGTTTTGTTTCTCATTTTTTGACCGAGTTTTGACATTTATGGGCTGAATTTCTGCTGGTGCCCATATGGGATTTCCTGTGGTATGTTAGCACTAAGCTAACACTGGTGAACATATGTAAACCCAGACTTTTGAAGCTTGTATAAGACACCCCAGTTCTGACGCTCATAACAGAAGTTAATATATATTTTACCTTTTGTTTGAGTTTTACAGTCATGCTTTCAGAGTCCTGACAGAGCTGCCACAGCTGTTTTCCACTGACTGAAGTCTGGTTACACTACGGCCCGTACTTCTAGTCAGTGACATATCTAGAACTTCCAGAAGACCTAAAGTGTTTTTTTTCTCACAAAATTAGTCCCACCCTTTGTTTCCTCTGCCACTTCCTAATTCAGTTGGCAGTAAATTTGAAAGGCTTACCATCCAGCTCCTGAAGGCCTAACCAATGGGAGAGCTCACTTGTCTGTATCCATCAATAAATCACACAAACCAAATTCTACTTGGATAGTTTTCCGCTGGCTGTTCCAAACAAAACAATGAAATAAGAGTAGTACTATAATAATATAAAACTTGCAGAGTTTACACACAGCAAGCATGATGATTATATTAAATAAAATGATTACAGACATAAAATTCTGTTCCCAGAATCATTAGGACTTCTCTGGCCCTGAGTAGCAGCCCTGAAGGCCCTAAGCATTCCCTACTTTTTAAGCATGCAAAATTAGGCTAGATTCCATACCAGGCAAGTCTAGTGCCAAGTGGGATAAGTTTGTATGAATGCTGATGCTAAGTAGATCAGCTTATTTCCCTACATTTCCAGCCATTCACTAAATGAAGGTAGTTGTGTCCCATCTTTACTTTATTTAGCCTTTCTCTAATTGATCCTTTGTATCTCTCTCTCTAATGCCTTTTTCCACATTTAAATCAAGTGTGAAATCCAATCAAAAGACTTCTTCTTACAATTTATACATACAATATTTACTATTTTTAATAAAGATGTTTCAAAATGTGAATAATTCCTACATTTTTTTAAGCCACCATTGAGCCGAGAAGTATGAATGGCTTCAAAAAGCTTTCACAAAATGCTAACTTACTGCTGTAAATGTTTCATACGCTCATGTCTTTCATATAGCGGGCATAAAAGTTTCCCGCACTTGGTTGCCTTTGAATTAGAGGTCATTTAAGTCCCAAACTGGCTCTTGTGTGCTGAGGAGACTGTTTACCAGCTTCTGATTTATGTGGCTGCCGCTCAAATGAAGAAAAAACACGAAAACACATTACTTTTTAATTAATATCAAAGCAAGGAGCAACACATTATGGTTGTGTAAATACATAAATGATGCTGCTAGCCTTTTTTATTATTTATAAGACTGGACTCGTAATCACATTACATTACCATGCTAAGAAGCTCGGGAGGTCAGAAGTGGTTTGCGTTAATGGGCAGAGCCATCGCAGAAGCATGTTGGACATTACACATCATTTAATAAGGCTCATAAGTGTCAGCTTGATTGGCGTTAATGGCATTGTTTTAGCGTGGAAAACTTTTCGTGGCCGGGATGTCAGGCGATCCCCAGCTTAAGCGGCTGACAAGCTGTCAGTACAACATTCAGGAGTACAGATTTGTACGGCTTCATGGGTCCAATTAATATTTGAAGACATTAATGTAGATTGTAATGAGCGTTTAAAAAGTGGGACATAAAAAGACCTTCAGAGACCCTATAGAGAACTAGAGCAGATTTCAAAACAGGCAAATTACAAAATATGTTTCCGGAGTGTTTTACAGTGCACAAATGAGAGGAAAGGTCCTTCTGCGAGATCTGAGTGTTTCCCCTCAGAATGGCTCAGTGCCAGTTTGGGCTTCTTTTTGTGTGTGTTGTTTTGTTTTTTTGGTATGGAGCCATCTCCACATTGCATTGAGTTTATTGCATCACACAAACACATGCACAACATCTCCAAGGACTGAGTGTACATTAAAAAAATGATTTATTTAACTTTTCAGAGTGAAAATGTGATATATAATTACTTCGGGGGGGAAAACAGACTCATCTCTTGGTGAGTTATGAACAATCTCCTTCATGAGCTTAATAAATCTGCGAATGTCTCAGAAATCTTAACATCAACATAGAAATGCTGTTTCAAAATAGAGACTTAGGAGAGTTTAAGTAACTTATAATACACATAGTTAAAGATTCAGGATTACTGTAAAACACCAACATCGTTATATATTGTACTTGTTTTAGACTGTACTGTTTTACAGTATACATACTGTACATACATGTATATATCAATATATATAATAAAGTTGAAGCAAATCACTCCTGTCTCATTTAGTTTACACTGCCTTCTAGTCTAGTTTTAAGTTCAGCACAGACTACAATGTCTTACTTATTACATTTACCTATGACTTAAGTCTCTTGATGGCCAAGCTCTAGCATATCTGATCTGAAGCCTTACAGCTCACCCTGACCATCCAGGCCTCCTTGCATCACTTACAGCTCAGTTGGTGGAAGGTCATTTTATTGTATGGATCATTCTACCGAATGGGTTCAAAATCAGAGTTAAAACACATTTTAGACTTTTAACCGACTTCTTCCTTTTGCTTTGAGTGACTTTATACCCTAATTATGTTTTTTTTATTATTATTATTATTAAAACAAATAATTGAATTTTCCATTTTGTCATTAACCAAACAATCAGAACATTATAACAACTTTACAAAATGTTTCAGTAGTGATTTTTTAGCAGTGCCAATTGTAGCTAATTTTGAACAGAACCTCATAATGCTGGCCAGTACACAACTAGCAAACACAGTTTTGAATAGTTATACACAAAGAAAAACATAAACATAGAAACAAACAATCAGAAACAAAAAGGTTTACTAAATTGTAATATGCCTGGAAGTATAGGGGTTTATTTCTCCTATAGTTTGTAATTGTGCAGTTTCAATAAGATCATGGTACTTAATCTTACAAAAGCACTAAAATAAAGGGGAAAATGCTACATATCTATGTACATATTGTTGTAATGGAAATAAAAAAATGCACAATAAAAATTAAAATATGAGATATGCATAAAGTCTGTAGACTGTAATGATTTGAATATATGCAGCCTTGTTAGCAAGAGAGCTACATAGAAGACACCTTGTCACTTTTTTCCTGTTTTCCTTCTTTTATTTTTTCTTTTTTTGATGTAGAATCGCTCCATGAAGAGGCTCTTTGAATCTGCTACTCTTATAAGCATTTACATAACAAAGCTACAACCACCAAGCTACTGCAGAAAAAAAAAAGGAATAAAACACCCCCACCCTCTACATTTACATCACACACACATACACACATGCACATGTGAATATGCACGTACACTTTCACATAAATAAATATACAGATATATGAAAATACATATACATTGGATTCCAAAGGCCCAAGAGCGCTAGTGAAAATGCTTAGATTTTGCATTCTTTTCTAATGTAATGCTACGTTTTTATTACAAATGCTATTATCAGTATAACAATTTGAGTGAAAAGTAGAATCTTTGAAATTTTAACATGAATTTCAGAATTTCTTTCTATCCAATACATTATATTACCCTTTTTGCTTTAAAGACAATGTGCACTCAAGTTGGACTCAACAGATTTGTACAAAAGCCTCTGATGGGCAGATCAAATCCACATGAGAGATGTCTGAACACCAGCTTCAGTGGAAGAGATCAATCTGACCTTTTAGTTCAAAGGTGTTAACATGGTCAGTGTCACAAATCTGCTCAAGTCTGAACAGTGACCTAAAAATAGTGCAGAATTTTGAATATTTCCTTTTTATTTTGCTTATCATAACTTTTCTTGTTTAACATACATACATACATACATACATCATCTAAACTGCTTATCCTTCTGGGTCGCGGTTTGTTTAACATTATTATTATTATTTCTAGGTGAAAATGAAAAAATCTCAGATTTCCAATGTGGAGTCATACACAACCTTGCACACGTGTACATATGCGTATCACGTATATACTCACATATATACTGAGAAAGCCTAATGATTTCTGTGAAATAAATAATACATTTCTGAAAGTTATTAAACTTTAGTTCATAAATATTATAGTAATACTTTTAGTGCATTATTAAGTTTTGGTGGTGAACAAAAATGTTGGAAACAGTCCAATCAGGATTGTTTCTCTGTGGTATCTAGGTAGATACAGCCAAGTGAGCTCTCCTATTGGTTAGGACTTCAGGAGCTGAACTGAAGGTAGAGTGTCTCAAATTAATCAGCAGCATAACGAGGAAGTGACAGTGGAATCAACCAATCATGTCACTGACTGTGAATACGAGTCATAGTCTAACCAGGTTTCAGTCGGTTGTTAGGAATGGAAAACAGCAGCGACTCTTTACTGAACGAGTCGCTGTAAAACTGCTACAATGTAAAATGTATGTTAATGTATGTTATGAACTTCATATGTCTGCCTTTAATCTAGGATGGCTGAACAATGTTTATGCGTTGTTGTTAGCTAAGCACTACTATACTGCTAGAATCACATGAAAGCACTAGATAAAGTTAAATAGCATTTACAGTAGTTGTGTTATTTCCTTATTCTCAACCAAGTTTTGACATTTATGGCCCAAATTTAAGGCCTAACTCTAGTAGTCATGGTTTACTACTACATACACAGTTACATGCAAATGTTTGGGCACGCTGCTCATGATTTGGTGATTTTCTAAGTGAAAATAAGTGAACACCTCCTCCACAGAGAACACACTACTGCACAGTTTAATGCACAATTACTTATTTGCTGAATTTAACATGTTGGGGAAAAAATACAACATTACATGTGACGAGTGCGAAAGTTATGACACATTTTAGCCTTATTTCCAATGTGTTAAACTCAGTAAATGGTGCCCTACAATTTGCAGAAAAATGCCATATTTAAGTTTGTTCCCTATAGTGGATGTATTAATATATTTCCACTTAGAAAATCAACAATACATGTCATTTGAAGGTGGAACTCAAGCTTTTGCATGCAACTGCATATACATGTGAATGCATACATAGATACACATACTCTCTCGATTCTCAGGCACAATGAAAGTACATGAGAAGTAAACCCTGAAGATCTCTCTCTGCATCTCTGTATCTCCACACAGTCAGCAAAATAAATGAAAACCTTTAAAGAGAGAAAAAGGAACAAAAAAGAAAGAGAGAGAAGAAAGAGGAAGGTAAAAAAAAGAGAAAATCTCACCCCTCTACCCAACTACAATCCCCTCAGCCACCTACATACACCCCCCTCCCCTCCACGCAGCGCCCCACTTGGAAAGACACAGGATGAAATGACATTATGCATATGAAAATGTCCAGAAAGATGTTTGATTTATGTATGCATTAGATGCAAATTCTATTACAGGACACAAGGCGGCTGTGAGATTTCTCTCGGAACACTCGGCTGCCCTGATCAAACCCGATCTCATTAATTCCGACAAGGGGAGAAAGATAGAAGGAGCGAAAGAGGGAGAATTGGAGGAAATTTACAACCCGGACACAGATTTAACAGGAAGAAAAAAAGGGGGAGTAAATTGCATTCTACCCTCTAAGGCCACAGCAGACTGACTTTAGCAGCTCAGACTGGGCAGCACACCACAATAAAACTCCAAACACAGAGTGGACAATGCAAATGAGCATAAAATAGATGGGGCAATATGAAGACTCTGTTTCTTTTTGTTAATTTTGGCAGAATTTTGATAATGTCACTGTGCGTATTTGAAAAAGAAAGTCTGAATGAGTGAAAACATGATAACATTTTAATTTGACTTTTTTTAAAGCCTTTAGATCTTCACCTTGCTCTGTAAGTTACTGACAGCTGAAAAACAAGTCAGAATTGTTCCCAGTAGTCGTGATAGGAACCAGACGTCTGAAGAATTGAATGCCTCTAAAATCTCCCTCACAGAAATGTATTAAATTGTTTTACTATGATTTTACAATAAGGTTGTATTGTTTAAAATCTATTCATGGCAGAGATTTACAATCATACAACATATTCCTCAAAGAAAACTTGTTTTTATAGATTTTCTTCTATTGTACTACTATCAACATTACACATAAAAACTCAGAGGACACATATAGGTTCACTGGTGGTTTTGGATAGCAAATAAAATGGCTACATTTGTGTTGTAGACATTGTGACCCCTGGTTCCTATCACCACCACTGTAAAGACATCTGTATGTATGAACCATTTCATATAAAACTGCTCTGAGTGACTTTGTTCACATCATATGTTACATTCAATCATATATTATGTTATAATAATATATTAACTATATATATTAACATAAAACCTTAAAGTGACCCTAAACTGAACTTTAAAGTTGCAGAAAATGACTGGAAAAGAGCAGCGTTGCTGTATCTACTGTACAGGTCTTTAATATATAAATCATGTAGTTGCCTCACATTTGAAACCTGAGTCTGAGGTCACATGCCATGGCTTTGTATGCATTCCTGCTGAAATACAGCAGCATTGTGGCCACTCCTCTATTCTCTCCTCGCCTTCTGCCGCACCTCCGGTGATTGAGGTCAGGCCCAGGGTCCTTTACTGGCCTAACTAATGTGATTGCATCAGAGCAATACCCTTAAAATACATCGGGCCATGATCTGCATACTAATTGGCTCCACTGTCCTTGGCGTTGACCTTGGAAAGGCCTTCAAGTCCCAGTGGGGGGGGTGGGGGGTGGGCTTAAAGGGGGGTGAGGAAAATATGGCATCCGTCCGGTGCACACATTGCCATGCAAAGACACCCCTGCTCGGCATAACCTCTGTTAGCAGCCCCTGTTATCTCCCTCTCTATGCATCAATGCAAATTATAACAATGGCCAGGGCTTTATTCCGGGGGTAAGCCTGCGTGACCTCCAGTGACAGGGAGCGGGGCAAAAGAGACAAAGAGCCGTTTCCCTGCCACTGCACATGGCCACTGTCAAAACGCCTCACTACCGCCGGCCCGCCTGAGCTTCAGAAATGAGATATGGGGGGTGCAGGCAAGCAAATGCAATCTGAGACCACAAAATGCAAAATAAAAGCATATGTTTGTGACGCCATCACTTTCTGCTTTCTCTTGAAGGATGCCTCACGTTAGCTGAAACTGCTGAGCTTCTCAATAACTTAACTGTGACATTTCTGGTGGGCTTTTCTCATCTGAATACCACCCCCACCCTCCCACCCCGAGTCCCATGGGAGCCGAAACTGCATTGTATGGAAAACACCTATCTATCTGCCTTGGTTAGTGATGTGAGCTTATTTTACAGTAGCAAGATAAGAAAAACAACATTCATGTAACGACACTGCAAAAAACAATAGTCTACCTAGCTCATTTCTTTCTTTATGATATTGGTGTAAAATTATTTTACTTATTTCTAGAGCATTTTACTTTTTTAGGTCACTTTATAGAGAAATTGTCTTATTCTACTGACTTCATTTCAAGAAACTGGCAAAAAAAGACAGTTTATCTAGATGAAATGATTTAAAACAAACAAAACTCTCTAGAAATTAGTTAAATGTGAAATATTACATATATTAACCAGATTTTAGATGATTTCTTAGTCAAGATATCCACAAATAAAGCTTTTGATGTACAGAACAAAATAGGCCAGGTCACTTTACCCTTAAAAGAAGTGCACAGATGCAGAGATGTAAATGCAAAACAATCCCAATGAAATAAATAAATAAATAAGCGTGGGGAAAACATGGGCACTGGACTGAATCAGCTGAGTAAAGGGTCAACATGTCTACAGGTATTTGTTCCGATCATGCACCACAACACCAGACTTCAGTAATTAGGCCCTCGTCCTTGTTAAAGAGCTGAGCTCATTAGTAAAATCAGGTGGGCTGGAGTAAATACCTGGCTGGGCACTGGGCTCTAAAAGACATGCATGGGTTTTGTACTGTTTGTAGACTCACTGCAGCCTTTTATTTTGACTGAGGTCCAGTCTTTTTTTCTATGCCTTGGACTCAGGTATTTGTACGTTGCTATATATGGATTTCTATTGGTCAACCACAGTTTAAAATAATTATATTTATCTGTATTTTCTTTCTTTTAAAAGTCACCAACATGGACTTCCTCATACTCAAGCAACTCACAACCAACTCATTTAATCTGTATCAGGACTGACAGAGTCAGACACTCACAGATTAAGAAAAGAGATTTTAATAAAGGGCTTAGCTACAAAGGGATAGTCAAAAACAGTCCATTCAGCAACAGCACAAAACACAAGTAGTAAAGGGGCATACCAAAAGACGTAGTTGAAAAACAAGCAAAGATCCAAACCAGAGAAACAGAGTCCAAATGGGAGAGGCAAAACACGGAGTCAAAAACAGGCTAAGGTCAAACACGGAAGGATAAACAGACATGGACCACTTCGTGATGCTAGTAGGCTAGTCAAAACTCAGCAAAGAACAATACAACAGGGTGAGTATATATAGGCTGGGACACAGGTGAAAAGAATCAATACTCAGGTGATTGAGAACCGGGGTACGTCATGTGACTTTGGTAAGAAGTCACGTGAGAGTCAGTGGCATCATGGGAAATGGAGTCCTGTTCGGCTTGTGAGCCGAAGGGAAGCGTGACAATCTGTTTGTGTTTGATTCAACCAACTGGCTCTTAAAATGGCAACATTTATGTTTGCAAGTAAAAGAGGAAATATTTTATTATGATTTTAATAACAAACGTTATTGTTGTATCTCTTTGTGGGAATAAAACTTTTTACATTTTTATATTTGTGTTACTTCTTGGCATTGAAGCAAACAGAAAAGAGTCAGAAGTGCAGACATGAACTTGTCAATACCTGTGAATAACTGAATGCAAGAGTACTTTATTGCATACATCATGGAATTTATCCACAAACTTACACTGACTTTATCATTATATAATTTAATATAAGCAAAAATGGCTTTTTGGAAACTCGATTGTGGCTTTAACATATTTAACCTATTATCTCGCCCCCTAGTGGTCATTTCACCAGAGAAATGGAAATTGATTTAAATGTTTTTTTTTATTAAATATAATCAAATAAAATATTTGGTAACACTTTACTGTAGGGTTCTGTTCATAAGGCTACATGACACTTACATAAGCTTGTCATGACAACTGACATAACCTTACATAAATGTTTATAAATGCTTATTCCAATAGGCGTCATCTGTCATAAAGGCTACTTTAGCTAACTTTGATCAAAATTGACAAATGTAACCTTTACAGCAAGTCTGCCTGCTGGAATAAGCATTTATAAACAGTTATGTAGGGTTATGCCAGTTGTCTTAACAAGTTTATGTAGATGTCATGTAGCCTTATGAACAGTACCCTACAGTAAAGTGTTACCAAATATTTTAACTACTGTTATAATGTTGACTTTGTGTTGAGCTGCTAGCGAGCAATGACGGTTGAAAGGGAGGGGTGAGAGTCACCTGCTGTGAAAACAATTCACACCTCTCTACAAAGACGGCCCTAAAACAGGGAAATTCCATGTATGTCCTCTGTGAAAAGGGGTTAATGTCACAAATTAGGGATGCATCAATATGGGACCTGTGGGCCGATGTACATACCTTTTTTTCAAGTACATATCTGCCAATGCTGATGCAAAAATATGTACAAAATATGGAAATTGGGATTAAATCATCCATATTAGCATTATGGAAAAACATTTTTAGCACAGTAGTCAGCTTTGTTTAAATGCTCTGCTCTTCTAGAGTACAAAAGATCCACCACCAAATATCAGTTACCAGTTATTGATACCAATATTTCTCCTGTGGTATTGTGCTTCTCTTTGATTAATAGTTGGTGTCTTTGTTACAGAGGTATTGAGAAGATATTCTAAGACGCAGATTAGCCTGAAAATAGTCCTGGTCTCCAGCTATGCCCAATCTGTCACTTGGAATAAAGTACATTTGAACAGATTTGCAGAACTGAAGGAAAGAGGATGTTGTGTCCTTTTTTTCCCACTGAACCACTGCTCTGCTAACCTTTTTGTTTCTTTCTTACATGGTAGCATCCTCTTTTAGGATGCTATGGTGACTACAGAGGCCGTATCACTTGGGCACTGTTGGTGCATCAGCGAGCATTTCAAGGTGGATGTGTTGGACAACTTTTGAGCCGCTTGCTGAGGTTGAAGACGTTTATTGTGAAGCAGATGCATTCGCCTTGGCACTGATTATTCCACAAGAGAACAGCCAGGCAATCTGCTAGTCTAACATATGCTCAATACAAAAAGTGTTGGAGAGTGACAGGTAGCAGCGAGGAAAAAATCTGTCTATATGTTTGAGGCTAGATGCAGCCGGCACGCTGTGTTATGGGCATGTGTTTCTCTCCATGGCTGTTATCGCTCTACTCTGAAGTGTGTAAAGGAATTTAGGGGACATGGAGAAGAGGCAGTAACGCCGAAACTTGTTTTCAGCCTGTTTTGGAAGCTGCTGATTTAAAGGGCCCGTGTCTTGCATTTTTTCTGGTATGTTCTTCTTGCATTTTAGGTCCACTTACAATGCTTGTGTGGGTTTAGGAGCCAAAACAGTCATAAATCTTCTATATATGACCATTTTTAACCTCTGTTAGAACAAAAATGTCTTAGGATTAGGCACACTATGCCTTCATGACTGATATAGTTTGAACATCCCCATTCAAACTACATGTAAGTGAAAATAACGACAAACCTAAATGTGTTTTTTTTTTCTGCAAATTTAGGTGTAGAAATTCTATTTATTACCTTATTAAGGAAAAATATAGTATGAATGTGCCATAATTTTTACACAGGCCACATTTTACATGTTAGTTTCCTCGTTGCAACAGTAATTTCACTTTAAAATGTGCAGAAGTTTGTTTTGAATGCATAAAATAACAGCCACCATGACATCACTGAAAGCATGTTTCAGAGGCACACCACAACAATCCTCCTACAAGTGGATATAATCGTCTTCCAGTTAGTAAAACTTTGAAACAAAACTGTCTCATAGTGTTTTATACATTTAGCAACTGCTATATAATGAAACGACACACATACAGTCAAAACTAAAACATAACGTTCAAATTTAGGATCAAATGCATACCTGCAGCAGCCAAGCAACTCAAAAAAAGTTGCTGGAAATAATTGTAAGCCGTAGCATTTCCTTATTGAGAATCAAAAATGTTGGATGTGATAATTAAAGGAAGGAAGAAAGCAGGGCCAAAGTGAGCAAGTACAGTGGATGCTTCCGCACTCCTCTCCCTTCCTCTCTCATATCCATTGTGTGACTTCATTTTTATGTCCCATTAAAAGCCGAACACATCAGACAAGTCACTCAAAGCAGGGCTCATGGGACAGCACGGCTCTGGATCTGCGCATCATTAGACACACTTCCACTCACATTATCTTAGTTCCAGCCCACCGCCCCCGATGAAAAACAGAATTCAGATTTTGTTTTGTTTCTATCTTTTCCCTCCAAATTTCAATACAAAAGGAAAGGAGTGAAAGCTCGGAGGAATGAGCGAGGGATCCAATCGGAGATATTTAAAGCGTAGATGTGCTTTGGTACAGCTAAAGTCCCCTGGGTCGTTTTGTTTTTTTCCTCTGATGAACTCCACACACTCTTGCCTATAAGTGCACTCCACCAAAGCGAAACAGTTTTTTATTGGGGGCGAAACAAGACTGTGAGGTCCTGTCTCCAGAGGAACCTTTAGAAACCTGTCCTATTGCTCACAGCTTTGTGGTTATGAATTGTGTTTTCCAATTTTCAACTTATGGCTCTTTAGAACTGAAGTTTTGCTCTGTTTTTTTGTGTTTTGTGTTTGTATATCCTGTTGTTTTCATGTGTTTTCAGGACATAAATGTCCTGACTTTGTAGCAAAAGCAGAAAAAAAGGATGAAACAGAAAGAAAAACTTTGTAAAGTCCTTTTTTTTTTTACAAAAGCTCAGTGTTTAACTTTTTTGGTTATCAAAGTTAAGATTAGAGTTAAAGTTGGGATTATGCTTAGGAAAAGTACTTTTAATATATATTTATAATACATTTATGACACATGATTATTACATATAGGCACTTAAGTATATATAATACATATGGGACATGTTATGATTACATATGATGGGACATGTTCTTGTTATATACATATATATGACCCACATCCTGAGATTGTATTAAAAGTACAGTGGAAGTACAGTTCTATGTGCTCAAGCATTTAAGGTTCATTTGATGCATTCATGAATAATATCTAATCCAGTGATGCCTCAGAGCTTTACTGATTCATATCTCCCTGCATTACCATTTGCTTTAATAAACCTGACTCAATTTCAGCCGCCATGCAAGCAAAACACAGCAGTCTAATAAACTCACTATGCACTGTGTTGTCTGAATCCTGTCTTTGACTGGCGGAAGGCAAAACAATACATTTACAAACCATCGCTTTCCAATCTTAAAGTAACTTTATAGAGAAATGGAAAAAGCATTCAACATCTGTTGTTGCAGCAGTAAAAATATATAAATAAATAAAACAATTCTTAACACTGCAATACACCTCAACATTTCATACACAGATATAGTAATACTTCTATTGATCCATTGATCAGAACAAGGTGTAAAGGTGAGCCGTTTAGTTATGACAGGTTCTTGACTTTAACAACACTTGAAAGGCTTCATTTAAGCATCATTTTTATTTATAGTACCAAACAAAACCTGGATAAATTTGATTGCATGTATGTTTCTACATCATGGGAAACAATTTGATCTAAAGGCTAATACTTAGTTTTTAATGCTCACAAGCAAGCAACTTTGAGCATCCATCAAGTGCAAAGCATATGTGCCTGTTATTCAGTGCTGTTAAGAAAACATGTCCAGTGGCTCATCCTAAGTGTTTTTGATTACTGAGATATATGTTTAATTGTAATCATTCTATTGGTGGCTGTTATGTAGCACCGTTCTGAAGCAAATAATCAGCAAACTGCACTGCAGCCTCCACACGGGGGGTTAGTATTAAAACAATGGGCCTCATTCTCCAATATCTTCCTAAGTTCTTCTTAAACGTGCTTATGAGAAAGACCCTAAAAAAGTCTACATCAGATTCATGATGTTGTCTATGTTCTTAAACCGCAGAATTGCTTGCACCTGTGCTCTTGAGTGTGTGTAGATTCTGTCCTTACCAAAGAACAAATCCCAAATAAGATAACACCAGAATCTTGAAAAAAAGTGGGTTTTAAGAAGAGATTTCCTCTTAAGAATGGTTGGTGAATGAGGCCCAATGAGAGAAGTACACATCCCCAGTATAAATTCAAAACAGTTACATTTTTGGATGGAACTTTTTTCAGGTTGGAAATGCTTAGAATAGAATTAGAATTAAGAATTAAGAAGTCATAGAATTAGTCGAATTGATAGTTTATGAGCTTTTTGACTAGGCTTTTTAGTGGCTGTTATAATGGTGACACTTTATTTTGATGGTCCTTTTTAGATGAAACAAACACTCAGTGGACTTTCAGTAACATGTCAAAAACATATGAGGGTTAGGATTAGGTTTTGGGTTGAGGTTAAGGTGTGGGTTAGGATTAGGGCCAGGGTGGGGGTTAGGATTAGGTTTTGGGTTGAGGTTAAGGTGTGGGTTAGGATTAGGGCCAGGGTGGGGGTTAGGATAGTTTTGGGTTGAGGTTAAGTGTGGGTTAGGATTAGGGCCAGGGTGGGGGTTAGGATTAGGGCCAGGGTGGGGGTTAGGATTAGGTTTTTGGTTGGGGCTAAGGTTAGGTTTTGGGTAAAGCTGGGGAAGGTTAGGTTTTGTGTCATGGAAGTAACACACCTACTTAACATAAATCAAATATCAACAGTACATCTTCAAGATATTTACTTCAATGTATTCAGATGCTTCACTACTGCTGCTTCACTGATATGTTGTTGATGTGTTACTGATAATCTATTAAGAGTTTATTAATCATCTACAAGTGACAGCTCCAAATAAAAAGTTACCATCATAACTAGCCCATCCTGCCACATTCAGGCTGCATTGTTCATAAACTGCAAGTGCTGGAAACAAAGTTTATGCTTTAATTTGTGGAAGAGATGTTTAGGTCGCTAAAAAAGGGACAGCTCATGCTCAAATACTTTAAAGCTAATGTTACAACGAACATAATCATAGCTATTGTAAAATCAAAATGCAAAATGCCCACACTAGTCATCCTCTACTGGCCACCTTGTTAAACAATGCGTGGAAAAGAAAAACACATGCATACACTGACTCTCACTGCTCATTCTACATTCTCAGGCCTAGTAGGATTGTCCTAGCAGGACTGTCAAGAACTGGAACTGTAGTTGACACACAACACACTAAAATGCAAACAATGGCCTGACATTTTCTTTTTGAACGTCTTTGTCAGAAGGAAAAGGGAAAGCTGCTGAATGCTGTGGCACAGAGGCATTTGCCATTCTGATGCCAGATGCTTTATACAGGTGAGAGTGAAGTGGGGTCCCTCAGGGATCCTTTTATGCCGAGCAGCAGGAGGAAAATGTTAAATTGTACCAGCCCTCTTTATATGTATATAAAAATGTCCCGAACAAGATGCGTATCTTAATAGATGAAGTAAGAGCAAAAGAACTATAATTTTAATCAAATCTCGGGCTTATTCGCGAGAGGCTGTCGAGCGCTATTGAGGTTTTAAATGCATGTTGTTGGGACTCGGTGAATGGGCTCAGCGGGGGGTGTCTCGCTCCGTAATTATCCCTCACTTACAGGTATTTCTGTTGCCATGGTCTTTATCTTCTCTTGTAAAGAGGAAATCAATTTGTACAGATGTATATGAGAAAGGTGATTGCCTTGTTGAGGCGAGAGGGAAAAAAAGCAAGGCAAGGAAGAGAAAAAAAAAGTATTCTCATAAAATGGACAAGTCATTTGGAAAATTGAGAAGAGATGCTGTGAATGTGTTTGTTTGTGTCTTTGTTTGGTTGTATTTAGCCACTGCCATGGGTGCATTGTGATGACTGCAGATTCGACAGTCAAGAAAAGTAACATAAACTAGAAAAAAAGAAGAAGAAGAAGAAGAAAAATCTGAAAATCTAGAGCCACAAATCAAAAAAACTAGACTTGACTTGTATGTATGTAATTTGTGACGTTAAATCACTTTGTCATTTTTAATCAGTTAAGACAATCTGATGATTGAACATGGTGCTTACTTGAACTAGACTGTGTCCATAGTTTTGCTACACCAACAAATAGAGCTCAAGACATGCTAATTTTAGGGCTGCAAAAAAGTGATTGTGACTAATCGCATTCGTTTTCGTGCAGTTTATTGCAGTGAATATATATTTAATCAGTGCATTTTGTTATGGCTGTACGAGTCGACAACATAAGCTTCCAATTTTCTTCATTGACATAAAGTCAGAGCAACAGTGACTCCTTGTTCCAACCAATGAGTGTATATATCATACATACTTTGGAACATAATTGATTGGACCATATTTGGGTCATTCTCCATTTCCAGTTGGAATTCAGGTGGATACATTTAAAAAAAAAATCTATTTCTTTCATCCCAAAACTAAATAATCTTAATATGTTCATTAACATATCCTATTATCATATATGCAAAAAGGAGAGCTTAATTCCAAACATATGTTACAGTCACTGGTGTTGTATGAATATGGTGTAACACCAGTGACGGTGACTCCAGTGACATTCTGGTTAAAACTGATTTTGTAAATTGGCTGACTCGTTGGCCGTCAGGTGACCTGTGCAACTATTTAAAATCAGTAATAAAAATTGCGTATGGCATTGTCTTGATAAAATATTATTTACCCAGCCTTTAACGCACATAACACCAGTGACTCATAGAAGTTAAGCTGCCTGATAAACAAAATTATTAATAAATTAATGAAAAATAGTGAGCAAATGTGAACTTGTCTTCTCATGCCTTGAGATGCTTCCTCTATGATGAGCCTTGACCAGTTTAATAGAGTTTAAAATACTAATATCATAGTCCTGATAACACCAGTGACAAAAATCTGTGACAAATGAATTATTTAAATAAAATATATATTTTTAAATGTATTATAACATTGATGATCTAAAAAGTAAATATTAATCTGTTTTACACAAATCTCTTAGTTAAACCTCTTAAAAATATTGTTTTATGTTAAAAATGTTTTCTCAAATGTTGAAAATTGGTTTTGTGACGAGCTGTTTTACAGATGCAGAGCGACTATGAAACAGGATAGAAAAAGAAACATCTGAGAAATAATAAGGGAAATGTGTTATTTAATCTTAGGGCAACTGTGTAAATGTACATACTGACATCTAATATTTTTAACCACCTTTTTAAGCCCTGCAACCTTTGTGACATGGTTTCCCCTCCTAATGGAGAATATGACTCATATATATATATATATATATATATATATATATATATATATATATATATATATATATACACTTGTGCAGCTTGTTACAGCAGATTCTTGTTACAGGGAGGCTCTTGAGGCGAACTAGAGCTCTATTTTTCTGTTGCTTTTGTTAGTTTGCTGCTCATTGCTTTATCTGTAAGTCTCTTTGAACACTGTCCAATGTAAAATGCTGAAGTTGTGTTTGAATGACACGACTACAAACGCAGATTCTATCACAGCAACATCTTGCGTGCTGCAGCTGGACTTCAGCTTGTAACTAATGTTTCAAAGGGTCAAACTAGGAAAATGTGTTCAGTGTTAAAATTTAGGGGTGTTAATCATTTATTGAATTAACACATTAAGAAGCGGTTACCTTTGACAGCCCTGGTTCAAATACATTATAAATGTATGTTGACTTTGCTAGTAGCACACTTTTTAATCAAGCTAATGTTTCATTTATCTTATTGCAACTGGTTTCTTGTATTACGAATAAGAGGAGAAGATACCATTATGTGATGTTTCTTTTGTCCGATGTGAGGTCAACACATTATGCTCATGATAAAACCTCAGATAAGACTAATTCAACAATACCTGGAGGGATTTTATTCAATTACTCGCATTAACTGTCATAGCTTTCATCATTGACTTGTGCTGCACGAGAGGATAGACTCAATTCAGGCCGGAGTGTCACAGGCAGCGGCTAAATTATCACAATTAGGGTCATCAGCATCCTACTCGAGTGGTCAAGTGGAATGAAATCAAGGCATTAGGTCCCACAGCTTCCAGCTTGGTCACACATACACACACACACACACAGCACTGAATGGACCCATTAGCATCCAGCGTAGGCACTCTCACAATCACTCTTGGCACTTATTAATTAGGCTTGAGATTTCAGAGCATATTCTGCATTTATCGCTAGCCGGGCACGTAGGCGTCAGAAGGAGGGAAAAAAAGTTCTGTCACAAGCAATACTACAGTGCACAGCGATTGTCAGGCACAATTACTCCCCGTTAGAAAGGGCCAGCGATTTAGGCCTGCCATGAAGACTCAGATAGCCCAGGGGGCCGTCCAGCTGTGTCCGTAGTGGACATTTAGCCACGGCTAGATGATGTTCACTGCTCTGTAGGACTCAAAATGACACATGGTCCGTGGCTGGAGATGCTGGAATAACTAGGACAGGCAGGATCATGATGTCCATTTCATGGGCTGGAGATATGGCTCAAGAGCCTGCATGTCCCTGGGCCTTCTCAAAAAATGGCACCCCTGTCAAAATTAAAAATGGAACCATTACTACATCTGTTGTAAACATGCCTACTCGCCTCTTACAGAACCTCTGGAGTGAGATTTTCTGGTATAAAGACTTGGATGATGATGTATCTTGAAGGTGGGAGGGATTTTTAAAAAACTACATCCACTTTAGAGCACATACTTGAGGGTGGGCTGTTTTGAAATATACACTTTCACTAGCTGGGTAATGCAAAATGACGTCTATATATATTGTATTTATTAGCTTGTATACCAGTAGCTACACTAGCAGTCAGAATTACATGAGCAAATGGTTTATGCAATGCATGCTGGGTATTGTAGTGAGAGAATATTGATGGACAAAAAAATATAACAAAAAAATAGGACACAAATTTGTTAATTCTATCAAACCAATTAGGCTGCTTACTGCGCTACATAATACTAAATGACATGATACATAACAGATTAAATACTAGCTTTAGACCTGAATGAGTCTTAAGCTTTATATTGCTTTTAGCTCTGTGGCTGGAGGTTCCTGCATTTCCACCTTTTAAAATCTAAGGATCTACATGTGGACACTTTACTCCTCACTCTCATTAGTTTTATAGCACACTACGTGTCCTAAAATTTACAGATACCTACTCATTTCTTGTAAAATGAAGGGTATTAAAATTAGTTTGCCCCTCTTTGCTGCAGTAACAGCCTCTGTGCTTCTGGAGAGGTTTTACACTAGGTGTTGGAACATTGCTGTGAGGATTTGATTGAGCATTAGTGAGGTCAGGTACTGATGTTGGACGGTCAGTTCTGGATAACTCCAACTCATCCCAAAGGTATTGGATGGAGCTCCATCACTTCAGAGAACGCAGTTCCACTACTCCACAGTCCCAATACTGAGGGGCTTTATACCCCTCTTGGCATTGGACATGGTGATCTTAGGCTCATGTGCATCTGCTCCAGAGCTCCAGAGTGTCCCATTCTATTGGTCAGTGCTTTTCTATGGAGATTATACAAACTATGTGTGCACAGTTGAACATCTGTCTGCAGTGGGTGACGGTAAAGTAGCTGAATTCACTCATTAGAATGGGGATAGATTTGGTACTGTGTAATGTTATTATTGAGTCACTTTTAGTACAATCTTAAAAATAATTATTAATAAAATAATTTTATTTTAAAGTGATTCTTCTATGACATTATTTTTTTGCATCTTCAATTTTAAAAGTGTAGTCATTAAATGATAAGTCTTAAGATCAGGCACTTCAGAATGGCATTTCACATGTATGAAAAAGGAAAAAAATTGCTTCCTGTTGTTATTTTGCATGCTTCTCAAACTAAGTCCTCTTGACCCAATTATCAGCCATGTGGGCTCCGTATTCTTTGTAATCCAGGTTATTATCCATTCTGAGAATTTTTGATTTGCTTTGTTTTGATACCTTTTCCCTCCACCCATGGGACCGCGCCGAAGAAGGAGGAGGTTCTTACGCACTGTTTTCTTTTCGCATTCAGACCGAGTGCTATTCCTCTGGAGGCGGTGAGGAGTGGAAAAAGAACAGAAGAAAAAAGAAAGAGAAACTCTGATAATGTGCAGTGATAAAGCCTTGATCAAACCAGCATCACTGAGGATGATGCTACACAGGAAATACGAAAGAATGAGATGATTAGCAGCACAGTTTCAGCACACTTTGCTATTTGTTTGCTGAGTTTCCAGTGTGACCAGGCTTACAAAGCTGCACCATAAGAGCACGAGTACAAGTGTTTTAGGCTTTTTTGATGCAAATAAAATAGCCAGTGCAACTGTCCTTGTGTGCATGTGCCACCAAGGAGCCTCTGTACACTGTTAGGAATAAAGGTTCTGTGTAGGTACATTTTTTGGTCATGAAGGAACAAACAATGGAAATCAAAGGTACAACAGTGGTTTTAAGGTCTGATTGTGAACCTTAATTAAGTTTTTCCAGGTGAAAAGTTCATATTTGTACCTTTTCATAACCGAATGTTTTAAAACAGAGCAATAAAATAATAAGCCTGGAGGCGAGACGGGGTGTGTGGAGTCAGTACAGCTTAGAGAATATCATTTCAGTGGATTATGGTTCAGTTATGTTCCCTGACTAAAGGTATTGAGATGGACCCTTGAGGGTTCCACCCCAGTAACAAGAGGGGCACTGCCCCAGTGACAGTTTACTACCTTTATTTCTGAGAGAGTAGTAGTGGTAAATAGAATTTTGGCAAGTGAGCAAACTGAGCTTGAGGGGGATTCAAGCTGGTGCCATCAAGCTGCAGTTTCCCTTTTCCAACCTCTTTGGATTTATGTCATTATGTGATGAACCCATGAAAGACAAGTCTGATCTTATAAACAACAATGACTGTAGAAAAAAGATCGTATTCTTTGTTCTATGTAAACAAATAGGTATTCTCTTCTGTTCATAACCACGCCCCATCCTCCCCACCAAACACCCACAATTCACTATCTCCCCTTCTGCCTGTGGCCAGAAGGCCCCAGTTCTCTCCTCTCCCTTTCAATGTAGAAAAATGTGCATATTTGATATGTCTTCTGCACTTTTTAATGAATAAATAGTAGCAATGAATATGATCTGGAAGCACTGAAACCTTCTACACTGCAGAAAATTTCTGACATTCTGTCTATTTCCAGACATTTTTACTTGTTTTATGTGATAATACACAGTGTAATTATCTTATGGCATCAGCATATTGTTTTGCTTGTTTTAAAAAATAATTCTGGCAGAATATTTCACCAAATAAATTTATTTAACTGATAAAAAAGTTGAATAATCGTATAATCTCACAATTATCTCATTGCCCACATTTAAGGCTATTATTTCCATTATAGTTTGCTCCAACTTTTTCTTGTATTTAAGGTCCACTTGCAGTGTTTTTTGGGTGTATGTATCAAAAACAGTCATAATTCATTTCACATGACCTCTCTTTATCATTTAGAAATAAACAGGCTGGTTTTGTTACTGTGCTTTTAAGACTGATATATGTAAATAAGCTCTGCTCTGATTTGTTGCTTTGAATTGTGCCTCATATAAAAAGTAGTCTGAAACACTTCTTATAACGTGGATGTGAATGAGCAGGGCTAACCTGCTGTATATTAAGTAGTCGGATTAATGCAAATGTGCAGGTTTTTGTGATGTCACAAAACCAATGTGTTCAAAATACACTGTTTTTCAAGCTTATTTTCCAGATATGGACTCTATGGTCTATGACTCTATGGTTAATCGGTTTGTTTGAATCTTTATCGGTTTACACACTACATCAAACTTTTGTTTCAAAATAAATGAGGAAAATCTGGTTTTCAGGATATAAGCCCTGAAAGTTGATATGACTATATGACTCTACGGACTAGGGAAGACTCAGTTCATTTGAATCAGTTTATATGACCACATGACTATATGACTATATGAGTATATGACTTTATGGACTGGGAAAGACTCAGTTCATTTGAATCTTTATCAGTTTACAAACTATATCAAACTTTTATTTCAGAACAAATAAAGAAAATATTTTTTTTTTTCAAGATATGGGCTGAAAAATGGGAAATTCCAAATTACTGTTGTTTTTTTGTTTTTTGTTGTTTTTTTTTGCAATTTGTGCTTATTTTGACATGCTCACCAATGTTTCTTGAAAAAAACCTTTTTAAATATTGACTTTCAATTTAATTTAAGGGCGTTTTATTTTCCTTTTCCTGTAAGTTTACCATTTTGGACATACAAGGTTTTATTAAAATTTATTTAATACAACTGAATTTTGTATTTGGAAGTCATGTGCGTGTTTCTTATATCTTTGGGTCACTCATGTACTGAGAATTTGATGGTGGAGAAACAGAGAAACTGAGCCAGGCTTAGTAATATTCCCTCATTGTGGAGAAGAACCATCACTCTCCATGGCAGAGCCCAAAGGAAGCTGTGGCTGGGTTCTAATGAGCTGTTTGGAGATTCTTAATGGACGAAAAACCCTCCCCTGCCCCAAAGCTCTCTACCTGAGGAGACAAAGGACACTGAGGGTACCAGGGGAAGAGGCGAATTGGAGATAATCTGTGTCATTCATATTATGTTTCCTGACACAAATGATCTGATAATTCACATCTGAAGTGAATTAACATCTGTTGTTTGAATGGGGCTAATGTCTAGCAATTCATCAATTTCACAGCCTCCTATTGCTGACCAGAGATTCAGCACAACATTCCCCAGACTGAAGATCTGAAAGCGATGGAGCTTTGGGCTGATGTTGAGAGAGGCTCTGCATTCGGTCATGAACCAGGCCTGCGGCAAATGAAAAATAAAAAAGAAAAGTAAGGAAAAACACAATAAAAATACAATTACAATCAAGCGAGAACAAAAAGCCTCATTAAGCTGAGATTCCACATGCTGTGGAGGAAGAGAGGAAAGAGATAGATACCTCATGCTGGACTGTATATGTACACACCAGGATCAGAGTTAGAGTTCAGATACAGTACTGTGCAAAAGTCTGAGGCATATGAAGCCATTCATCTGAGCAGTATGTACTTATTTGCTTAAAATAAGGTGAAGATGAATGCAAATAAACAGTCTATCATAAATGTAAGCTTAATTTCCAAAGCTCTCCTTGAGATGGTCCAGTATTTACAGCTGTCATCTAATACCTATTTTATCTACTCAATCCTTCATTAAATTAAATCAGATGCTGCTGAAGGAATTTAACAAATTCATGTGATGACTTGAGTGCATGAAGTAAGGAATCAAAAGTGTATTCTTCTAGATGTATTCTTCTGAATTACATTATTTTAAACAAAAACGTCATAAAAACTGTTATATTGCATTTTATTGGCAAAAATATACCAACTGATGAGATACATAAACGCTAATTTTAAATCCAATGTTCTTGTTTGTTTAAGACTTTTGCGCAGTACTGCACAGTATAGAGCTAACCACAATATAATAAAGCGTTATGTGCCCATAACAGTAACCACTCCAACAGGGGAAAAGGAGAAGACTTTTAACTGTAATGTGTGATACAAGAGTTTATTTGCAGTCATTTTTGCTAAACGTTTTACTGGTCCACATGTCGTGTGTATGTAATATTACAGTGCTAATAGTATCTGGTATTTGTACTTTCTAATGAAACATGAAACATGAAATGAGTGAGTTATAAGGTTTTGATTTAAGATCAGTGACAGTGTAATATTTTGTAGCAGTTTAATTTAATTATACACATCACATTGTCCATCTGCTGAGATAAAAAAAAAGCGTGAATACAAATATTCATGTAGTCGTGTATATTTTTTAAACCTTAAACACAGATCTGTCGGAATCTGATGAAGCTCCTGATTCTTCTATACCTGCTGTCATGTCTGCCACATTATCAATGATACACATATAACAACATCAACAATGTACATATACATACAAACACACACATAGATGTCTGTCTGTATGTATACATACATGTATATATATATATACATATGTGTGTGTGTGTGTATGTCTGTATGTATATGTATGTGTCTGTATATATACATATATATACAGACACATAAGTGTGTATGAATAAATACATCTCTTATGTCTGTGTTTGTCTGAGTCACTTATGTCTGAGTCACTTATGCAGTGACTGAATAAAGACGTTGAATGTATAAATGCAACTACTGTTCATTCACTGATACTGAAATCAGTAAACGTAAACACTGATATTTTGAAAAGGATTTTTACCCTCTCCAGTTTCTGCTTCACGAATGCTCTGTGGGGTGACCAACGGTAAAAGCAAGAGAAAAGCAGGCCTAACATGTAAGACTTATTATTATTATTATTATTATTATTATTATTACAAATAGTTACATATGACATATAAGCAACATATTATTATAAATAACATATTATTATTTTTACACATGTTTAAGAAACTCAAATGTGTGTGTGTGTGTGTGTGTGTCTCTCTCTCTCTCTCTCTCTCTCTCTCTCTCTCTCTATATATATATATATATATATATATATATATATATATATATATATGTGTGTGTGTGTTAAGTCATTTTGGATAATTTAGGATGGCCATTCATCACAAACATATAACACAATGTAAAGGACAGCTGGCGGTCTCAAAATATGTATAACAAAAGATAGGTTAGAAAGGTTTTGCTCTGACTGTGAAGATATGTGAGACATATTATTATTAGATGTAGGAACACACATATCATAACTCTCCAAAGAAAGCCACATATCTCAGTTTTTGTTGATTTTTATTTTTCTTCATCATTTCACCACACCAGCCGCCCTTTACGTTGTATGAAAATTTCATGATGAATGGACCAAAAGAAATGCTCTAAAATCACTTGGAATAAAATCTCTTTACATTAACATACATTAAAAGGTAAGAATGTTTTTGTCTTCTCCTGTAAATGTACTAGTTTGAAGATACTTGTTTTTCTTTGGACAGAGACGATATATGTGGGATACATTATTATTACATGTAGGAACATACATACATATTATGCATATGGGATACGTCATTTTTACACATAGGAACTTACAGATAAATAAAACATATGTGACATATTTTTATTGTTACATATAGGTACTTACATATATAATACATATGGGATACTCTGCTATTACATATAGGTATTCACATATTTTTGCTCTTCGTCTGTTTGTCATGAAATTTTTACACAATGTAAACAGCAGCTGTCATTTAATTCCAACAGTGACAATATATTCAATACACATAAGACATTCTGCTATTATATATAGGTACTACATGTATGTAATACATATGGCACATATGTTTGTCCCCATATAAAGAAACCTGTATGTATGAATGTGTATGAGTGGAGGTGAATCAATCTGAAAATGAACTAGATGAACACAGAGAGGGAAAAATAGTAGGTAGGTGATGATGGACGAAAAGTCTTTGGAGAAAAAAGGAAGGAAAAAAAAAAAACCTGGCACAATTAAATCAAGCTTAATTCTATTTTGATAATTGTCTGCGTTTGCGGCCCGGGCTCACCGTGGGGATGTTGTGACTTGTGTACGAGACTGACAATGAAGTCGGCAACAACAGCTGCTCGGCGGCGGCTAGCTCGTGTAGCTCACCGCTCAAGTCTTGTCAGTCACATTTCCCCTAATTAACTAACATCTGCTTTCCATTTTCAGTTACACTGCATCGCCAGCTTGTCTCATCTGAATCCCTGACTCCTGACCTCCCCTGAGGAAGCTGCTCGCTGTCAAAAGAACCCCCAGCATCCACAGAGCGCCACACAAAGGTGCTTGCTTGCTTTAAAGCACCAAAAGCCCCGTGAAGCAGCGTCGGGGCCGCCGCGAGCCGCAGGCAGGCAGGGAGAGGAGCTGTCAGCTTTAACCTCAGAGACACATTCGGCACCAGACAGGAGAGAGGTGCCGTCGCTCCATTTGGCTCAACTGAGTCCCGGCGTTAAGCATCCTCCTGTGACTTTCCTTCTCTTCTCTTTTTTCTTTCTTTCTTTCTTCCTTTTTTTTTGGGCGTAAAGCCCCCACCCCACACAGAAAGCACTAAAATACCCAACATTGTGCACTGTCAGTCCCCTGGGCTCAGTTTATTCCCAATTTTAGCCAGGCAGAGTATGTAGAGTGTGTGCATACAATCATACAGGGAATGAATGCAATGAAAACCTGAAATGGAAGCAGTTTAACATTCAAATGCATGTCAGAAGTCTAAATTACCAGGCATGAAAGAGAGAGTGAGGGAGTGCTCTACATCATGAACATTTTGATCAGAACATGAGATGCTTTGTGCTGTCATGCTGCTCTAAAAGGCTTTAGGCTCATTAGTGCTGAAGGATTTGAATCCATCTTTGGTGTTTGAGGACAAAAACAAGCCAAGACAAAATCTCTTCAATGTATAGAAAATAACGTGTTATTAATTTTTCATGAGATATTTAGAGAATATTAGATATGAGATTGCATAAGGAAAGGGATTATATGTGAAAAAAAACAAGCGTTTCCAAAAAATCATCCAAAAATGGGACTCTATGAAAATACCTGGTAGACCACCAAAACTGCCCCCATCAGATAAACAGCACTGAAACCTTTCATCGTTAAGAGAGAGAAGAAAATCAAGCTCCACTCTTTCTTCAGATCAGGTGTTTCTAATTCAAAGCCATCAGACTATGGGTCTGAAAGGATGTGTATCTGTCAAAAAGGCAATTTGAAGAAAGAAGCTGCCTGCTGGTGTTTGTAGAACAATGGACTGACCACCCCAGAGTCCAGACCTCAACATCACTGAATGTGTTTGGATTACTTCTGACAATGCTAAACCAACTTCTAAGACTGAACTTTGGAGGTGTGGAAAAATATCCCTGCAGATTTCTTTGAAAAATGTCTACTGAAAAGAATGGAAGCTGTATTAAAATGATGGACGCATTAAATACTGAAAAGCTATAATATTATATTTAGCTGTTGAGGCATCTGTGTAGTTTTCTTTCCTATGTTTGTCCTGTCGTTTGTTTCCTGACACTGAGAAATGAATAACTCAAGTGGCCTCTGACTTTTGCACAGTACTGTATTTTGATCATTAATTTATGGGATTGTTTTGTGTTGTTATTATGTTGTAAAAGCCTTTAGGCTCATTAACAATGAGCCATTTGAATATCCATCACTGATTGGCATCCAGATGACACGGCAATCAGGGGCAACAACATAAAATCCCACACACCACCTACAAAGAACTAAAATACTCAACATTGTGCATCACCAATCCCCAGTGCTCAGTTTATTTTAGCCCTGCATGTAGACTGTGCATGCAATATTCATATACAATAACAGGGAATAAATGTAATGCAAAAAACGTTAACCTGAAACTGAAACAGTAGAAAAAATCCAGGCTTCATATTTGAATGAATCAGAAGTCTAAATGACCAGAAATGCTAGAGAGAGTGATAGAAATGACTATTTTGGTCCGAAAATCAATTAATGACATTCTATTGTTGTTGTTGTTGTTGTTGTGTTGTTGTTATTTTACGCTGTTCTAAAAGCCTTCAGGCTCATTAACACTGAAACATCTGAAGGTCCACCACTGATTAGTGTCCACATGACAGGACAAACCATGGACATCAGGATAAAATCCTTTAACTGCTTGAAATGCTATGAAAAGTCTCCAAAATAACTGACCTGCCCTTCTTCACATGGGTCTGTTCAGCTATTTTAGACATTGATTGACTGATTGTTTGATTGAATGATGGATTTTATTCTGATCTATTGATTGATTCATTCATTTCTCCCCATATTTCTTTCTCTGCTATGTTTCCCCTTGATCCCAAACCTCATGATTTGGTTTAGAAACGGAGCGAATCTCCCAGGTTTTGAAAACAAAGGGTAAATGATTACATTTAAAAAATAATTAACAGATGGGCCTGCCTAAAAAAAAAATATGATTTTCTACAAATGACTGCATTCTCTCCCCTTTGGTGTGAAAAGTAGATTCAAGAACACTTTTAAATAATTTGTTCAATTTGTTCCACAGCCAAAGAAAAGCGGCTTGGTGGAAATTCAGATTCATTAAAACTTAATTAATATGCATCATTATGTAAATGAGGTTGCAGTTAATGAGTTCTTAAAAGAAGCCTTCCTTAATTAGTTCACTTTTAATGGCATCATCATTTATCTTTTTTCTTTGAAGCAGAATGACGCGAGGAGCTAGCCTCTCCCGAAAGTGCTAAAATTTTCCATTTTTTAATTATTCTTATTTCCTTAATTTTTATATGATTAAGAATGCATTTAGAGAACTAAATAAATGAGGGAAAAAACTTACACTTTTTTTTTTTTTTCCAGGCTCGCCTATTTCCATTAAAACAGTCTCACTGGATGGCGGGGTGCTTAGAAAGTTAAAGCGAAAGCGTCCTCTTACAAAACAATCAAGAGTTTCTCACAATTACCTCTCCAGCATCTCTGAGTAGCTTCATTTCAGCTCAATCTGAGCTAACACTTAATTGCTCCCTCCATTTGGGGCTACTGTATATGTTTCTGCAGTTCATTACTATTTATGGGGCTGTGGATTCATAGCCTGGGAATGTAAAGATGAGCAAATGTGTGCAGCGTTCTCTCACTCACACATGCACTCGTTCTCATTTCCTTGTATAAATCATTTATATAAAATAATTGAAATATGCATCTTGCACATTTGATGTTCACCGAAGCCTCTTCTGCAAGCGCACATTTTGTACCTGATGAGTTTTATTACTATTTAATAACACAGCATGAGCTAAACAGGAGTAATTAACACATTTTAGATTTATTATAGAGTCATTAAACTGCCAAAGGTCAATTTATTCTTTATTTTGTGTAAGACGTCTTCAGTTATTAATGGTTATAATGAGGAATAAAGGATTCTTTGCTGACTGCAAGGGTCACCAAGTGGATGGTACATATTGTGGGATTTTAAAGTGAAAGTTTTGGGAAAAAAATCAAATTTGCACAATTTCCACTCTTACCCAAAATGTAGTCAAGACAGATTTGGTACCTTAAGTTTGCATCTGGAGCTATGAGGCTAATGTAGCTAAAAAGTAATGGAAGCTTATGGCCCACCAGTTAGCATCTTGCCAACTGCATGCCTAAATCATCTCATATGTGCCGCAAATTCACCTGTCAATTTATTAAGTAACCTATAATAATCAAATAGTCTTACTTATGTGGATTCTGACACTGTTATCTATAAATATGGACAAAAGTACATTAGCATAGCTAAAATGAGTAGCAGCAAAGATCTTGAAGCCCAAATATTTTTGTCAATTTGTATAGCTAATCAAAGTCAGTTAATCTGGGGTGATGGGAAACTTGTGTAAATTATTATTTTAAATCCAATTATCTTCTTAAAACACTACAGCTGGTGCTTTCCATCAGCCAGTTCTCTGAGAATTGATCTCCAGTGATCTCTTGTTTTTTTTCAGAAGGCAAAATTCCAAATTTAACCCTTAATATCACATTTTTTTTTTAACTGATGGTACAAACACTGGGACATGACACCAGATATTTTACATGTAAAAAAAAAAAATCTAAAAACTGCTATGATGACTGTCAAAAAACCCTTGAGCTGTTAGTGGAATAATCTTTGACTCTAATGCTGCTCGCATGGATCACTGAGTATATTGATGAAGTACGAACCCATTTTTTGCTTAAACTGAGCGGCTGGCAACTTATGGTCTTAACTAGAACCAGGTTGGTTGGCCAGCTAACAGGCTAAAAGAGCCAACAGCCTAAACAACTCCATCATTAATATCACAGGCTTGAATTAAAGTTCTTACAATATGATTAACTGTAAAACTGCAGTATAAAGACTAAACAATGTCACTTGAATGTCTGACACACTTCAAATGTTTGTGTTTCAATCAGAAGTCCCGTCAAACCCAGGCTGAATCCCAAACGGCTCCGTACTCCCTAAATAGTGTGCTGGCTACGAAAGTTTAAAAATTCTATCCTCTACACATAAACAGTGCATCGTTTATCAAGTATGCATATGGCTGAATCCCAAATGACTATTTCTTCAGGATCCAGTATTTAAACTCCTATGTAGTAGACTATATAGGGAGCAGGGAGCCATTTGAGATTCAGCCCCAGCACGAAAAGAGGGGCGCAGCTGAATTAGTGGTAATTTGGTGACCAAAAAGTGCTTACAAAGAAAAAGTTTGTTGCATTAAACAGTGCTGTATTATCATATGTTCATTCTTATACGACAAAAAGTTAAAAAATTCATGGAATGACCACAATATACAGCGATGGCCGACCGAACGTTCTCCTCATTCAGCAGTCCATGGTTGCTTGCCAACTACACCATACTCTAAAGGAGCTACATTTCTTGGCGGAACACTTGTTTATTTTGATTAGTATTAATAATAACGTTAATAACTTTATCACAGGGAAGGGGGTTTTAGGCACTTTGCTTCACATGGTACCTAAGAACACCCTTCCCGTGATGAAATCACAGTGGCTTATGACTGTATTATATCCATCTATAAGGGCACTGAACAGAGAGTTATGCTACAAGCTTGAAGTGAATGACAAAAGTAAATAGTAGTTTGAGAAAAGCAGTCATGAATTTGACGACAGAACAACTACAAGAGCTGTGAAAGCGCCTCGAAGTGAATGAGTATCTGTGAAAGCCTATCACTTGACTCTGGCAGAGAGCCAAAGGCTTGAGAAACTTGTGTTAGTAAATCTCACACTTATAGCAACAAGAGACTCTGGACATTTGCCTATTAATATACATAAATCTATGATTGAGCATTTAAACTCCTTACATATTATTCAGCCATTAATTTAATGACTGCTTTAAAACAAATAGGTAAATTAAGTAGAACTAAAATGTGGGCCCACATGCAGTGACTTGCAGTGTAAGTGTAAAAAAGATCCCAGGAAAACAAAATGAGATGAGAAAATGTGCTAAAGTAAATGTATGTAGTTTACTTATACATAAACCCATAAGCTCATATCTGCCATGTGGTGTGAAGTGGGCGGAGCTGAGCTGAAGTGAAGGTGAGTGGCAGCTCTGGAGGATGTTCACGCTGCTGCAAGACTGCTATCATTCTACTCTTAATTGATAACCACTGGCATTTGATCAGACGCATCTTCAAACGCAGAATCCATCTCTGTGTTTCTATAAGAAGGCCATCTGTCGTTTAGAGCTCAGCCTTCATTAGACTGGATTCCTCAGCTTCCTGTAAATCAGAATTTAATTGTACTGTTTTATATTTTCGTTTTCTGTCTCTGTCCATCGGCATTTGCGTAGGAACAGTGAAGAGTGAGACGTTGTTATTATTGTTTACTGTTGTGTTTGTGTGTTTGTGGTCTGCGCTCGTCCTTCATCACTGTCAGCACGTGAACATCTGGACCCGCACCGAAGAACTGCTTACCATCTCTCAGACACAGTACATTCTGAATGAGAGAGAGGGAGAGAGAGAGAGAGAGAGAGAGAGAGAGAGAGAGCAGAAGGAAAAGAGATAAGAACCTGAGAGAAAGAGAAGAGGAAAATACAAAAAGACAAGAAGAATGGGCTGATGAGAAAAGAAATCGAGTAATAGGAAAAACAGAGAAAATAAAAAGAGGATTGAGAAGTTAAAGAAATAAGAAGTGAGGAGGCAGAGGAAGAAAGAAAGAAACAGAGAAAAACAGAAAGAATGAGAAAAAGAAGAAGGAGAGAGAATAAGAAAGAGATGAGAGAAAACTGGGAAGAAGAAACAGAGAGTGAGAGAGAGAGAGAGATAGAGGGTGACGAAAGACTGAGAAGAGAGAAGGGATTAGACAGGAGATAGAGAGAAGACAGAAGACGGAAAGCAAAAGATGAAGGAAAAGAAAAAAGCAGAGAAAGAGAATAAGAACATAGAGAATGAGAAGAGGAATGGGGTGAGGTGAGGGGGCAGAGGAAGAAAAAAACAGAAAAATATAAAGAATGAGAGAAAAGAAGGGAGAGAGAGAGGGAGAGAGAAAGAGAGAGAAAGAGGTGAATAAAGAAGACTGAGAAGGGAGAGAGAATTACAAGAGAGAGAGA